>NW_004524601.1:14166602-14214171 GCF_000260255.1 Octodon degus
TGGGTACTAGGTTTCCTCCATATGTTTCTGCATTTGATTCTTTTATTTTTTTATTTTGCATTTGATTCTTTAGTGCAGATGTTATTAATTCAGGGATTTTTTTTTAATTTGCAATATGAGGTTCTCTATACTTTTCTGCAGCTGTTTCTTTATTTCAGAAGCCATTGATTCATTGCTTTCAGCTGTATGATTCCCAATTTGTTCTGTGTTAGTGTCCTCTGCACTTGTTATGGGTGGGCTTGGGTTCTGTGTTTGCATTTTGTTTCTTCTCTTCATTTTGTGTAGCACTGTCTTCTGACCTTTGTTGTAGATCTTTGTTGCAATTATAACCTTTCCACGAACCGAAGTTCAGGTGCAGCTCTCCAAAGTTTGGTCTTATCCAGCTGTGCCTGTCTTGTGTCTGGGTGCTGTGCTCAGCTCCTTCCTGCTGCTGCCCTTGAGGGTGAACCTATTGTGCCCCTGTGGCAAGATGTTCTGCTCCTGGACTAGCTGGTTGGATCTATCCTCTACAATATCTGCAGGGATTGCAGCTGCAGGGTTTCACCCCAGGCATGTATGCCAGGCTTGAGCTGTGACTGGTCGGGGCAAGGTTGAGTAGCAGGAGAGGAATCTCTCTCTCACACTCACTGGGTCTGGGCTTGGAGTGGGTCTGGGGGTTTCTGGAATGCGGCAGAAATTCGTACTCAGCCCGTGGGGTGCGAGAGGTGCTGCGGAGTGTTGGGGGGGCGTCCCAAGTGGGTGGGAGAGGGTCTCGCCCACACTGCACCTGGGCTGGGACTGGTATTTGGTCCGGCCGGCTCAGGGTAGCAGGAAGCTGTCCCACACCCTCACTGGACCTGGGCTAGGACTGCAAGAATTCTTAACTAATAAGCATTCAGACAAAGGTCTGCTCTCCAGCATTTTCTTCCCAAAAATTTTATTTATTGAGACTGTCTCATTGCTATTTGTTTATCAATAAAATTATGAAAAAAATTATTTATTTATTTATTTATTTGTGTGTGTGTGTGTGTGTGTGTGGCCAGCTCAGCCCACCAGGGGGCGGGGCTAGCTGGCATATGGTGCTGGCGGATTGAACCATGGTCCCTGTGCTTTGCTAAACTTGTTCTAAGTAGGTGCTTTAGACCACTGAGCCATCTCACCAGCTCCTGCTCTCTAGAATGTATAAAGAACAAAAAAAAAATTAGGGCCTCAAAACTTAAAGACTCAATCCAGATATGGGCATTCGAGATGAAGACACACTTCTCATAGGACAAAATTATAAAAGTGAATAAATATATGAAAAATGCTCCACATCACTAGCCACCTGTGATATGCAAATTAAAATAACAATTAGATACCATCTCACCCCAGAAAGAATGTTTATCATAAGGAAATCAACCAACCACAAATGTAAGGAGAGGCTGTGGGGAAAAGGGAACCCTTCTCCAGTGCTGGTGGGAATATCGACTGCTACAGCCATTATGGAAATCAGTTTGGAGACTTTTTAAAAAATTAGGACTGGAAATTCCATTCAAATCACCCATTCCCCTACTGGGAATTTTCCCAGAGGAACTGAAAACGTCATATCACAGTGATATGCGTGCACCTTTGTTTATAGCAGCACAATTTGTGATAGCCAAATCTTGGAAACAACCAAGATGCCCATCACCTTAGAAATGGATGAAAAAGATGTGGTATTTTTATACAACGGAGTATTACTCAGCTATAAAGAATGAGAAACTTAAAAAAAAATGAGAAACTTGAAACATTTATATTGAAGTGGATGCCACGTGAAGATATACTCATAAGTGAAATAAACCAGACCCACATGTGTAAATATTGTATAGTCTCCATAGTATAAGAACTCAAAAGAAGAAATAAAAATAGAGAGGTATAACACAATTAAAAGGAAAGTGAGAATTTAAGGATTAAACAATGAAGAGAGGGTACGGAGAAAAGCTGGGAAACATGACAGGGGCAAAGTCATACATATATATGTGCAAGATGGTTAAAGCAATGATTCTGAGAATCTTTACCAGGTTTTTGAAACCAGCAGTTAATTGGTAGGATTCTTACCCTGACTAACTATGAATGCTGACACCTGTGAACTATGCTCTCACTAACAATGGAGAAGGGTTACATTTACCCATAGACTCTCCAGCATTTGTTATTGGTTATTTCTCATTATAGCCTTTCTTTGTCTTTTAATTTGCCTTTCTCAATGACCAGCGATGTTTAACTGTTTTCAATATGATTCACCTGAGAAATGTATATTATTTTCAGATGTCCACTTTTGGATTGGCTCTTTAAATTTGGGTGTTTGTTTTTTTGCATTCCTTATATTTATGCTAGACATTAGTCCTCTGTTTGAGGAGTAGCTGGCATTTTTTTTCCATTGTGTGGGATGTCTCTTTGCTTTTTTTGTGGTTTCCTGTGCTGTACAAAACTTTTAAATTTGATGGGATTTCATTTGTTGATTATTTTCATATATTTCCTGTATGATTGATTTTTTGTTCACAAGGTCTTTGCCTATACCTATGTATTCAATACTTACCTATTCTATCTTCCATCAGATTAGTGCATCTGTTTTAATATTTAGATCTTTGAAAAATTTCAATTTTAGTTTAGTGCATATTGAGAAATATGAGCCTATGTTCAGTTTTCATAATGAGGAAAGCCAGCTTTCCAAGCACCATTTTTTAAAGAGGAGATTTTTCTCCCATTAAAGGTGTTTGGCCAGTTTATCCAAAATAAAGAAGCAGAGAGTGCTTAAAATGTTTATTCTTCTTCTATTTAGTACCATTGTTCCTCAAGTCTGTTTTTTTCCATAATGCCATGCTGTTTTTTTTTTTTTTAAATCACTGTAGCTTTGTAGAACAATTTCATGTCAGGAATTGTGATGCTCCTTGCCTTACCTTTGTCTCCTAGAATTACTTTTGTAGGTCTTTTCTGGTTCAATATGAATTTTAGAATTGCTTTCTGTGGGTGGATGAGGAATGCTATTGGTATTTTGATTGAGAGTGATTAAACCTGTATGACAATTTTGGAAATATGGCCATTTTTACTGTGTTGTTTCTGCCTATCCAAGAACAGGGCATATCTTTCTACTTTTTGATATCATCTTCAAGCTTCTCTTTTAGAGTACTTTCATTGTGCAAGTCTTTTGCATTCTTAGTTAGATTATTCTGCGTGTTTAATTTTGCTTGATGCTCTTGTGAAAAGTATTGTTTCACTCATTTCTCTTGGTAAATTCGTTATTGTACAGGAAAGTTAGTGGTTCTTGAATGCTGCCTGTGTATCCTGCTATGCTATCAAAGTTACTTTTCAATTTTAGGAGTCTTTTGGTGGAGTTTTGGGGTTTTCTACGCAAAGCATCATGTCATTAGCAAATAATGATTATCTAGCTTCCTTTCCTACCCATATTCCTTTATTTCTTTCTCTGATCTAATCACTCTAGATCATGTTTCCAGAGCTGTATTAAACAGGACTGGTGACAGTGAGCATCCTAGTCATTTTCCTGATTTTAGAGCAAAATCTTTCAGCTTTTATCCAGTTAGTATGATGTAAAACAATACATTCTCATCACTCTGTCTCCTGTGTGTTAAGAGCTCAGCTGGGCAGTTGCTGTTTGGCAGCTCTTACAGTGTCAGTAAGCTTTTGGATTAGGATGAAGGCATTTGAAAGCCTGACAACACCAGACATTTCAAATGCCATTGTCATCTGCTTGGCAGTTGATGCTCACCTGATGCTATTGAGCAGAACACCTACAGGTGACCCCCCAGGTAATTGGAACTCTCACAGCATGGAAACTGAGTTCTGTGATGAGGTGTTCAAAATCGCGTTTCCAATGAGTCAAGAAGCAAAAGCAACAGGACAGGATAGGTGATTCCCGAGGGTGATTGCATCACTTTAGCTGCCTTCTGTTGGTCAAAGCAATCATGAGACAGTGGAAAAGCAAAAATCAACTCTGCTTTCAGTGCACCAAGGTCACAGTATGGACGGGCACAGGTGATAGGAGAGTTTTTGTAATCTCTCTTTGGAAAACACAAGTAATAAATCTCTTCATTAGTGTGTGGTTCCATCTAATGAATAAAAAGGCTCCAGATCCACTGAGCAAATGTTTACTTGTTGAAAGATAAATTCATCAAATGACATGTTTTCCAGTTTACCACATGTACCAATTTACATACAACTTATTTGTTTTAATTAGTTTTAAAGTCTATGTAACAGTTAATGGATCGTTTGGTGCTGAGGTTTCAGACCTTTCTCCTGGCCCTCTTGCCTGGCCATTTTGGCTCCCATTTGCCTGTCTTCTTTCTTCACTCTCTGTCTTCATTTCCTTTCTCTTCCACTCATTTCTGCCATCTGTCAGTGCTCAGTCTGCCCTTCTTTGCTTGGGGCTGTGCTCACTGCTGATCTTCTTTTCCATCTGTCTGCTACCAGCTCCACTTACTCATGCTCTCCCGCATGGCACTCGGGCAGTACTTATCACATTGCTTATTTATATTATTTACTTTTTGAGTCCTCACTAGAGAGAACAAACTAGGGGGCAAAGACAGTGCCTTGTTCATCTTAAAAGCCCCATTACTGGGCTTGAGCCAGAGTAGGCTGTCAATAAATTTTTGCCTATTGAATTACTTAGGACTCAAAAGGATCTTAATAACTTTGAGTGCAGGTCAAAAACAAGAAGATGAAATTTAACAGCAATAAATATAAATTTCAGTGTTTAGGCTTACATTTTTTTTGCCTACTTTGAGAAGCAGCCTGCTTTTGGCAATAAATGTCAAAAAAGATCCTCACAGGACTTTGGTTAAAACAATTTTAGTATTAGTCATGTACTTCAAAATATATAATAACATGTTAAGCTTGATATGCACCCTGAAGATAATTTTCTTAAAGAGATATAAAAAGAAGTGGGAATGTGTACTTGGTAAAGACAAAAATGTAAGAAAACATTAATTGCTCTTCAAATAATTGGTAAGATAGAATTTGAAGATTCTGCATGGTGTTGAATATTTCTATCAAATTGTGCATACTAGAACTGGAGAATTAATTGCAGGGACGGTTAAAAGAATGACTTGGACCTACTGTAAAATAGGTATGAGCTACGATTTCCTGATAGTCTATTTTCCATAAACATATACTCTGTCCAGTGGGTGACAATGATATTTTGGGTGTCTTTGAACTACGATCAGACTAGAGGCAGTATCCAGTATTTTCTACAATGTCTACTTTTTTCTTTCTTCCAGTGCACACATAATCTGCTAAAAAAAACCATAAGAAACTTTGAAGAGGGCTGCAGATAGCTTAAGAACATAACTTTTTGGCAGTACTCTGGGGTCCCTCCTGGCAGACGCCTGGCTTCTCTTTAGAGTGACTCCTTAGGATTTCCTAGTCAGGAAACTGACTCAAGTCTGAGAATTGAGGTGTCACAACTCTGTATGATTCAGGTTAAAATTTAGTTCACTTGACCTATACAGATCCAGTAAGAAATTAAGAGCCTTCCTATTTTCCTTTAGGAATACTGTACCACCATCAAGTAGTTACCTGACAATTCTTTGCCAGTTATTCACTGTCACTTTATGCATCTTTCAGGTATGAGAACTGTGTTCTCACTGCCTTTGGTGGAGGAGCGCGGCTGCCTGCCACCCTGAGGCTTCATTACTGCCTTTCCATTTAGCTTTCTGGGATTCAGTGGCTGCCTTTCACGTGAGTCTGGCCTGCAGGGCAGTTTCTGCAGAGAGCTCTTCAGAGAGGCCAGGGCTTCTCTACAAAAGACCTGGCGTAAAGCACTGCTTCTGGACATGGGCATGAGAGTGAGTGTGTGGCAAACAACACTTCCCCTTTACAGACTCAGCTTGTTCTACTCTTTCCCACATCTTGAGAGGTACAGCAGGAGTAAGAGTCTTGCTGTGGCCCCTACTAGACCCGTTTGGGGAAGACCAAGTAGCACTCAGCTGCAACTGAAGGCTCCATGCATTGTGTTAGCCCATATTTATCCCTGGAGTGGATATAAGGAATACCCACCCTTTTCTTGAGCCTGCAGCTTCCTTAGACTCAGCCGTGAGCCAGCTTAGTATCAGATTTGGTGGCTAAGTGAAGATCTTTGTCACTTATCTTAAACCTTAGGTCACACAGGTATCATTGAGCCAGTGCTCAGAGATTGGACTCTAGAATTATCCTGACACAAGGCAGAGGTCTGTGTAACCCTGAGACTGTTCAGGTCTTTGTGGCTGTCAGATTCAGGCAAAACCCATGTAGCACCAAGCCAGGAGCTAAGAGTCTTGTCTTTACTGCTTCCATGTCAACTTCAGGTAGCAAAGAATAATGCAAGACCCCATCCATAGGGCTAGGATAGAACAGAGGACAAAGCAGAAGACTTTGCACCTGAACTTGGGCTAGGGATGGTGGAATCTAACACTGGGCAGAGTCCTTACAGACCATATCCCTAGTCCCGCATGGGGATCCAGCCTCTGGAACAGCTCCAGTAATAAGGCACGGGATGTGGCCTAACTCCATCAGACTCCTAGCTGTCATCACACATAAATGAGTCCACTTTTGCAAGAGTAATGTTGGCCACACTATTCCCTCAAAGTTGTGCTACTCTTGATGGGTTGTGGTCTCAGGGTGTGACTCAGGTTGGTGTCTTTACGAGACAGATATGCCAAAGGAACCAATGGGTGGTCCATACACAGTGATTCTGTAAAGAGCTAAGCAGAATCCCGCAGTACTTTTTAAAAACAGTCTGTTAACTGCAGATGAAGCATGTGAAGCATGTAGGATGACTATTGTCCTTATGTTTTTTTTTTTTTCTGAACAATACACCTGGGCTTGGTTACCTTTTAGTACTGAAACAGCAGCAAATCAGCAGTTTCCTGGCAAGTCTAGATCTGGGTTTCATCTGGTGTTGAAATAATGGAAATGACTACAGGCTTAGAAACTTAGCAGGCTGCTGGGGTCTTTGGAAAGACACACACACAAAAGGCCAGATTGACAAGACTAGAATGGTTATCTGATTTTCCTGTGTTTAGACAGTGTAACACACCAATGAGAATTAAAGTCTTAGAACACCATGACCTCACTTTGTATGCAAAATAAAGTGCTAGAAACCAACCAAGCAGTAATCAGTATAGGGGAACTCAGAAAATTTAAAATGGCTCTTTAAAGAAGTGAACTTTTTTCAGTGAACTTGAAGAAAACAGAAATGTTTCAATTTCAGAGAAACTGAAAAAAAATATACAGAAGCAATTAAAAAATCAAACAAATTCTTGAACTAAAAATATTTGGAAAACCAGAAAACACGATACAAGGCGTGGATAACATGATAAATCAGACATAAGAGAGAATCAATGAGCTCAGAGACAGGCTGTTTGAAAATGCACAGTTGGTGGAACAAAAAGGAAAAAGGGGATGAACGAAAAATGACAAAATCTTGTGAGACCTTTGGGATCATATTAAAAGCGCAGGTATTTGGGTTATTGCAGGATTAAAAGATTTAAAAATGCTAAATTAGAAGAAAGCTCACTAAAAGAAATAAGAGAGAGTTCCCCAAACTTAGAGAAGGGTACAGATACATATCCATATTCAAGAAAGTCAAAAGTCATGAGTTGGATTTAACTCAATTAAATCTACTCCAGCATATAATCAAGGTGTCACAGATAAAATATAATGAGAGGTTTCTCAAGGCTTCCAAAGGAAAGAAACAAAGTGGTGGGGTGCCTCAATTTATCTGACAGCTGAATTCTCAGCAGAACCTAGACAGGAAAGGAGACAGGGGCATGCGACGTTTGTGGTATGGAAGAAAAAAACCTGGTAACTGAGAATGCTCCATCCAGCGAATCTATATGACAGAGACAAAAGAGGGTTAAAGAGTGTCCTGCACACATAACAGCAGAGAGAATGTATCTGCACCAGATCTATTTATAGGAAATGCCAAAGAATGTTCTTCAAACTGAAAGAGACATTAATGAATGACAGAAAAACATAGAAAGGTAAAAGCTTATTTATAAGAGTAATCATATAAATAAATTCAGAATACTTTAATTTTTTTTTCTCCAAAGACTCATGCACATCCCTTTAAGCAAAAGACAGTTTAGTCCATCTTTAAGAGTTGTTAAAGTCCTACAGTATCAGCATTCTGAAAAGTCCAAGTCCCAAGTCTCTTCCAAGACATAAGGCTACTTTAATATTTTGAATGTGGTGTGCAAACTCAATATACAGCGATGAAAGCCTTGATTTACAAAAAGCAAATTAGAATCCTAAGATATGTGCACCTAGTATCAGAACATTCTTCCTTGTATAAAACCAACAGTGCCTGATGCTTTGCCCCTTTTGCTCAAAATGGCTTTGGCTGTTCTATTTTTTATTTTCTTTTTTTGCTTGCATATACATTTTAGTCCTTTTATTTCCACTTTGCAAACCCCTATTGGCATTTGGATAGGGATCATAATAAGTATGTAAATTGCCTTGGATAATATGGACATTCCAATAATATTCATTATTCAAATTCATGAACGTGAGATGTCTTCCCACTTGTTTTCTTCTTCAGTTTCTTTCATTAATGTTTTACATTTTTCTTTTTTCTTTTTGTTTTTTTTGCAGAACTGGGGATTGACCTCAAGCCCTCGCACTTTCCAGGCGAGCGCTTATCATACTGAGCTCTCTCCCCAGCCCCATGTTTTACATTTTTCATGGTAGACATCTTTCACCTTTCTGGTCAAAGTTTTCCTTAGGTATTTTACTTGTTATAGCTATTGTAAGTTGGACTTATTCCTTGATTAATTTCAGGGGATTCACTATTGGCTTATAGCCACACTATTGTTTTTGTATGGTAAGTTTGTATTCTGTAAATTTGCTGAATATTTATTAATTATAATAATTTTTCGTATTGTACTTTTTAATATCTGTCCATTTGTCTGTCTGTTTGATCATATCATCTTGAAAGAGTGTTCATTTCACTTCTTCCTTTCCAAGTTGGATGATGTTTATTTTTTCTCTTGTGTAATTAATTGCTTTGGTTACAACTTCCAGCACTATGTTGAATAAAAGGAATGAAAGGAGGCATCCCTTTTCTGTTCCAATACTTGTAAAGACAGCCTTCAGCTTTTCCTCACTCAATGTAACGGGCTTATTTCTAGTCTCTCTCCCATTCCATTGGCTTATGACCTCAAAATAACCTCAATCATTCACACCCAATGACTTGTAGCAAAAGTGTTTAAAAACATGCAGTGGAAAAGGAACATTATTTGCAATAAGTAGTTTTGGGGAAACTGGGTATCCATGTGTAGAATAATGAAGTTAGACCTCCACAGTTATACAGCAAAAGAAACACTGAACAAAATGCAAATACAACTCACAACATAGAAAATAATACTTGAAATATATGTATCTGGCACAGGCTTAAGATGCAGAATATATATGGAACTGTTTGAACTCAACAGAAAGAAAATCACATAACCCAATTGAAAAATGGCCGATAAATCTAAGTAGACATTTCTCAAAAGAAGACATATAAATAGCCTAAAAGTACATGAAAAAATAGTGTCAATGTCACTAATAATAAAGGAAATAGAAATCAAAACCACCATGAGATATCACTTCACCCCAATATGAAATTCTACTGCTGAAAGACTAAAGCTTACAAATACTGCCAAGGAAGACCAGGGAAAGCAATCCTGGGGCATTTTTAATGGGATGTAAGTCACTAGAGCCACCATGGAAAACAGTATGGAGATTCCTGAAAAATTAAAAATTGAACTACTATCAGTGTAGAAATTCTGTTACTGGGGATGAACCGAAACTAAACAAAATCACCATGCTGGAGAGACATCTGCTCTTCCAAGTTCGTTGCTGCATTAGCTCTAATAGGTAAGAAGTGAGAATACATGTCCACCACCTGACGAGGGCATAAAAGAGATGGGAACCTACACACCACAGAGCAGTGGCTGGTCTTAAAGAGAATGAAGTCTGTTCCTTTGCAACAACATGGGTGGAACTGGAAAGCAGCATGGTTACTGAATTAAGTCAGGCATAGAAATAAGCGTGCATGATCTCACTCATCAGTGGGATCTTGCTCTTGCCTAACTGCATATTCACACCCTGGGATGGTGAAGGGCCACTCAGTCAATGAGCAGAAATATGTAGATAGGTGGGCGCAGGCAGCGCTGGAGTATTTATTGTGTAATAGGTCAGTGATAGATGACAGTTACACACTTCACATTTCAAAAATCTAGAAAAAGGAAAGTTTTTGCCTGAAATACTCGGGGAGCTTGCATACATTTAACCTGATTTTCAATATTATACATTTATAAAGTGTTACATCATTTCTCTTTAGTATGTACAATTTTTGTATGTCGGATAAAAATAAAAACGACTTTTGGCAATAAAACACTATTTATGAATGATAACGGAAAGGTATTGTATTCATAAACCACCTAACTATTGGGCATAATTTTGGCATGTCTTAGATTATTCATGTATTTTCTCTTCCAGACATTAAATATTTATAAGACTTTTCAGTTCTTTAGTGATTAATAATTAAAAGAAAGAAATTGTAAAACCAGGTCTGAGAGGTGACTGAGCTAAAAATAAAAGTGTGTGTTTCTTTATAGTATTGGGTCATTCTGGTATGGTCATCATTCAAAAATGCACAGATGATATGCAAATGTTTCGCCCTATTGCTGGAATTGCACTTACGGATTAGGACTGGAAACTAGATCTTGTGCTGTTAGTGATTGGAAATATCAAACTTTCAGGTGGGGACTGGGGGCATAATTTGCCATCGGAGGTCTGACTAGAATACTAAAAAGGACATGAAAAAGTAGAGTCTACATGAATGCTGCTGGGAGTAGAGTTTACTTTACAAGAAAGAAAGTAAGGGTCGGCCTGATAGCTCAGCGGACTAAATCGCCTGCTTAGGCAGAGTGCAGCCACCGGGTTCAATCCCCGAAGAACTGTGCTGGCTCCACCCCAGTGGTGCGCTGAGAAGACCTTTGAGACTGGGTGGTGGCGCGTGCCTGTAATCCCAGCACTTGGGAAGCTCAAAACAGGAGAATCACTACGAGTTTCTACGTAGTGTTGGGAAGCTCAAAACAGGAGAATCACTACGAGTTTCTACGTAGTGACACTCTTAAATAAAGGAAAAAAAATGTAAAGGTTAAGCTAGTGTTCTTGCTTCAGAAACATGATAAAACATTTCATTCTCTGAAGTAAAACAAAGTTTTCAGAATATCTGGGAGATTTTTGTTCCCATCTCTCTGGCTCTCCTTGAAGGATTAAAAAAAAAAAAAAGAATCTAGGTAGCCAAGGGAGACCCAGCACCAAAAACTCATAAACTGGAATTTATGATATGAAAGGAGCAAGTGAAAAATCAAATTTACAATTTTATCAGAAAGTTGGATGAGGGGCCAGGGAGATGGCTCAGTAGAATAAGCGCTTGCCTGGCAAATGCTAGGGGCTGAGTTCAAATCTGATTCTGAAAAAAAAAAAAAAAAAAAAAAAAAAAAAAAAAAAAAAAAAAAAAAAAAAAAGAAAAAAGAAAAAAGAAAAAAAAAAAGAAGGAAGTTGGATGCATCTAGAAATGCTATCAAGAGGAAGACTGATTTAAAGTGAATAGTACTGACGGTAACTTGACTCTGTGTTCCAAATACAAGTAATAACAAAAGGACTGAGATGATAAAAACGTCACAATACTTCACCTCAGAAATGGTACAGACATCAGTAACTACTTCCTGTTTGACTACGTAGCTACAGTTCACAGGTTGATGAAGGTTTCTGAATGTAAATCAAGGGTTATTTTGGTTTTCTCTTTTAGGAGTTACATCTTACTGGTGTTTATCAGACTGTTAAATTTTTATTTTTTAATATCCTTTTCCTTCTTGAGTTGTTAATTTTTAAGTTTTCCTTATGTAGCATGCTTTTTTTGCTGTAGCCAATGTGCCATTATGAACTACCTTATACTCGTTGGCTATTTTAAAACCCCCCTGCACAGAATCTCATCAGCATTCTATTTTCTGTCTATTTACTATGCTGTAACTATATTTCCAGCAATATTTAATAAGGTGCAATTAAAAATTTTACTGTGCGGGGGAAATTAACTTGTGATGGTGCATGGGGACTCACACAAGGCATTTCTCTTTATAGTGAGTTCCCAAAGGTCTGCTTCACTTCCTTATGTAAGTCTTCTTAGCTCAGATCTAGGTTTATTTAATAAGAAAAAAGACCTCAGATTACTTTTGAAAACTTTCCAGCATTATAGTGACTACAAAATGATGAATATAATTTGAAAATAAAGTAACCAGGTACACTTGAATCAAGAAAGCAGAGGTTATAAATTTACGGAAAAAACTCATGGAAAAAACATCATACATACAATAAATCTGGACATACTTGCAGTTAGCAATGTAACCTGTAAAGCAAAACCTTGCCTAATCATGCAGAAATAAATAAACATACAACAAAGGAAATCTTGGTGTTTTCTCTTAGAATATGATATTAAGAAAGAAATGAACAAAAATATTTGAACAATAGAAATAATATGTTGTTTTGTAAATGCATTCTCTTCATGGAGATAAATTAAAATAATAAAAACCAAGGCAAGCTAGGTATAAATAAAATATTAACAAATCTTCCAAATCAATTCCATGTCCATTATACTATCTCAAAAAGCCCAATGATACTAAGTGATTCTCGCTTTGAAGACATTCTTGAAGAGATTTAGGAAATTGTTAGTCATGATGTGGCACAATGAACTTGTAATTAATTCCCTTTCAGTATATGTATAATCTGGTAATATTTACATAAAGATCAAGAGATTACCCAAATTTGAATAAAGCAAGATATATCCCATTGTAGTTTTGGTTTGAATTTAATTAAAATTGGATAATTTTGAAAGGATTATCATCTCTCAAAAGATGGCCATCTCAAGTAAGTAGCATTTATCATTATTTTGACAGAAACAAGTATTTCAGAACATACATGGTACGAAGTTATCTCATAACTCAGCAGACTAAAGTGCCTACTTAGGTAGAGTGCAGCGTCTGGAGTTCAATCCCTGGAGCGTGCTGAGAAGGTGATTGAGACTGGACATGGTAGAGCGCACCTGCAATCCCAGCACTTTGACAGGCTGAAAACAGGAAAATCACTATGAGTCTGATATACATAGTGAGACACTGTAGACCCAGTAGACCCTGTCCTAAATTAAAAAAAAAAAAGTTATCTTAGAGTGACAGTCTTGGTAATCATGGAAATTGATTATCTTTTTTTGATATACTATGTTATTCAAAAGTAATTTTGGGTAGTACAGTTGTCTAAATTGAACATAGTATCGATGAGTTCATTAATGCAGTTTCCATTCATCCACCATATTATATAAATGATAAGATTACATTTTATTTACCTGATTTTTAAATAAAAATGCTAATAGACTACATATATGTACCTAGAGGGAAAACTTATTTTATGGCTTCATATTTCTTACATGAAACATAATGAGGTTTTATTGCCAGCTAAATATTGACCAATACTTTCTTAATTTGCTATTGTATACCTGAAAGACATTTCAAAATTTCCTATAAAAGAGGAAATGCAGAATGCAGCATAGAATGCAGCAGCCAGGGTTCCATCCTAGGTGTGCCACGCTAGTTCCGTGCCCAGGGGGTGCTGAGACTGTGAGTGAGCTTGGGGGTGGTGCCGCATGCCTGTAATCCTAGTGCTTGGGAGGCTGAAAACAGGAGAGTCACTAGGAATCCGATCTATGTAGTGAGACCCTGTACATCCTGTAGACTGTTCCAAATACATAAAAAAGAAAAGTCCACAGTGGGCATATGTCTTTTAATGAGCCATGTTTATAAGAGAACATAGACAACTTTTTAAAAAATGAAATGAAAAATTTGCTCTTTTCATAGATACCATTTTAACAATGGGACAAGTAGTAAAACATTAGTAATATGAAAAATTATTAGCAGAGCTTCTGTAGATTTGACAAGGGAATAAACCAATGGCTTATCAATTTGAAGAGTAGTATATTTTTATGAATTGAGAAATATATAAAGCATGCAACTTTGCCTTCAGTATTAAATTCATATTAGTCATGTTTCATGACCCTATGGATATATGGGTATATATATATTTGGTGGCACCAGGGATCAAACTTGGGATCTTGTACTTGCCAGACAAGCATTTATTCAACTGAGCTATCTCCCTAGGCCTCATGACCCTATGATTGTATGTTGGTACCTTATTTCTTAGGTCAAATCTGATTTGCAATATCAGAAATCATTAGTACCTTTTTTTAAATAAAAAGAGATATGTGACCTATATTCTTTATTTTGTGGCATTAAAAAATGTTTGCGTTTTGTCTCTTTACAAATACCTACTTCGATTTAATTCACAAGACTGTGAAGAGAAATCATCACGGAGAGGTATATTAACTGATTAAAATGACAGGATAAATGTGATTAGTATAATTCTAATAATGTGCTTCTCTGGTTTATTGTTACTTAAATTACTTTATGCCATCAAGAGATGCATACTTTTTCTTCATAAGAATAAGTCCTCATTTTAAAATATGTCACTGAAACTTCAAATGCTTATTGTGTGATTGCCTTTATGATTGATGGAATGATAATTTGACTTCTTTTAATTTTATACTCCTCTATTTTTTACAAATAACTATGGAATTAAATACGATTGGAGTATGGAATTAAGTATGTTTTAATCTTCAGCTTAGAATGTTCTGCTTTTATTATAGCTACTTTGTGATAAGTATGATGTATGTGATTCCTTTCACTGTCTAGTGAGAGAAATACAAGAATATCACCTTGAAATTACTGAAGTTACCTTCACTCTATATCGTCTGGGAAAAGGGGTCTCCATATAAATATTTTATATTTAGTTGCTCAATGCTTGGCTCAGTCTTCCTGGAAAAGATGGAGATTCTGTGTCTCTTCTTTTCTTGTCTTTTGTTTTCACTTATTACCCTTTTCTTTTTAAACAAACATTTACTTGAGAGACAGTATGGCAGTAATTGGCATGTCATGACAAGCAGTACATATTTAGAAGATCAGAATGACTATCTCTCTTTTTTTTTTTTTTTTTTTTCCGAACTGGGGATTAAACTCAACTGGGGCAACCTTGCGCTTGCCAGGCAAGTGCTTATTCTACTGAACCATCTCCCTGGCCCCTCTGTGTCTCTTAAATTATAATCCCCAGAGCTCTTCTGATCCAGCGGTTGGTTCTCTGGGTGGCTGCCTGCAGGAAGGGGGAAAGCTGTGTATTCTGAATGAGAGTTCAAGACCAAACGAGAGTTCAGAACCAAGGACAGCGCCACTGGGGCTAGGTATAGGGATATGTGGTCCGCATGGAGAAAGTGGGCAGGATATGTCAGCAAAATTTGGCTTTTGTGGCAAGATAGTTCAGCGAACTAAGCGTCTGCTCAGGCAAGCGCAGGGACCAGGGTTCGATCCCCAGCTCCACATGCTGCGCTGACCCTGCCCCCAGGTGTGCTGAGCTACCTTCAGTGACTGGGGCTTAGTGGCACATGCTTGTAACCCCAGCGCTGGGGACAGGAAGATCACTATGAGTCTGAACTGCCTAGTGAGATTCTGTGCCAAATACACTAGAAAAAAAAAAAAAGAAAAAAAGAAAAAAAGAAAAAGAAAAAAGAATTGGGCCCTTGCTTCTTAGATTTCCTTCATTTATTTCACTTATGACTTGAAATAGCCCCAAATGCCATCTTTTCACTCTTTCTCTCTTCTGTTGTTTTCTTCATCATCTAAAAAAAGATATTTTCATAGTATATGCTTAAAAGGATTATCAATTGTGTCAGGTGAATTTTTAAGGTCAATTAATTTTATCTGTCATCCTGTGTTTTGGAAAAAATAATACTTGCTTTTCTATTATGTCCTATACTAAAAAATGAGGGCTTTATGGCACATATCCAGGGATGATGTCATTGATTCCAGAATATTCTGGTAGATATCTTTAGGGCAGTAGAAGCAAGTTTTCATGGACAGCCGGAAAAGAAGCCTTCATGGTCTGAGTATTGGTGCAATCAATATTCCAGTCAAACAGAAGATGTCGCTATTGTGCATAAAATGTGTGAAAAAGAACCAGCCAACAATTTTTGTATAGTTTCATTGTGTCTCGCAAATTTCCTCTGGAGTTCATTGAAAGAAAACACCGGGGTGAAGTATTGTCTTCAAGTTGACAGGCACTGAAAAATTACTGCATTCACTGGACCCGCATGCCAGTCACACACCCACATCTTTTAATTTGAAAAGAAAAATTAAATGACATTGGCAGAAAAATTCCACCTCAATTAATAATTTTGTATCATACTAACTGGAAGTTAATAACTGTACAATATATCTATTTTGCTTCTATCAAAAGAGTGTGTCTATCAAAAGGGACTTTAGCAGACATCAATTAAGAAAAATCAGACTGTTTCACAAATGCTTGTGATTAAAGTAATAGTTCATTTAAAGCAGAGAAAATAACCTGCCAAAATATACATTTTAACTTAAGATTAATGGATGTCAGGAATAGAATACATCTCAAAATCTTCCACAGTACTTTAGTCTGCTGAATTAGAGTCCTTGTTATAAAGAAAGTGCTGTTGATGCCATTGTAGTTGGTGCTATGAAAGATGGTACTTCTGAAATTTATATTATTTCTTTTGCAAAGCTATTTTCCTGCTTAGTTGAGGAACCAAGATTGATGGTAAAACCCATTTGTGGGTGAGGAACTTTTTGGACATATATATTCAAGGAGCAAGTTGTGGGGGCAGGTAGTAGGTGTGAATTAGATCTTGAATAGAAAGAAGTTCAGACTGGAGAACTGAACTTAATTCAGGTCACTGGCTGACTTGATAGGAAGGATATGAAGGCAATCAGGCAATCTCAGACATATCTCCTGTTGAATTACTTATTTATTTCTCATGAAATGTTTTGTTAAATTACCTTTGCTATTGTCTTCATTTAGTCCTGCATGTCAGTCTACCTTTCATACCTATATTTATGCATTGAGAGAGAATGATTTGCATCTTTATGTTGCCAAATGTTCTCCATTTCTGATTTTATTAGTGGAACAGACTGCTTTTAGAACAAAGATATAGAAGGTTTAATTTACATATACTTCACATTTGGCTCATATTTATCAAGTACTTACTATGTATCAGGTGCCAACTCAAATACCTTATGAGGATTATCTCTTTTATAACCAATCTGTAAGAGAATTTCTATTATTATCCCTATTTTATATATGAGGAAATTGAAATGGAGTTAGTAAATTATTCAACATTACTATGCTAGAGAAAGGCAGAATAGGCATTCAAACTAAGGTTGGAATTAGAGATCTCTCTTAAACCCATACTATTCCAGATTATTTCTCCAAAATACATGAAATATACCATCGCTATGATTACCATTCTTTTGTAAAATTTGTTGTTAGAATTTTCTTCTGACAGTTAAGAACAAGTCAAAAGATATTTTCACAGCCCTCCTTAATCTACTGATAGGGATAATGATCCTACTATGGTCTAGCCACTGATTTTATTTTTTCACTTGTTTTAACATACTATGCATGTTTGGAAGAGCCAGAAAATATTTACTCTTACTTCAGCATATAATTCTTTATTCTTAAAAAGATAGTCATTAGTGAAGGTTCACTAGAAGTCTCTGAACTGTGAACTATCTCACCATTCAGGAAGAAAAACAATTTGACTTTCTTTCCTAGCTTCATGAATGATAGGCTCCATCAAAAGGCTGGAATTAGGGTGAGGGCTTTGGACCTAGAAAATTGTAAAACTTATTGACCTCTGTTTGCTTGCAGTATCTACCTTGGGACCAACATAATAGATATATTTTTTCAATTTAACGCTGAACTCAAAACAATGCCTTCTAACATATGCATCTCTACTTTGAACTGTTATTATAAGAAAGAAGAGAAATTGAAGGTAAATTTCTGCACTTATTTTTATGGGTAATTGATTCAACAACTTGAGAATATTCAGAGATTTCTAGAGATTACAATTAGGATTTATTCATTAACCCAAGGTCAAAAAATTGCAGCTGATTTTGCACTGACAAATAAAACAGACATATCCAAATTATAAGACCGTCTAAGTAAACCATAGAAAGCACACTTGAGCCATTTGATTTAGCTGGCTATGAACTTTTGAGTATATATGGTAGGAGAATATCAAGTTAGACTTTCTTAGGTCTTATAAAATTTATATCTCAAGGGATTAATGTCATTTTGAGTAAATAGATTGAAGAACAAGTATTTATTAATCACCTTATTATCAGGTTAAATGACATAAAGTGGGATGTAAGATAGAAAAGTCTTGATCTTATAATTTGTGTTTAGCTTAAGCTTGATGATTTATAGAGTACATAATTCCTCTTTTCTACTTTCTTTTTAGAGCAAATAGTCTTGGCTAAGGAAAGAGATAATTGCCCATAGAGAGCTGGATCTACTTGGAGATGCAGGTCATATCTTTGCATCTCTATATTTATAGATCTATGAGAATATGCCTATTAATCCGATGGAAAAGATAACAAAGCTAGATGAATGACACGATTGAGTCTACATGTACTTGGGGTTGGGGTGAGGAGAAAGCATCCCGTAGACCATTGAGGAAGTGGGGAGCACCTTGTGAGTGGTGGGGCCTGACACTTAGCCTTGGAAAATTTGGAGAAGAAATAATCAAAGATGCCCTCAAGACAGAGATAAATATAGAGGCACCACCAAGAGGAGGCCTAGTGTCAGGCGAGTGTGGTTCAGTCAAGTACTAAGTGATGTGCTGATCAGTGCAAGCCAATTTCTATCAGTAGAATCCTTCTTAGAGTATGCATCACATTGGTAATGAAAAGCCTTGGGTTGCAGAATTTGTACCTATTGCAGTTTGCTATTACTATTGGAGAAAAAAATGATTCTCTTTTTACTTCGTTCACCCATAGGAAAAAACATATGTTTTCTGTTAATTAAATTAAACTAGTAATTTAATTTTATATGTGCATCCAATGATACATAGCTCTAAGTTTTCTGAGATCAAATTTGAGATTAATTTACTAGGATTAATCCATGAGAATTATTCTATTTTAGGAACTGATAAGGGTAATATCCTTTTCTCTCTATAAAGGACAATTTTGAGTGATACCTACTCAATGCCAATAGTGGCACAATCCATCCAAGCTAAGTCGTGGCAACAGCCTAGATGCCTGCCTGGCAACAGAAGCATGAATACAGACAACGTATAAATACACATTGTGAACTTTTATTCACCTGCAAAGAAGAATGAAATCATGTCATTTGCAAGAATATGGGTGGAAGTAGAGATGACCCTGTTAAGTGGAGAAACCAGAATCAGAAAATAAGATAGGGGAGGGTTTCTCTTAGATGAGAAACCAAAACCAAAACCAAACCGAACCAAACCGAACCAAACCAAACCAAACCAAACCAAACCAAACCAAACCAAACCAAACCAAACTAAACCAAACCAAACCGAAACAAAACACAATAAAGGGAGAGACAAGAGGAAACTAGAAGGTTGACTTCTGGAGAGGGAAAGGGGTTTTGGGAAAGAGGGAAAGAAGGCAAGAGACCAAGATGTGTTAAATGCATGAATCAATTTCCCCAAACAGCCCTCAGCATTCTGTATTATTAATATTCTCTAGTTAGAAAGATGAATAGCTTTTCAACATTTCTCCTGGGCGTTGAAAGAAATATGAATATAAAATGAGAGATATTTGTAGAGTTTTATTGGAAGTTGGGATGAACCTAGTACATTCTTTCAAATACTATAAAAGCTACATGAAATCATTTTGTAAATGGCATAATCAATATAAAAATTAAGCAAATAAATAAAAATTATTTTTAACTCTAATATGACAATTAATATTTTTAGTTTTACATAAGAAATAGTTCCAATATCTTTTAATTGTTATATAATTAGAAATATGTATAGTAGGATAATTTTGATAAAAACAATATTTTTTATTTTTTAAAACAGAATAAAAATATTAAAAATAACCATTAGAAATGATACAGGATTTCACTAAACAAAATAATAGTAATTCAAGAATGGTTATTATATTGCTTAACGTTATCTTCAAATTAGTTGTTTAGATTACCAGATACAAGCAGGCAAAATTGGCAATGAGAAAGTTACAAGAAATTAAAAAGAAGAAAAAAAATTAAACATTAACTTCTCCTTTTCACAGAGCAGCAGAAATGAGCAGCACAATTATCCAAGCCATCCTGTACATATACTTAAATATATCTTTTGCTCTGGTTTTATTCTTTCTTTTGTCCTTTTCCCCATTAACAATATTTAACAATATTTTTGTATTTTTATAATTGGTAATGCAACACTCATCACAGTTTGTACAGGTTAAATATAGATTCAAACCTGAGATCATATGGTTTAGAGGACAGAACAACTTTTAGCCAAAATAATTGCAAATCTACAAAAAGGATAACTTCACAATGCTGAAGAAAACTTAGTGTGGCTCTCTCCCACAGCCTTGCAAACAAGGCTTTTTCTTTGAGGGTCCTCTAAAATTTGGCTACCTAGGTACATATCTGAGAGCTGGGATGAAATGAAGAAAATGCCATATTTTTAGAAATTTGCATTTTTTTCAGTTTAACTATGACTACAGGGAAGAGAGATTGTAAATATCTATTACTTACTAAACACTGGCAGCAATTTGAATATTGAAAAAATTTTACCAACATGCAGTCAACAGTTGTATTTCAAGTTGAGGCAGTTGCTTTGCTAAGTCATAAAATCAATCTGTCAAATTATGTTTTGCTTAAAGCATTTAAATGATCATTAAATATTAGCAGCTTTGGCATTTACAGAAGGAAGCCCTCAGTCTCAGGGACGAATATAGTTCTTTACAGTGACAGTCCCATGAACAGAGATTTGGTAGAACTAGACATGCCAGTGAGACCACTATGTTGGAAAAATTAGGAATATTGTCCACTGTGATGTACAAAATAAATATAGTAGTCATTCCTCTCAAAGCTAGCTTACTTTATACTTCACTGAAATCTCTGGAATTTTAAACCTAGCCAAATAGTCTCCATCTTCTGAAATCTTTCCTTGATTCATTGAGTCATTTCTTGATCACATTCAGGTGGTTTGAGATGTGTAATATCCAATTTCTACCTTTCTCACATTTAAATATTTTCATGATCTCTCTTCCCTCACATTTAGTTATTTGCATTAATCACCTGACTGTTTTCTTATGTTTACAATTATAAACATTTCTTTTACAAAACCATTTACCCAATTTTGACTGAAAATAACAAATTGACACTACCAGGGCTGGCCAAATTTCTCAATGGATTAAAGCTCCTGCAAGCAGGCCCAGGGACTGAGGGTTCAATCCCTGGGCCTGCTGTGCAAGCCCTGTCCCTGGGACTCGCTGAAATGGCAACTGAGACTGGGCGTGGTGGCACTCGCCTGTAATCCCAGCTCTTGGGAGGCTGTAAGCAGGCGGATCACTGCCAGGCCGATCTAGTTGTGAGACCCGGTAGACCCTTCCCTGAAATACAACAAAACAAAACAACAGCAACAACAAAACTACCTTGATGTTAGTATAATCTGGTGTTTCCTGGGAATTCTCCCAAACTTTCAAACAGGAATTTAAAACCACACATCTTTATTTAGAGGAAAACCTTTCACTACTAGCTGTTTTTTCACCCTAAATGGGGAGCACAGAGCTGGGTGTTCTGATTTCTTTCTCCACACGTAAGTCATTGCTCTGAGGAAGAACTGCTCACCTGAAGAGTTTTGGAGGAGGGCTTGAGCAACTTCCTTGTCTCTCTTCCTTCCTGACAAATGCAGAATGCCTGAATGCTAGTCTTTGCTCTCACCCTTGTGAGAAACCTGAAACTACTTGGTGTTGCCTTTGCCAGAGGATGTATCTGCATTACTCTGGGGAAAGGCATTAGATACCTGGTTGAATTGCCAATTAAAGCTATGCTCTCTTCTGTGTTTCATTAGAAGGAAGGTGATACAGGAGTAACACTGGAGTGTCTCTCCCAATTATTTTCAGACTGAGGAGGGGAAAAACATGTATTTGTTGTTTTACCTTCCCTAAATCGTCATGTACACTTTAAATTTTATTTCTCGAAAAACTGCTCAAATGCCTATATTTGCAGTTCCCTAGGGAAAAGTTTCGTTCTCTCAGCACTTTTTTCGTGGCTTTGTAGGACAAATTTAACTAGTAGAAATGAAGTAGTATTACGATCGCTAATGTTTTGATTAAGAAAATGAAGCAATTCCAAGAGAATCACATTTTAGCTTTGTTCATTACCAAATGAGCATAAAAGGACTCTGAAAGAGATTTAAATCTTTTAGAATGTTGTTAATATTTTAATATTAGGTCAACTCACAAATTTTTGCGTGAAATGATTTGACCACTGGACAAATTTAGAGTGACTAGGCTGTAACAAAATGTTTTCCATACCTTATGACTATTTTACTGTTCTTCTTTCTGTGTTTCTTCCTTCACTGTCTTATGGTTAGAGATGGGAAGATTCACTGTATTTGAGTTTAAAAATATCAATGAGAGTTTTGATGACTACTTCTATTGTCCAGGTTCAGTTCTGCATTATTTATAATGGTGAGAAGCTTTAACAAATATTATATAGTTTGTATTGTGTTTGTGTCTCAATGTAATATTTACTAACTAATCTCTTAAAATATCCCAGTTTAATGATAACTTGATATTATCCATTTTTGTGCTTTTTTTTTTTTTTTTCCAGAACTGGGGATTGAACTTGGGCCTTGTGCTTGCCAGGGAAGCACTTATTCCACTGAACCATCTCCCCAGCCCCTATCCATGTTTGTGGATGGAATTATACTTTCAGGTATTCTAATGTTACTCTCTCTTAAGAGGGAATTATTTAAGAGCTCAGAATTATAGGTTGTTTTTTACTCTACTTTGCATTATGTGTTGTTATGCTAAAAGCACTCATAAGGATCTCCAGCAAAAATCCTGCTAAGTTATTGTACTTTCTGAAAGACAGTAGAACTACTTTGACATAGTCTTAATAGTATATAAAAAGTGAGGCATTAAGAAAGAAATCCATAGGATAATACAACTTAGCTTGGACGACTTTCAAATGTAAGCGTTTCAAGGTGGGAAACTGGGTGGAATTTGACATATTTACAATATACCCATCTAATAGATTTTAGCTGCTGGTTCCTGGGGTGTGGGAGGCTAAAAGCAAATCTTAAGGAGCAAAATGCTTGTCCAAATTGACCTGATTAACTAGGTGTTATTCTTAGCAAGTAACCTGTTTTAGATAATTTATCATTTTATCTTATTGAAGGAAGTACTTTAGCAATGGAGGTTGCCAAGGTAATTTTACTATTTTGTTAGAGGCAGAAAATTACTTTTGTACTAACTTACATCCAGAAACTTTCACTTATTAAATTGAAATTTATTTTTAGTTAAGTTAAAATATTCATCTCAAAATTTATTTTATAGGAGTTTATGCTTTTTCAGTGTATATTGAGGTACAGATAATAATTGTGCTTGTTGCCTGGAGTGACTAAGATTTGACACAGGTATCCTTTCATGTGTTATCTAGAAAGTCTTAATTTGTTTATAATGGCAAGAAGCTTCAATAAATACTACACATTCTGCATTGTCTGAATGTCTTCTCTGGGTCAATTTTAGGCAATTGTAGTACCTGATTTTTATTTGTGATGAGAATTGTTTTGTATGTCAGTATTCAAAAATCAGTAGCATTTTTGTACACAAATAACAAACTCACTGAAAGAAATTAGGGAAACCACATCTTTCATAATAGTATCGAAAGAATGAAATGCTGAGGAGTCAATTTTAAAAAGGAAATAAGAGACCTTTATGTTGAAAAGTATGGTACTCTGAAATTGGAGATCAAAGAGGATATCAGGAAATAAAAAGATATCCTTTGTTCTTGGGGAGGAAGAATTAAACTAGTGAAAATTGTCACATTCTCAACATGTTTGTACAGTATATATATTTTTTTGCGGTACCAGGGATTGAACTCAGGACCTTGTGCTTGCCAGACAAGTGCTTATTCTACTGAGCTATCTCCTCTGCCCCATGTCTGTACAGTATTAAAGCAATCTTGACCAAAATATCAATAGCAGCTGTTGACTTGAGCCTTTAAAGCTTAGCATATTAATATGGCATTATTTTTTATACAGTTTTCTTCTGGATGGTCAAGACTAAGTTAAAGCAAGAAGTACATAACTAAAAATGTAACTTTTGCTATGTTACAACGTCAGTCAAATCTCCTCCGGATTTACTCTGGAACCGTGTATAGCATCTTGTAGATCCTTTGTCAGTGCCAGTCATCTGGATGAGTCACGGCTAGTGCTTGACCAATTTGCTCTCTGTGAAAGCCTGAATGATTCTCTTTAGGCACACCATACATCATTGATCATTTTCCTCTGTGGCCCCATAATCTTCTTGATCAGAAAATTTGAGACACCACTGAGTTACAGCATGTCACAGCACAGGTTCTCTTATGTCCTGAGTTGTTGCTTACCTTTATGGGCTAGGGCCAAAACATTGCGTACCACACAGAATTAGAGAAAGCAACCATAAAATTTATTTGGAACCAGGGAGATGTAGAATAGTGAAAGCAGTTCTGGGCATCAAAGCCACGGCAGGGGACATCACAACCCATGACTTTAAATCATACTACAAAGCTATTGTAGTAAACAACATAGTATTGGCAAAAAGAAAAAAATAGAACAGAGGACCAGTGGAATAAATTAGAAGATGCAGAAACAACTCCAAGCACACAACAGCCACCTTATCTTTGACAACAGGGACAAACATCCTCACTGGAAGAAAGATAGCTTCTTTAATAAATGGTGCTGGAAAAAACTGGCTTTCCCCATGCCAAAACCAAAAATTTGGCTTGTGCACTAAACTAAAATCAAAATGAGTCCAAGAATATTAAAACAGAAATACAAAGTCTGCTAAAAGATGGAATAAATAAAACTCTTAAAGACATAGGTATAAGCCAAGACTTTATGAACAAAATCCACCCACCAGGAAATATCACACAGAATAAATGAGGGAATATTAACAGACATAAATAAGGGGTGTCATCTTATTCAAAAGTTTTTGAACAACAAAAGAAATCATCAACAGAGTGAAGAGACAACCCAGAGTATGAAAAATTCTTAGCCAGCTCCCCCAAAATGAACCATAGCCATTCTGAGTGACAATAAGACCCCGAGCTCTTCCTTCAAGGAGAACAACAAAATTCACCAGAAAAGTCAGCATGACAGGGTTCTCCTGCAGAGTAGCCCAAGAGAACCAGCAGCTTCCCACAGCTCCCACAGCTTCTCCGCGTAGCATCCTTACCAGCCTCTCTTCTTCTCTCCAGTTCTGCCTTTGATGCTGCTGGCAGCAACCCTCAGGTGGGCCTTCCACACCCAACATCATACACACTCGTTCAGTTCCACTGGGTGTAACAAGCCGAGCGCCAGTTGGCAAGCCATCACACATGTTTATAGCAGCACAATTTATAAGAACTGAATACTGGAATTATATTAAATGCCCACCAATCAATAAAAGGATAAAGAAGACTTGCTTTGTTATCCAATGGAGTACTACTCGAGCTGTAAAGAAGGATACACATGAGCCATTTAAAGCTAAGTGATTACACCTTGAGATCAGACTCTCAGGTGAAATAAGTTGAACACATGTATAAATGTTGCATTGTTTCTCTGTCCTGAGAAACTAAAAGTATAAATAATGAGCAGAAGATATGCAAAATATTTCTTCCTATTATGAAATAGGAAGAAAATAATAATTTGGGAAGGAGAACAAAGGACAGGAGGAGGGAGAAAAGAAGAAAGGGAAGAGAAAAAAAGAAAAAAGAAGGAAAAAATGCACACAGAACTTTTCACGTAAATAAGAAGGTGAAGGTGATTTGAAGGAAGGGGAAGAGGATGGGAGTAACTGAGCAATTGCTTTTGACTATGACGTTTAATTCAATTTTGCATAACAAAATAAAGTTAGGAATGTAACTCACACCTAAATAAAGAAGTTACAGTACAACAACAACAGCATCAAGAGAGAGAAAATTGCTTTGTGTCAAATGATGCTACATTGCTTGACTTTCAGAGAATTAGTAAAATTATTTGTTTTTTATTCAAATGGTATGTTCCAGAATTGCACATCAAAAGTATTGCAGTTTTTACACTTGTATTCAGGATGAATTCTTTTAGTACTTATTAAGAAAAACATTACTTTTGTAATAATCAATGAAGTCAAATGACATTTTAGTATAAGCTGCGAGTTCAACTTGTAAACTGAAGTTGTAGCTTTAAAGTGGCTAAAAGTGAAGATACACTCGTGCAGAAATGTACTGCTTAATTATTGAGTGGTATTGACCATGGTGGCAGAAGGGTATAAATGGTCTCTTTAAGGAGGATAATTTTCTTTGCCATCTCATGTTATGAGCATTCCACAGTATTTCTAATGGAGGAAAGTTTTGAGAGAATCAGTTCACCCTGTGGCACATGACATTTGAAATAGAAAAGACCGAAAGATAAGCTTTGTGTATGTGGTTTGCCACATTTACATCACCAGTGGATATAGCTCAAAGATTCTTTTCTATAATTACTTGAATTTCATTATTATTAAATTATATATTTTATAAGTGCATATTAATTATACAGAGAAGAAATGCTTTCAGTTAGTATTTTAATGCTGAGTTTTCCAATCTGTTTTGAATAACCCATCAACTTGTGCTGGTTGTGGTTCAATTACAATGTTTAAGAAGAACGCAATGATACTGCCGAATGAGGTTTCATTGTACTCACACTTAAAGAAGTCTGTTTAATAAGATTCATTTATAATGAAACCTATCAAAGCTATTGATTTTCATAAAAGCTCAGCATACAAATTTATTTTTCAGTGTTCTTTATAATGAAATTAATTGAAATTTTATTTTGATTATGAATTCATATTTTAAGTGTACATATTGAGGACTCATGATGAGATTACTTGTCAAAAATATGATTGATGGGCTGGCAAGACTAAAGTTAGCAGACTAAGTGTGTGTTTACGCAAGTGCAGGGACCAGAGTTCGATCCCTGGCACCACATGCTGCACTGACCTCAACCCCAGGCATGCTGAGCCGGCCACCAAGACTGGGTGTGTTAGCACACACCTGTAATCCCAGTGCTGGAGAGGCTGAAAACAGGAGGCTCACTATGAGTCTGACCTGCATAGTAAGGCCCTGTGCCAAAATACATTAAAAGAAAACCTTAAAAATATGATTGAACAAACATTTTCTTTTCCTTTTTTTCTTTTTTTGAACATTTCTTTTTTTTTTAAATTTATTTATTTATTTATTTATTTGAGAGAGAGAGAGAGAGAGAGAGAGAGAGAGTGTGTGTGTGTGTGTGTGGTGTGTGTGTGTGGCCAGCTCAGCCCACCAGGGGGCGGGCTGGCTGGCATGTGGTGCTGGAGCATCGAACCGCGGTCCCTGATGCTTTGCTAAGCTTGTTCCAAGTAGGTGCTTTAGACCACTGAGCCATCTCTCCAGCCCTTGAACATTTCTTTTTAAAACCTCATCATATTATACATGTTTAATAAACTCTGTCCATTAGATGATCTTAAAGTAAGACTGAAATACATACATAGTTATATCTATAGATTATTATAGATCAGTTTTGTCTTTTAGGGTAAAGATGTCAGAACAATTATATAAATTTAATATATGTATATTAGTAATTTATTTACTTCATTATTTATTTGGTAAATAAATAAAAGGGCTGTCATTGTATGCAGTACTGGGGAACAAACCTGGGTCCTTGCATTTGCCAGGCAGGTGTTAGACAGCTGAGCTACCTCTTCGGCTCCCAATTATATAAATTTAAATCTTAGTTAATTTTCCAACTTGTATGTGTTTGCCTACATTTCTTCCCTTCTGCAAGCCTCGTTTTCCTTATTAAACTGAGAATTCTCAGAGCCGTTTGAAGAATTATCTGACAACATATATGTAGAGAGCTCATTACAGTACTTGGCATGTGCAAAGAGCCACATTAGTTATGATTACTGTCCTTTTCACTTTATTCGTAATATAATGCCAGTGTGTACCTTTGAGGTATGAAATACTTTTGATGTCTATGTTTCTTATGACCGCTTTGATCACCTCCTCCTTATCCCATAGTGAGTGAGGAATTTCCATGCTGGAGTTCTCGACCTGGCCAAGCACAGGACGCCAACACTGATCATGTGGGGCCAAGGCAGGTTTGCTACCCACACATCCTCAGACGTGGGGGGAGGCCAAGAGCACCCTCAGAGCAGACCCACGGGGAGCCTGTCCCTGAGGAGAGTATGAACGGCAGGGCCACGGAAGACAGGGTTCCCAGTAACAACAGAGTGAGTCGATGTGTGAGACCGTGTGTTTGCTCTGCCTGATGAAGTCTGCAGGCTGGCAGGACGCTGAAGTCTACTACTCATGGATGATCAGACCCTGAGCTTACCGTCCCAGTGAGGTTGTTGGGGACTTCACCTGTGACGGCACAGTAGGGAAGGAGCCTGTCCTTGTACCTCAAGACATAGTATGTTCCCACTTCCTATTCTGTAATAACTCTGGTTTAATGCCAAAGCTGGATATTTAGATGAGAAAGCTATTTGTATCAATAAGTCTATATTAAGCAAACATTAGACAATACAGACAAGAGACTTTCAGATATACTGAGTCTTTCATGCTTTTTTTTTTTTTTAGCTTCTTCCTTTTATTTTATGGCAGGGGAGGGGAGTCCTTTCATAGCCAAAAGTATATTCTGTTTCAGTTGTTTCTGAAGACTCAGTTGGAAATTTTGGCTTGGAATCCAATTTCTGTCATGTCTACCAAGGGTACTGTGTCTTTTAAAAAAATAATCAGTAACTCTTCCATTCTCTGTTTGTAATCTAAGCCTGATACAGCCCCTGTGTATTTTACCATTTAAGTGATTCTGGATGTGATTACGAAGAAGCACATTACACCGATCTTCTATAATCTAAATGAACATCCATTCATGGAAGTTAAAATTAGGAAGAGTACTTTCATTCCTTAAGTACTATTTGGTTATCTCTTTTATGGACTTGCATTATGTTTGTCATCATACAATATATAGAATGTGGTGAAACAGTCTTCAAGAACCTATTTTTCGATAATTATTGTCTTCCTTAATTCAACATAGCCCCAGGTTATTGACTTAGAATGGCTTTAATGTATATGAATGCCAATTTTAAGCTCTTCAGTAAAGGCTTTAAGTTTTGTCATTACTAGATATTGAATCCTAAATTTCTAATTCCTACATTACATCCTGCATGGGGTTTGGAAAGCTGAACTAATTCTCTTAATTACTGACATACTATGTTGGCAAATGTTAGCAAGATTCCATAGAATGTGTAACTGAATCTTCATTTATCAGATCCTTTGCAATAGGCAGCGACAGTTAACAAACAGCATAACTGAACAAACTAAGCAATGTAGTTTCTGTGAAATATATCAACATGGGATCAAAGTACGTGAATAGAAAACATGAGTATTGGACGGCATTTTATCACCCATTTTCCAAATGTTGAATTGTCTTTAGCTTAGACTTGAATATAAAATGATACAAAGAAAAATGAGAAAAAAAAGCAAAATGAAGTAACATTACTATTAAACTTCTTGACCTGCCTATGGCAGATGCAGCTTGCTACCTGCGCAATATTTGTGTTTTCCTTTTTCATTATTAGTACAGCCCTACTTTGTGCCTAACAAAGATTCTGATCTATACAACCCCTTGTAGCTAAAGATGGTCCAAGCAGCCAAACAGAATTTTCCAAGCTTTCTCAGCCACTGTGCTCCTAGTACCTCAGTATCTTGTACAACCAAAAGAAATAGCTAATAAGTGTTTCCACCTAAATCACCTCGTAAGTTTACTTGTTCTAACAAGATAGTTGTCATTTGAAGAACTTCTGTACAATAGCTGAAAAAGCAAAAGCTATTTTGATTTTATTCTGGACCAACTAAAATTACTTATTAATAGAATTTCTGTGCTTTAAAATAGCACAGCTTTTCAAATCTGGGCATCAGATTAAATATTGGAAACACTGGATACTGCTGTTCTCATTCCTCTATATGCATTAATTTTAAGATAATAGCTCTGTTAAAAATAGCATTTACTATAAAATAGACTTTTAAAGATACATCGTTTTAGCCTACTGGGAAAAAATGAATTTGTTCAAGTTAGTAGCTTGATGTCTGATAAATGCTATTACTATATTTTCTTCAAAAAATTTAAAACATCCTGCCATGACTCTCAGCATGTACTGCTGTGCCACAAGGTAGCTTGGTACACAAATCAGGAATGACACATGTAAAAGGTTTGCTTCTGGGTGGGACGTCTGGGGACATTTGGCTGTGAGTGAGCCAAATACAGCTGGTGCGCACCTTCTGCCTTTTGCCTGACATAGTTCTCCTTGCAATGCAGATGTGATGCCCCGGGATGCAGAAGTCATATTACAATCATGACAGAAGCCAAACACTGAATATGACAAAAGAGTAGGCTGGAAGGAGCTGGAGACCTGACTGTCTCCTTTGTCCTCCCTCCTGGGCCGGGGTGTCCCTTCAGTGGAGTTTTGCTACCACAGATATCGCTGCAGTAAGATTCCTGACTGTAACTTTAACTGCCTTAATCTAAATTTTGAGTCATTCCTCCTCTAGATGGTGGCTTGAATTTGATGCTCAATCAATATTTAAAAGAATGGGAGATGTCTGAGAGCCAGAACAAGTTTATTAAGGATGTTACTTTAATATTCTTTAAGAACAGAAAAGGCTCCAGTGTACTGACTCCCTGGCAGTGAGTTGGCACAATGATAAGGCACTGCTGCAAAGGATCTAATTTAGTAGCTGGGCTTAGGAACATTTGTTTTAAAAAAATGCATTGATAGTGGACAATCTGACTAACTCTATTTACAACAACCTTTCCAAAATTTTTCTTTAAAGGCATGAAGCTGTAGGGACATAGGTCTTTTGCCATTGAAATAAATGAAAATGCCAGGACCCATTCATTCAATGTTAACAATCCTGCTGGTTTTCTATTTCCCCTTATATCCTCCCTCTATGCTTGCTGCTGTCGCCCAATATGAAAGGTCCAAGGACAGTGCTTTCACTGTTATTTTTAAAGGGCATCTTGAGTCTGACCTGCCAATCCACTGAAAGAGAATACTTAGCTCATTTGCTGATGTCAGAGGATTCACTGAAGCTGTGAGTAACATGAACCAGAAAGAGACTATTGCAAGCCCCAGAACACAACACACATCTTCTAACAAAGACATATACAGAAGTTTTTAAATTCTTCCAACTCTAGATGACAAAGAATATTCTGTCTCTTTATCTCTTTCTTGCTATTCAGATAAACAGATGGTCATCATTTCACTTATAAGGAACAGAGAAGGAATTCAAACTTAGAAAACTATGTTGTTTATGATTTAAACACCATCTGTTATTTACAGACTTTTTCCTTTTATCCTTGATCTTATGTATAAGAATAATTCCCTTTGCAAATTAAGTAATAACTAAGTATTTCTTAACATCTACTACAGTACATGTTAAGAAAGTGTTTTTATTAAATAGTGCAATAGAACGTGTTTTTGTGTGTATTATTTTTCTTAATATTTCGGTCATGTCTGTCTAAAAATGAGAGTATTTTAGGTGGCATGGAAAGCATGGGGGTCCAACAACTGGGTTTGCATCATGGTTATGTTCTTTGGTAGCTGCTGATGCTCAAACCTCAGTGGTGGTATTGCTCCTGTGAAAGATAAGAAGATCAACTTATAGGGGGATTAAAAAGTTCATTTATTCTTTAACAAATCAGCTAAAAATTTCAGGGGAAGCAACATTACTGGGCTTTACGGTCCCAAAGTCTGCACAGAATCCTGCAGCCTAACTTTTGTTTCTTGTGGCATCACGTTTTGGAGTTTTAAGATCTCCACTGAGCTTTGAAATTTTGCTGTCCCACTTAGCACCACAACCACTTGCAATCTCTTGGTTATACTGCCGGAAGTGCGCACTGAGATCACACGTGCCAGTGTGCGTAAATATGGGTTCCAAGGATTTCTTGGCTCAGCAGATGTCTCACCCAGGTGGACAGCACGCTTAGCAAAAGCCAAGCGCAGTTTGCTCATGAAGACGCGGCATCACAGTCTGCCCTCATGTGTCTACACATCCTATGCCGTGGCATCCTGAGCTTTGCTCAATTCAAATCTGTTTCCTGCCTTGAAAGATCAACATTACCTGCTTGCTTTCACACTCACAGTTCTGTGGCCATCTTTGTCCTTTTCGTGACACCATTCTGTGGGTGTCAGTATTCTTCCTTTCAATGGTGGGCTAATAATTTAGTTTTGCTTGATAACATTTTTCCTAATGGTCTTTTAAGCATCTGTCAGCCCACAGGACTGATAATTACAAATTTTGTTCTCTAACACTCTTAGGTGCTGTGTAGCAAAAACTAACCTAATGACCAACCTAATGAAATTTGGCATCTGTTCTTGCTTCCTTGGAGGTTTTTCCTGATTCATAACGCCTTAATTTACAATGACAATTAATGTGCCTGGAACTATTTGTGGTCTATTTTCATATCATGTTGATACACATATTGTTTTAATTTTGAATTTTCTTGTTTTTCACAGAATGACAAATTATTTTCTCCACCAGAGGTTTGGCTTTTCTTTTTGGTATTAATCAATGCATGCTATTTAGAAATTTTGAACAGAAACATATTTCTATTTTTTTCTATGTGTGTTAATGTTGAAATGTGATCTGCACTTGATCTTCAAGTGCAGAAGATTCAGAAGGGATTGGGCTTTAATCTGTACCTATGTTAGTCACTTTTCATCACTTGAAAAAGACACCTAACACCCACAACTAAAAGGAAGAGCAGGTTAATTTTTGTCTCACAGCTTGCAGTGAGTTCAATTCATGATTGGACACCTCCAAGGCAGGAAGGGCATGGTGCCAGGGCATGGTGCCAGGGCATGGCAGAAAAAGAACTTAACTTAAAAATTTTAAATATATGGGATAATTTCCTTTTAATTTAGTTATCTATCTATCTATCTATCTATCTATCTATCTATCTATATCTATCTGTATGGCATAGGTAAGTATACTTCATTTAAGTGTAAAAGCAAAGCTATTAGCAATCATTTTGCCAAGAGCCAGTATTTATTGCTTTTTATGCATCAGCCTTTTTCCAAAGTGTTGTATAAATGCTACCTGAGTTAGTTCTTCCATCTCTATGAGATATCATTTATCATTAGTCTAATGTTAATATTAAAGAAGTAAAGACTTGGTGTTTCTTATGTTACTACAAGTAGTAAATTCTGCTGTATTATAATGAGACAGCCACATTGTTGAGATCTTTGATGTAAAAATAATTATTTTATTTGGCCTCTGGAATATAAGATTGCACTATATTTCCTTTATCTGCAACATGCATACTATCTATTTCGATAGAAGATGGTTACTACATGGTGTAAATTGTTCAACTAGAAGTATGAACATGAAAGTCTGCCTAGAGCAGTCTCAGAACATTACACCAAAAATATAGAATTTGAGTAGAATCTTGTAGGGTGAATGAAAATTTTTCAATTGCTAAAACAGGGATAGATGTTGAGGTTGAAGAAAACATATCAAAAATTCTCAGGGCTCATGTAAGCATGTGTATCAGAGAAAGAAAAATCATAGACATTAGAGTCTGAAGGCAGTGCAGCTTCAGAAAAATTAGTCCTGTAGTTTTGACAAATTTCCTAGTTTTACTTATACACACATTGCCTTACACACACACACACACACACACACACACACACACACACACACTGAGAAAAGATATGTTCCAGTTTCCCAAATCACTGGGAAATGACTCCTCTATTTTTTTTTTTTCACTGTTGACAGCTTGACACTATTTTTTCCCCCACATCTGCTCAGTGAAATAATTTGTTCTTTACTGGACAGTCTTACAGGTTTAGAGGCCAGACTGTCCAGCAGAGAGGCGGTAGTTTCCTACCATTGTCCCTTATTTCCATCCTTAACAACACAATTACAAATAAACGGTGACTGCCCGGGCTGTCTCTGACACTGATGTGAAAATAAATACAGCAGACACCTGGCAGCTTGAGCAGCTCACCCTGAGAACCGCTTACGGTAGAGAGTCTCCACTTCCAGTGGAGACAAAGAACGAGTGCCTACATTTCCAGTGTACGATTAAAAAGCTTTTCCCTAGGAGAAAACTAAACTGCACTGTCAACGCATTATCTTTCCAGAGTCTCTTTGTCATCTTTCTATCTTCAAGAAAATGTAGAACTAGCGAGAGGATACACACACAGACACACACAGACACAGATACACACAGACACACACACGCACACACACACACACACACACACGTTCTTTACTTGAAGAAGCTCCTAGCAGCATAGACTTAGTGCATTATTGTAACAACCATGGGACTCTTGTAGGCATCGCCTTCATCTCTAGATGTTTCTATATTATTAGGTTGTTCACAAGCAATTAAAACTATTTATTTTCTCATAAAACATAAAAATATTATGAAAGAATTCCATATGGATAGAAAAAAAGGGAAGGAAAACAATATTTCTCATAGTCTTACTTCCCAGGGAAAATTTTATTAACACTTGATATTTCTTTTCAATAACTTTTGAATGATGCTCAATGCTGATATTGGTAAATTACTTTAAAATCACAGCAAATGGAGTTTTTAAAAGTGGTACTGGGCATTGATGATTAGGTGCAGAGCCTTGGCGCTGAGCCCTGTTTAGAGTTATGTTTGGTTCCCAGCAACCTCTGTACAGAGAGAGTTGTAACCCACCTTGATTTGTCAGTCATTATGCAATCTGATCATTACTCAATCTCAGCATACACTTGAGCTGAGCAGTTGAATCTCAGCCAATTGTAACACTTGAATTTCCAGCCAATCAAGACTTAACGCTGTCAAAACATAAACGTACAAATATGGACCACAGCCAATCAGGTTGTTCCTAAGGCACACTTCCTTTTCTCTGGCCATCGCTTGTTCCTGTGGGAGTGTGGGATATGCTGTGGAAAGCTGCTCTGTTCTACAGCTCTTTTATTTGCTCAAATAAAGTCTGGTAAGTTGAACCGATGTAAGTTTTTGATATTAGTTTGGGGTCCCTAAACCTGCAAGCTGCCATTGAGAATTCAGAGAGGGAAGTGATTCAGTGGGGCTAGCATGTAAACCAGAGCAGAGATGGGCAGGGGCTGAGGTGGGAGATACGACAGGATCCAGATGAGCGAGTTTCCAGGACATGGGGTGGAGGGAAACACTTATTAACTTTATTAAATAGTGTGAACCTGATTTTGGAGACAATGAAGAATTATACAAAATTTAAGTTGAAACGATACTGTCAGTTTTATGTTTTAAATTATTCTGTGGCTATATGACAATGTTTCTCGAACAACGACATTCAAACACACACTTTACTCCATTTGCCTCCACTTTCTTGCTTGCCTTGTGGGGGAATAAAGAACAGATGCCTTGATCAGGAACTGTAGAAAACTGTCCTATCTTTTCATTGCTTAACCTTTGAAAGTTGCCAGGGCTCGGATATCATTAATAGTTAAACCTATGGAGAAATTCTTGCAATATTTTAGGGATAAACTTTCTTTGAGTTTCATTAGAGTCTGGCTGCACCGTTGTGAACATCACGCCTTATATTTCCCAGAAGAAGAGCAGATTGAAAGTGACTACTGCAGAGAATGTGGAGAGAAACAAAGAGGCACACCGGAGAAGAACTCGGCTGTGTTTGCAAAAGGTAGTGTGATCTGAACTAAGGCAATGTGTTGTATAGATGAGAAGAGTAGATACATATGAAAATGTTTAGCGGCATAATTAATACGGTGTGCACATAAGCAATATGCAAGAAATGAGAGACGAGGGTTAGACAGTTACAAGCTTCCCAGGAGAGATGATGTACAGTTTGAGACGTAAGGAAAGAATGTTTGCAAACTGCAGAAGAGGTCAAAGCAGAAGGCAGGACTTTGGCTAAGGTGAAGCGGCATTGTCCTACCCAGCTCTTTTTTCTTCCCTTTTTTCCCCCTTTACTACATTCTTTTTAAATTTTTTTTATTCATTTTAATGAAGAAAAAGATAAAACAGGTTAGTTGGACAGTTACAATAATTAGTACATTGCATGTTGTCTTCATAGTTTTTCTTCCTTGCTTAAGCTCTCTCCTCTCGTTTTTGTGTGTGATTCTTTTCAATTCCTCTTCTCACTAGTGCCTTTCTGTAGATTTTTGGAAAGCCTTAGACATATTTTGTACATTTTTTTTAAAGTGTGGAGGATTACTGATTAAATGAAAGGCTAATTTCCAGTCCCCATTCTCAAGGGTCCTTGGGCAGAGCACACTTCACATCGCACAATGAGATGATTCAAGCTCCCCCTTGATGCAAGGTATCTGGTTTCCTATCTGGGTGTATCTCTCTTCTCTCTGTTCAGTTGTTTTATCTTTAATTCTTTTACTCTTTTTTTCTTTTACTTCTGCTCTATTATTAATAAAATAAAATGGAAGAATTTTATTTACTTACTAAGAATAAGGGAAGATTCTATGCTTTCATTCCACACCCAACAAATACATAGGTAAATTTGCTTTTGCATCTATTTGTTCCTGAGCAGAGATTTTTCATGAAGTGATTTTTCTATAGAAATATTCTTTTCATATCTCTATGCAGGGATAGTTGTTTACTGTTGAAAACTGCCCTGCTGCTTGCTGTCAGCCACAGAAAATATCTAAGCAAGGGTGTTCAACTCAAATGCCTTCCTTCAATTTTACCATCCTCGGAGGTAAGCCCATAAGGCTTGACACCTGACCTGTATGACAGTTAAAATTAAGGTAGCAATTAAATGCTTTGATACAAGAGTAAAAAATGACTCAGGCAAAAAACAGGCAATTTGAACACAATGGGAACAATTAAGAAATCAAATGGTCTATCGTTCAGCTAAAATGTAGGTCTTAATAAATGTTCTGTGAAAGGGCAAATAGAATTAATAAGTGATATATACTTTAAAAATAAAAACACTATATCTTATTCATACTTTTTAATTGCTAAAATATACGAAGTAAGAGAAAATCTTAAAAGTAGCTGGATGAAAAAAAGCACATTGCTGTCAAAAAAGCAAGATAATATCTCAGACAGAATACAAATAAGCAAAAAAGAAAAAAAAGAATAAAAGACAAGAATGATATAAAGGAAACAGTAAAAGGCATGTTATCTCTTGAACCAAAATATCAGTAATTGTTTTGTGTATCAATGGTGTTAATGAATCATTTAAAAGATGAATTGTCAGGGTGAATATCTATCAGGAAGTGAGTATAAATAAAGACTTCTAAGTGGACAAAAAAAACATACAATGCAAATATTTATCTAAACAAAACTGGAAAAACTGTATTTATTTCATATAGAATTGACATCAAAGCAAGGAAACTTTTCATATTTAGTGAGGAGCATTTAATACAATAAAAAGGTCAGTTTTCTAAGAGGACATCATCATATAAATATACTCAACTGTGGAAATGTCAAAATACATGAGGTAAAAAACTGGTAGAATTGCAGAGAAATGGAGGAACTTAGTACTACAGTTGAAAATACATTCAACCTGAAAATTCGCACAAAAACCTACATGCAGGCATTGACAGGCACTTGAATCCCAATTGGTGAGACTTGGAAGCAATTGAGATGTCTTTTATTGAGTGAATGGATAAACTGTGATATGTGCAGACAATGGAATATTGTTCAGAGCTAAAAGTAATGAGCTATTACTGCCATGAAAAGATATGGAGAAAACTTGCATGTGTATATCTAAGAAGCCAGTCTGAAAGTTACACACCCAGTGGTTCCAACTATATGACACTGAAAGACAAAACGACACAGATAATGAAAAGATCGGTGGCTACCAGCAGTTGTGGAGGAAGAAGCAATAGATGGGTGAAGCGTAGAGGACTTTTAAGGCATTGAGCCTCCTTTGTATGATGCTCTAATACGAGTACACAGTCTGTACTATTATATATTTGTTGAAGCCCATAGAATGAGCAATGTCAAGAGTGAGTTGAAATTAAATGGGTAATGATAACGTTAGCGTGAGTTTAACAATTTAATCAATGTGCTGCTCTGTATACCGGAGGTGATGTGTGCACAGGAACAGGGTTTCTGTTCCTTCCACATGACTTAACTGTACATATAAAATGCTCCAAAAAATAGTTTTGCTATGAGAATAAAAAAGTGACTGGCAACTTGAGTGCGTAAATCTATATACGTGCTATCTTGGATTTGTGAAGTACAACTGAATGACAGTGAATTAAAATCCCTTGAATTTTTTTCATTAAATGTTACTAATGAGACATTGATTTGTTTGTTCTTCATTGTTTTAGTCTTCAAATTATTCTGGTAATCTTACATTGAGAGAAACAATATTAAATAATTAGTCCACAAAATTTTCACCTATCACTTTTTAATTGGGAGATGAAAAATATTACATTAAATTCTTAAATCAGCTGTTACCCAGCTATAGGAAACAATCAAGAAAAGGCCCATAACACTAAAATTTACAATGTACCACCTTTTTCCTTTGCTTTATTATTATTTATTTAACTGGAAAGGGGAAAAATTATACCATTTCGTCTCTATTCATGCTATTTTCTAGGGAGAGTCACTAGTTTTATTTTGTGGCATCCCTGAAAAGATTGAAAAATTTCAATAGGATATACCTAAAAGTTGCTTTCTTTAAAATTTTCAGAATATATAATTTTAAATATTCATCTGCAGAACCACATGCAATAAGAAGTACTCTGATGTGCTGCAAGCAATAGTTGAGAGACACAAGAGCAAACTTGTAATTATTTCATGTCAATGTTCCCATGAGTTGTTCAGTGTCAGCAAGAAGGGGACAGTTACTGTCTTCTTCAACGCTGGGAACATGCTTGACTATGAACCTGGAACAAAACAGGTGCCCTGTAGACATTTGATCAATGAATGAAATTTACCAGAAAAGAAAGAAAACTGATGATAGGTAACCTGCTAAAGATGATATCAGAGTGCCACTGTTTGAATATGCTCTCTTTTTTTAAGAAAGAAAGAAAGAAAGAAAGAAAGAAAGAAAGACAGAAAGAAAAAAGAAAGGTCTTGTGCCTACTAGAGAAGTCTCGGGTGCTTCATAGGATTAGGCCTCCCGGGGCTGCCCAGATAGCTCAGTGGAGTAAAGTGCCTGCTTATGCAGACACAGGGACAGCTGTTTGATCCCCAGCATGCCATGTGGGCCTTTGGGGAACACTGAGACAGCGAATGAGACTGGACATGGTGACTCATGCCTGTAATCCCAGCGCTTAGGAGGCTGAAAAAAGGAGGAGCACTATGAGTTCAATCTGTGTAGTGAGACCTTGTAGTCCTTGTACCAAAAAAAAAAAACCAAAAAAACAACAACAACAACAACAAAAAAAACACCAAGAATTAGACCTCCTGGTTTTTATATAAAATGGTACAACTAGGGAAGTTTGACTCTTAATGATGTGCTGTATAAATGTTATCTGGAGAATCAAGTGGATTCCTGACATGACTCTTAGGGTTCCAGGTTCTTAATGAACGAGAGAGGCTAGCAGTTCTGTTGTGAAGGGAGTCTTTATTACCTCATGTATCCATGTTAAAGTAGAAAACACCCCAGAATGGACCCTCTACTTCAGCACAAGGGTGAGGGGCACAGGTGGGAGGGGAAGTCAAGTTTTTAACAGTACAGATGCCATTAAATCTATGTGACTTGGTTTACATAGATTTGGATCAGATTTTAAAATTTCACTTTCTCTTATTTTTTCCAGTTAATATAAAGAAAAATCTGTGACCATACAGCTCCTAGATAAAGTGGTGCCTTTATATCTGTCCCATATTCCCCCATATTGTTTTTGTATTGTTGCGTTATTTTACATTAGTTGTATCACGTTATGTAAATTATTTGAAGATTGTCTTATTCTGCCCTTTGTTGTTCAATTTTGCCTTCTGTAAATTGTCTGTTCAGCGAAGGGTAGGAGTCAATGGAAAGCACAGCAGTGGACCTTTAATGAATGTGGCTGAGGAAACACTGCACAAAATCGGATAATGCAGGCAATTAAAAGATAATTAAAATGTCATAAAAATCCATTAACACATTTTATCAGGGACTTATCAGCTTAAGTATCAACTTTTCGTTCTGCAGACATAATTTTCCACATTTTTAGAAACATTTGATTTTCCTGCCATATGAGTAATAGAAGAGTTCACTTCAGTATTGTTTTTTCAAAATCTTGACAAATGTTTTATCAAAATTTGAGAAGGATTTAAAAGAAAATTGACATGTATTAAAAATTCTTTAACAGTGGAGGAAAAACGTGCTAATTCTCAGTAGCTACCCTTTGCTACATTTGTAGCATTATAATCCAGCAAGTCCATCTCCTTCTAAAAGTGAAATGATGGAGACACAAAACAAAAAGCTGTGTCCTTGCTGTTGCTAGTTCTGAAATCTTCCCGTCAGTTTGAACTCAGTGGAGACAGATATAAAATCCCATGAAATTCAAGCCAATAGAAATTTCACTTCTTTCTTTGGCCAAAAGAACATTGTTGTAGAACAGCGGAAAACCACACTTTCATGTGTTGGTAATTTAATTCCCTTCTACCACCTGCATGTAGCAAACAATTCATTATAGTTTCCAGCTGTAGTTTTGCCAGCTGGTGGACAAAACAGAGAATGCATTAAGTCTTTAGAAGCATTTTGGTTCACTGGTTATGCTTGCACATGCATCACATATATTGTGCCTGTCATTTTTATTTGTCGATTAGAATTTTCCATTCTGGTGGAATGGATCCTATTGGCTCAAATGATGGAGTATTTAGATGATCATTGTTGAAAATGAAGAAAAGAGGTGAAGAAAACTGTTCTAAATTTACATGGATCTCTAGTTGGGGTAGCTCTGAGAAGGCGGTGTTTCAGCTGTAGAAGAGAACAGACTGTAGAGTTTTATTCACTTGATTTCAAATCTTGATTCTTTCTTTTTCTAGCAATGTGAATTAGAAAGATTTTACCATCTATTTAAATTCCAGTCTCTATAACTATTAGTGTAGGGATGCAATTGCGTCAATATTTTTGAGGTTTTATTGTGTACCAGGCAACAGACAAGTGGTGGGAGAACAATGGTAAACAAAACAGCTGTGATTGTTAAACTGAGGGAGATTACAGCACAGAGAATGATCCAAAAGTGAAGTACAGTCACAAATAAATCTATCATTTTCAAATTAAGCAAACTACTATGAAGTAAATATTATCAACTACAAGAGATGATGGCCTCACATCATAATTTAGATAGAATAACTACTGAAAACTTCTCTGTAGAAATTCTTTTTGATTTGAGATTAAAATAGTTTGAAACTTGTAAGAGGATTGCAGGAAGGACTAAAATGCATCTTAGTAACAAGATGAAGTGAATACAAAGCCCAGCATAGAGTGCAGGAGAGAGAATGCTGTACATTTGGGCTGGGAGTAGGATTATTGAAGAACTTGCATACTACGCATTTTAAATTTCATCTTTTACACAACATGAATTTGTTACAGAAGGGTGATAGAAAAATGGTAACATCAGATTGCTGGCTTTGAATGATTATCTCTCATGCTGTTTGCAGAAGGTGGTGGTAATGACATGAGTTGAGTGGGTTTAGCCACAGGGCTAGAGAAAGACAAGTTTGGCTTCTGATGGAGCTAGAGGAAGACAGAATGAGATTCACAGAGAAGTAGGAGACCATCAGTGGCCTCAGTGGTGAGCAGAGTGTGGGTGAGGTGGGCAAGAAGAGGGAGGTGTGAGGGATGAATCTTGTTCAGCCTTTAGGCACTGGATTTGAGGCATCCCAGGTGATGCACAAGGAAAGTGCAGAGACCAGTTTTGGAGCAAGGTGATGCATTACTTTCAGAATGTGTTGAGTTTGGGATGACTTTTTGACATCTTTGAGTGGATACATCAGAGAGACCTTCAGAGATACATAAATGAAGATGAAGGTGAGGTCTAATATGAAGATGTAAAATTGGATTTTTTTTTTTTTGAGACAACGTCTTACTATGTAGTCCAGCTTGAACTCACTATGGAGCCAAGCTGGCCTAAAACCCATAGTGATCCTCCAGCCTCAGGCTTCCAAGTGCTGGGGTTACAAGTGTGTGCCAAACTGCCCAGCCTTAAAATTGGAAATTCTCAATGAATGGAGGTTTATACAACTCATAGATGTAAATTATATTGCCTAAAGAGGAAATAGAGAAGGGGAGGGTAGATTGTAAGAGAAAATTGTCAATAACTGACTCATCAGGCTTACAGTAACCAGAAACACCAGAAGTAGGTGTGGGCAAATGAAGGATGACTGACTATTCAGCATAAATATAACTTCATTGTTAAGCATTTACAAGGGTTCATCAAAATATATAGCAAAGTATCTGGGTGTGGTTTTGCACACCTGTCTTCCTAGCACTTGGAAAACTGAGGCAAGAGGATTGACACAAGCCTAGACTAACTAGTGAGTTCAAGGACAGCCTGAGTTACATACCACACAGTGAGACCCCATCTCAAAAAGGGTAAACCATAACAGCAGCAAACAAAATCCCAAATCCCAAAATATATAGTAAACTCTTAAATTCAAGAAAACCATATACCAATAGAAGACGCATTGCTACTTATTTCCCTCCAAGTCCTCCCTCTCCCTTCAAACATACTTATTTTCTTGTTGTGCACTTCCTGACACAGATCTAGAAGTCCTCTTCCTTGAGTGTGTTTATGTGATCTAATAAAAAAATACATTGCATGTTGATGCTGAGTGCCATCCAGTGGAAAGGCAGGCTCTTATAAATAAGAATTACACCAGAATGGACCCCTGACTCCTGCCTAAAGTCAAAAGGACCATGAAAGGTACTCAGGACAGGAAGACAACTGTGGTAGCATAACTTAAGGCACTGAAGAAAGTATTGCCAGAACTGCTCCAGAAAGTGGCAAGGAGTTGATGAGGAGTTGAAAGGAGCTAACGACAATAAATCTTTTAATGTAATAATTGTGTGTTAGTTATTGAAACTGTCCTAGCGATTTGATTTGAAACTGTCTCATTGCTATTTGTTTATCAATAAAATTATGAAAAAAATGTACTACTGATGTTAGAAATCCTACCATAGCAATTATTAAAGATCATTATTAAAAAATAATTTTTTGTAAAAAATTTAATATTTGCTATATTTTTATCACACCTTGTATATTACAATTGGTAAGAAACTGTTAAACTGTTTTGTGACTCTCATTTTTCATTTCTACCATTATGGTATCATAATCTTGATAGCTCTGGATAATGTCAATTGGTGTAATTCATTAATTTTTTTGCTATGTTAGTATGTGTGTTGGGGCACTTCATGGTGGCTTTAATTTGCAATTCTTTAGTGGTTATCAAAGTTAGAATTTTTCTATGTGCTTATTACTTGTAGAGTTTCATTGGGTCTTTTGTGGTGAGGTATTTGTTAAAATATTTTGCCCATTTTAAAAGTTTGTGGTATTTATTTATTTATTTATTTTTTGTGGAACCAGGGATTGAACTCAGACCCTTGCACTTGCCAGTTAAGTGCTTATCCTGCTGAGCCATCTCGACAGCCCCTTGTATATTTTATGATTACTGTATTTTGAGAGTTCTTCACACATTGGGACATAAATCTTTTATTAGATTGCCATTTAAATTTTTTTTTCAGTTTGCATAGCTTTCAAATGTCAGTTTGCATAGCTTTAATAATGTCTTTTGAAGAGAAAATTTATTTATTTATTTATAGTTTTTTGAGACAAGGTCTTGCTATGTAGTTTAGATTGGCCTTAAACTTAGTGCATAGCCAACTCTGGCCTCAAACCTACAGAGATCACCCTGCTTCCCAAGTGCTGGGACCATAGGCATGCAATGCCACACCCAGCTGCAGAGGAAAAGTCTTGAGTTTTAATGATGCTCTGGTCCACGTACACTAAACTTATCTAAACAGAATAATTATTTCTCCCAGTTCTAGTCACTGAGGAATTCAAGATCAACATCAAAATTTTAGGGTTATTTTTCAGCTTCTAAATAAAAGTTTGACAATGTTTTCATTGAGATTGTGATGAACCTCTAGAGCATTTGGAGAAAAATGATGTAAAAGCTTAAAAGTCACGGTAATCTCTTCTTCAATTACCACAGAATAAAAAGGACTTATTTTTATATTTAGTCTATTTTTATTTTTTAAAGAATACAAAATGGTAAAAATAGCATTAGAAATGAAACAAAATTTCGCTAAACAAACTAATAGGAATTTGACAATGACTGTTGTGTTGCATAATGTTATCTTCATATTAGTTGTTTAGGTTACCAGATATAAATGTGCAAAATTGATATAAAAAGCTATAAGAAATTAAAATCAAGAAAAAATTAAGGAAAAAATTTTAATCATTAACTGCTCCTTTCAATAGGCCAGCAGAAATCAGCACTACAATTATCCAAATGATCCTGCATATATACATAAATATATCTTTTCTTTCTTTTATCTGTTTCCCTATCTCAATTGCTCCTTCCCATTGAACAGATTCTTTCCCTTTCACAGTATCTATTGTATCTTTCAGATTTTATTTACTCTTTCAGGTCCTCACACTAGTGAGACGATACAATGTTTGCACATGTGGATCTGATTGATTTCACTTACTAAAACAGCCTCTAGTTCCATCCATTTGCCTATAAAAATCTCAAATTTATCTTTTTTATAGATAAGTGATACTTCATTGTGTAACAGTACATCATTTTTAAACTATTCCTCAGTTGATGGGCTTTTGTGTTATTTCCAAGATTTAGCTATGACAAGTTGCAATGCTACAAATATAGGTGAACACATATTGCTGTGGTGTGATATTTTCAGTTCTTTTGAAAAAAAACACTTAGGAGGAGAAGAGCTGGCTTGAATGGGACCTGAATCCTAGGTTTTTGAGGACTCTCTACACTGATTTCCATAGTTCTGTACCAGTCTACATTCCCATCAATAGTGGAGAAAGGTTCCTTTTTCCCCACAGCTCCTCCAACATTTGTTATTGGTTGACTTCTTGATGATGGCCATTCTTTCTGATGTAAGACAGAATCTCTTTGTTGCTTTATTTACATCTCTTGAATGACCAATGCTGTTGAACACTTTATCATTTATTTATTTGCATTTGTATTTCTTCATTTGTGAACCATATGTTCATCTCAGAGGCCCATTTTTGGATTGGGTCTTTGGATTTAGGAGGCCTGATTTTTAAAAATTCTTTATATGTTCTAAATGTTCTTTCTCTGAGGGACAATTGGCTATAATTTTTTTTCCTAATTCATGGATTGTCTTTTTACTCTGTTGGTGATTTCAACAAAATGCTTATTTGATGAAAGGAAAAAAATCATGTCTTGCCTCTAAGGATTATTTCATGTGCTGGAGAATTCAAAGAATGGGCACAAGAGAAAGTGAAATGTAATTTAAGAACTCAGCTACTTGTGAAAAGAGGTGGAAGATAGAAAAAGGACATTTGCCTAATAAAAATGAAAAACTTTGTAGCATCCAATGATTCTTGATTATTTTGAGTTCAGTATAAGGATATATTAAAGGATATATTGGAGAAATGTTGTATGATTTAGATTTGAGAGAAATCACATTAAATTCAGAGGAAAGGAACCTTCAGGACCTCATAGTTTCCATGGTAGATGCAAAGCATGGTGATTATTTTAGCTGAGGAAGGAAAAGATTACACAAGAATAATTCAACTGAATTTTTGTGCACTGTAATTTTTGTCTTAAATGAAGTCACAGTAACAACTATAATGCTATCCATTTCCCTAACTCAAATGTCTATAATTAGACAACCGACTTCACCCATCCCTACTTATTATGAATGTCAGAGTTTTAAAATCTTAATAGCTTTCACAATGCTTTTCAACTGAGCAAAATTTAATAGAAGAGAATAAAAATATCCCAGGGATATCCAGAAGCTAATGAATAGATGACATATTTCCTTTCCTTATGTTTATTAATAGATACAAAGACAACTGTATTAGATGACTTTCTATAGAGCCCTTAAAATTCTTATATTTATTCCTTTTGCTATTTTAGTATTTGGTGCCAAATGAAATACTTTGAGAAATGCTTTGGGGGTGTGAGTAGACATATAGGAGAGAAGATAAAGTAATAGTCAAGAAGTCACAGAAGAAGGGCTACCTGCCATGGCTGAACAGTAAGCAATAGAAATCCTTTCCTTGGAGCTTAGCTTGCAAGCTTCCCTTCAAGACTGCTTGAAGCAGGCTTTGCTGACCCCTCCACCTTGGACAGAAACAAAATAGGGGTCAACATTCCAAAAGTTTTGTTAATAAATGATCCAGATAGAAGCTAACAAATTGTTTTGTGTCCCTGAATAGCACAGGTTCAATATGGATATGCGTAATAGTGAATAAAACATGTTTGAGATTAAGTAATCTATATTCCACAATAATTATTTTCTAAATGTGAATCATATTTTCTGGAAGGAAAGACTTTGAAAGTCTTGCATCATTTTTTTTTTATAAACAAGGGCTTAAAACTGTCTGAAAAATCTATAAAATTCTAAAACAAATAATTTTTTCTTATCTCCTAGGAAGTTAATTTTGTTTAGCATCACTAAACTTATCTATGATATCTCAGGACTGGATTCTGAGATATTCATTCCCTATTTAATATATTGATTAAAAGGTACAACCAAGAGTATGATCTTAATTCTTTTAATTACTAGTTTTTTACTTTAATTAATTTAAAAGTAAAACTTAAAATCTAAAAATTTAAACACATTTTTATTTCCCTTCTGTGAATCCACAGCGTGAATGTTAAAACTGTCAATGAAAAGTGCTAGATCTTGCTATCTTCATTTCAGAAGAGTTCTTTAAGATGCTGTGCTCAGGCTTCAGCAGCTGCCAATTTCCTTCCTCTTATTTAAAATTGCTTCTGCATTGACTCACTCTGACTCCAATATTGCATTAGGCTCCTTTACGAACGCGTAATGGAGAGATAAGGGGATTAAAACTTTTGGAGACATATTTGGCAATAAACAATATTAAATCCTTCACTAGGCTACCAACAGCACTTGGACAACACACAGATCAAATCTTGAGGCATTTTGAGTCATAGAATTGAATTAAAGAGGCCAAGAAGCAAAGTAAAATGGAACTCTGGGCTTCAACCCACCTGGGGTTTCTCAGTGTCTAAACATATGAATCTCTACTGTTATTTTTTTTCTACTGTTATTGTGCAGTACAAAAAATTCCAAATGTCAGCACTAAGATAATCTGGGAGCTTCAAATAATAACATTAGCTATAGCACTAGAACTTATTAAAGGGTATGTATAAAAGTTATTTCTGAATTTTATTTTAGTCTGGGTTTTCACAAATTCTCAGAGGCCTTCAGGGCTGAATCTTTCATCAGAATTCACAAGCTATGTTAAATAGTCTTTT
>NW_004524601.1:14216914-14220905 GCF_000260255.1 Octodon degus
CTGCGCCTGGGATGGGACTGGACTCGCCGGCACAGGGTAGCAGGAAGCTCTCCGCACACTCACCGGACCTGGGCTAGGACTGGGTCTAGAACCAGAATTTTGATTCGTTAATCTTTGAACTGTTTTGTTCATCTCGATTGAATTAATTTCTCCTCTAAACATTATGATTTCTTCCCATCTTTGAGCTTTCAGTTTGGTTTGCTCTTCCCTTTTTAGATTTTGGAGGTGAAGCATTGGTGTGTTTATTTGTTCTCATTCTGTTTTCCCAATGTGTTAGTTCAGAGCTATAAATTTCCCTCTAAGAACTGCTTTCATCACATCCCATAGATTCAAGCACATAATTTGTGGTTGAATTTTCATTGAATTGCAGATATTGTTCAATTTTTTTGTTTTTTTGTGGAACCGGGGATTGAACTCAGGTCCTTGAGCTTGCCAGAGAAACGCTTATTCCACTGAGCCAGCTCCCTGGCCCCTATTGTTCAATTTCTTGTTTAATTTGATCTGAGCCACATAGGTTGCTGAGTAGGGTGTTGTTTAACTTCCATGTATTTATGGGGTTTTTCTGGATTCTTTTGTCATTTATTTCCAGTTTCATTCCACTGTGGTCAGATAATATGTATGGGATAATTTCTATTTTCTTGCATATATTTAAGCATGACCTAATTACTAGTATATGGTCTATTTTAGAAAATGATCCAGTGTAGCTTAAAAAAAAACGTGTATTCAGCTCTGGTTTGGTGGAATACTCTGTACATGTCGGTTAAGCCCTTTTGTTTCAAGCTCTGGTTCAGTTTTGCTACTTCTTTACTAATTTTTTTGACTGGTTAATCTATCTTTTTGGAATAAGGGGGTGTTAAATTCTCCTATTACGTTTGTTGTATCAGATATTAGATCATTCATGTCCATTAAGATTTGTCTTATATAGTTTTGTGCTCCCATGTTTGGTGTGTACATATTTATGAGTGTTACTTGTTCCTCTTGCATTTTTCCCCTAACTAGTATATAGTGGCCTTCTTTATTTCATTTGATCAATCTTGATTTGAATTTGAGACTATCTGAGAATCAGATTGCTACCCCTGCTTTTTCTGAGGTGCTGGGGTATGTAGTATTGTTTTCCATCTTTTGACTTTCAGACTGTGAATTTCTTTGTGAGTTAAGTGTGTTTCTTGTAAATAGCATATTGTTGGATTTTGTTTCCTAATCCACTGTGCTAGTCTATTCTTTTTATTGGTGAATTGAGTCCATTTACATTGATGGTTATGATTGAGATGTACTGACTTATGATTGACATGTTATTTACCTGCTGTTGTTTACCCCTTTTTCTCCTCTGTTTAAGTGTTTGTCCTATTTAGTAGGTTCCTTCTGTTCTTGTTCATGGAGTTCTGATCATTTTGGTTCCTCTCTAGAACATCTTTTACTAGTCTGTGTAGTGTTGGCTTTGTTGTCATGAAATTGTATAGTTGTTTGTTCTTCATCATGGAAGTATTTTACTTCACCATCAAACTTGAAAGAGAGTTTCGCAGGGTATAGTAGTGTGGGCTGGAATTTGTTTTCATAGAAGACTTGAAGTACTTTGCTCCATGCTTTTCTTGCATTCATGGTTTGTGAAGAGAAATCTGCCATTATTTTGATGAGTTTTCCTTTAAATATGATCTGCTTCTTTTCTCTAGTGCCTTTCAGTATATTATTCTTGTGCTGGATTTCTGGGATTTTAACTATTATATGTCTTGGTGTGTTTTCAATTGGGTTGACATTGTTTGGAGATAGGTATGCTTTTTCAGTTACTTGAATGTCAGATTGTTTCCCCATATATGGTAAGTTTTCTGCTATTAGTTCTGCCCATACTGTTTTTATATCATTTGTATGACTTCTTGTTTCTTATTGATGCCTATTATTTTGACATTGTTCATCTTTGCATCATCTTGCAGGTGATGAATTATTTTTTTCCTGCATCCTAATTTTTCTTAAGAGACCTTTTCTTACCTTTTCCATAGCTGCAATGGTGTCTTCAAGATCTGATCCTGTATTCTCACTTTCACTCAAATGGTTTTACAAACATGTGATTGAGATTTTAAGTTCCTCTATATCTCTTTGACTGCTTCATTCGACCTATTTCTTTCCTATATTGCTCATTGAAGGCTTCTATCATTTTTCTAATCTCCTCTAATTTTTATCAGTGTCTTCCTAAGAAGCAGTTATTAATTCTTTGACTACAGAGATTATTTCTGATCTGATTTTCTCTATATGTTTCTGCATTTGACTCTTCAAGTGCTATTAATTCAGAGATATCTCTTTTTAGATCAGAGGTTATTTCTAATCTGAGTTCCTCTATAGCTTTCTGAAATTGTTTTTTTCTTTTTCTTTCTTTTTTTTTTTTAAATTTCACTTGCTATTGATTCAGTCATTTCAGCTGTGTGATTCCCAACTTCTTTTGTGCTAGTGTCTTCTTAACTTGTTCTGGATGGGCTCAAGGCCTGAGATTGCATTTTGTTCTTTCTCTTTGTCATTTTATATAGCACTGTCCTCTGATCTTTGGTATAGAGCTTTGTTGAAGTTATAACATTAGCACCTACTGAAGTTTGAGTTCATCCAGTTGTGCTTGGCTTGAGTCTGGCTGCTGTGCTCAGCTTCTTCCTGCTGCAGCCCTTGGAAGTGAGCCTGTTGTGTGCCTCTGGCAAGATGTTTTGTTTCTGGATTTGCTGGGTGGTTCTGGCCCCTAGCCTCTCTGCAGGGACTTCATTTGCAGAATTTCACCTCAGGCCTCTATGGCAGGCCTGGGCTGGGTCCGGATGGATCCAGCAGGCAAAGGGTAGAGCGGAATCTCTCCCACCCACTTGTTGGGCCTGGGTTTAGCTTGGATCTGGAGGGGTCCAGGGAGTGTGGTGGAAGTTCTCAATCACACACTGGGGCTGGGCTGGTTCTGGAGGGGTTCAGAGGGGTCCCAAGACCACGTTGAATGTTCTCAGTCACAAGCCTGTCCTCAGCCTGGTCCCGGGGGGTTCAATGTGCGCAGGGGAGTGCCGGAGCTCTGCCATACATTAGCCAGACCTGGGCTTGGGATGGGTATCTAGTTTCCTTTTTGTTAAGTGATAAATTTGGGAATTAAGTATTAGCACATGTGAATTTAAAAGTGAGTTCTTATGCAGTTCTTCATGACTTGAATCGGTATTGAAACTCTCATTACTTTATTACCAGAAGTGATAATAAACATGAAATAATTCAATTTCATCTTGTAATTATACTCTTTCTAGTTCTTTTACTTTTATTTTTAAAGAGAATAAAAATAGTAAAATAAAACCATTAAAAATGATACAGGATTTCACTAAACAATATGATAGGAATTCAATCATGATTGTTATATTGCATAATGTTGTCTTCAATTTAATTGTTTCAATTACCAGGTATAAACATGCCCAAAATGGTTTAGAAACAAAGTTATAAGAAATTAAAAAGGAGCAGAAAAACATTAAGCTCATTACCTGCTCCTATCAACAGATCAGCATAAATCAGCATATAATTAGCCAAGCTATCCAGGATATGTACATAAATATATGTATTTCCCTTCTTTCTTTTCTCTTGTTCTTGATCTTAGTAGGCTCTTCCCTTTGAACAGATTCTTCCTTTCACAGTATCTATTGTACCTTCACAGTATGTATTGTAGCTTTCAGACTTTATTTACCCTTTCAGGTTCCTATACTAGCCTGATAATATGCTATTTGCAGATGTGGGTCTGTTTTATTTCACTTGTGAGTATGGCCTCTAGTTGCATCTATTTAGATAAAAAGTCTCAAATGTAACTTTTTATAGCTGAGTAATACCCTATTGTGAGAAAATGATGTATATTTTATCCATTCTTCAGTTGATGGGCATTTGGGATATTTCCAAGATTTAGCTATGGATATTGAACTCGAGTTGGAAGAGGCGAGTCCAGTCTCAAAATGGAGGGCCATGATCCAAAGGAGCCAGAGCAATTGAGGAAGCTGTTTATTGG
>NW_004524601.1:14221005-14229412 GCF_000260255.1 Octodon degus
CTTTGCTAAGCTTGTTCTAAGTAGGTGCTTTAGATCACTGAGCCATCTCACCAGCCCCAAAGATTTGTAAATAAGGAGGGAAGAGGGGTTGAGGAGAGGGAAGAGGAATGAGAAAAAAATGAAGTAAGATATATCATATCCAGGCACACTTTCCCTATGATGGCTATTAATCGTTATGTATATATAAAATGTACCGATGAAATAAAAATAAAATGTCAGTGCTAAAGCTTATTAAAATGCTCAGATGTGGCACTTCCCTGTCAGTATCTTCTAGGTCTCCACAGGCAGCCCACTGCCCATTCTTTCTTTTGCTTCCTCTGCCATTTGCCTCCATGAAGTAATTATACAATTATATATTACAGTTTTGGTTGGTCTATCTTATCTCTTCTTCTCCTGCTTCTCTAATTGTGTTTGCTACTTCTTGTTGTTGTTAAATCTCATAGTCATTTTAGATTATTTGATTATAAAAATGGTCAAGTGTCAAGTGGTAAGTTTGCATTACGCTGGTATTCTCATTCAATATTATATTTTTCAGTTCAGAACAACTGTATTTTTCTTTGATTAGGAAGCTTTCTTTTCTTTCTTTTTCCCTTACATTTGTTTAGTTTTCTTGAATGTGGGACACCTTGGTTGTAACCATACCTTAAAATATTTGCCAAGATTGGGTTAAACTTGATCAGTAGTTATTGGACTTAGAATTATTGTCCTTTATGTATTTGCTCTTAAAAGGGATACTTATGAACAGCTTTATTCATCATATTTTCAGTATCTAAATTTATCTATTTAAATATTTATATTAATAATAAAGTGAATTAGAAACAAAAGCAAAATGCTATCATAAAGGGCCAGACTGGGGCAAAATTATGAAGTTGATGAAACTTGTATTTATTTTCCTAATTATAGACAAAGATATATTTTACTTGTCTCTGAAGTCTAGGACTTTTTGGTGGAAAGCTCTCCTGCCTCTGATGTGGAGCTCGATGGTCCCCCGACATCCTTTTGTGTCCCTCTTTATGCCTTGATCACTTTGGATTCTTTTACCAGCTTAATATATGATGGGTAGCACATTATGTTAACATAAGACATCGGACCTCTACTTGAGCTAGTCAAGGAAGGACTGCATTCTAATAGGAGCATATTGTTATGCAGGGGCTCTGGAATTATTTTCTGAATGTTTCAGTCATAATATGTAGTCTCCTGCATCTCAAAGAGTACTATAAAATTGCCAAGGGCAATAGGATATTGGGTAATTTATTATATTTCTCTCAAATAAGGAGTTATATTTATTTTAAAAGCATATATTATCATAGTATTATGTATTTCCAAGCAATATATCAATTAGTGATTTTAAGGATCACTATGTATATTTTAATCCTTGTGGTTGGAAAAACAATTAAATTACACTCATTTTAAACTTAGTGTGAAAAACTTGTAATTATTATGTATATTATCATCAGGAAATATTTTAAAAATTGTGTTGCATGTATAAATTTTGTTAGAAAGTGTTATTAGTTTAAAAGTTTATTTTCATGGAATAAAGCTATGTATAAACAAGATTACTTGCATATATTTCAGAGTAAACACATAACCAGAGCCAAAATTCCCCTTTTGCTTTTACAGAGCCTATCATTTCTCCTTATAATAAAATTAATGCATTCTTAAGAAATTATAATAATATAATACAACAAGTCTTATGTGTGTGGAAATCTCAGTAAATTTATTTACTTCAATGTTAAAGTATAATACTAGCCATATTTCTCTACAACTTCACTTCCAAGTTATTTGAGTTATGGGAAATGAATTCTGGGGGGAGTAATAAAATATTTCACACTATACAAATTAAGGTTGTACCCATGCCCATAAAACTGTTCTTGGTTATAGAAATGTTGGACCCTAATGAGTAAAAGGAATGCCTGAAAAAGTTTGTCATTGTGCCTTTAGTTTCTCTCTTTAATTTGACAAACATGTTTTAATGTGAATCACTTATAAATTTGTTTAATAGAAAACTACTGAGCAAGAATAATACTCCTTAAAAGTTATTGCTTCAACAATGTCAGATCTTATCATTGTGCTCTTTGGGATGAAATGTGGGGAGAAAAACATGTTTTGAATTATTTTATTGTGGACCAGCAAGAAATCATCATTGGTGTGAATACTGGTATTTTCCCAGAGTTTAAACCAAGCATAAACCAAGCATCTCTCTACGTTTGTGAGGAGGAACCATTTCCTTTCCCTGAAGAGAGGAGCTCCTGAGGGGAATGGAAAGTTGGGAGCTGAGAATGAATGACAAGGGTTATGGCCCCTATATGTCGTTGGATCACTGGGGATGCCAGGAGTTCAATTAGAAGGTGGAGACATTTTCCAGAAGCTCCCGTTTATCTTGTTTGGCTTTCATGGTTGAGCAGTAGCTTGGTGATCAAGCCCTTATTTCTTTTGCTTTTCACCTATTAGTCATGCTTCCTTTGTGGATCTGGCAGAATGTATATGCAAAGAAACACAAGAATATGTTAGAATTTAAATCTTGATAAAGTATCATTGAACTATTTTGGAGCTGCTAATTTATTCTGTCTCTCTGTCCAAATTTTCCCCCACCTTGCTCCACCACACTGGTGAGAAAGGGCTGGATTCTCAGGGAACCAATCTGCTAAAGAATTGGTGGGCATTTCTTCATGAGAATGTGCCACACTAGCAACACAGCATCATCAAGTTGATTTGGAGATTGACTCTGCTACTTTCAGCAAGTGTATGTGTGTGTGCATGCATGCATGCATGCGTGTGTGTGTGTGTGTGTGTGTGTGTGTGTATGTGCGTGTGTTCTCTTTGACCTGGTGCTTAGGATGCAGGACTACACCACTTGCAATGTCTCCAAACATTTCTTGTTACTGCCTGGATTCCTTGCTATGCCTTCTTGTCCTACATATCAGCCAGAATTTGGTGGCAGGAGAGCTGTGCATAACTGTGCATAACTGATGACAGAAAGTCCAGGTCTCATGTGTAGCTCTACAGCATTCATATTTCCATTCTCAACTCCTGAACCTGTTCCTGGTATTCCAAATCCACCAGGGCACTGTTCCTCACTGAACGTCACTGTGACCCCAGACCACCTTTCTATGCATAACAAAGTTTCAAGATGAAATGAAATGAATTTCATTTTATGTCCAAGCTCAAAGAGACCAAACTAAAAAGAATTTAAAATAATTCTCTTTGAAATCAACAATTTCAGTATGAACTTTTAGTTACATTGTCTTTCCTGAGTCATGACATGATCCTCGTGATCCCAGGCCCAGATGCTTTAGATGTTAATCTTTTAGGTAACTTTCCCATTTTTTTTCTTACACCATTGATTCTATTTACCGGTGTAGCAATGTAATAATATTGTTCTCAAGTAATTTAGGAATTTAGTTATGGCTCTGCACTTACCTTCTGTGTTACATCCTACTTGAGCAAACTGCTCCAGTCCTAGTTTCCTCCTTTCCAATAGAAATGCTGTTATGTATGGTCCATAGGATAAACTGGATGAAGGCATTCCCAATCTGTACAGTCCATCATTACTTACCATGCTATTACCAGCTACAATTCTATTTCAACATTAAACTGAGAGAAGGGAAAGACTCTATGTGATGTTGAGCATTGTAAAATTATACTCATCAGAATCCTGAGTATTTCTGTCTTGTTGGTCACAAAGGTTAAATCAGACATTCTTCATAAAATATGGTAATTTGTTCACCTTGGACAACATAAAATGACATTACAGTCTATAAAAATTGCTCACTAAGTTCAACACACTTTCAACTTACCACTAAACAGCGATGGCTATATAAATAAGGTTTCATCTCAGTTCTTAGACAAAATTGTGGTGGCATAAGTTGAATAGCACTGTAACTTCAATGCCAGTTAGAAGTACCATGCAAGTATCCCTGGATAAGTAGTTTCCTTTCTTATATTTTAATAATTTTATTGAGAAAGAAGTAACAATGAGATAGTTTCAAAACAAGGTAGTAGTCAGTTAAAATAATTAATACATTGCATGTAGTAGTTATTCATAGTACAAGATGCAGACATCTTGTCTAAACACTATTACTTCAAAACCTCACTGAACTAAGAGAAGGTAGCTGTATATTTATGCTATTTTGCATATACATATATATTTTTTTCTACTACAAAATGGTCTATTTATATCTCCTTTATTGTTTACTTTTGTCAGAGATGTGTATTTTATTGCCATTCATATGGTTTAGGTGTATGAATTCAGCAGAGTAATCCAATGTGGTCCAGTAGTCTATAATAGTAGTGGACTATCCACCAGACTGGCATTGTCAGAAGTTGTTGACTTGAGCCTTTTACAATTCAGCATATTAATATGGTTTTATTTTTTATGCCTCAATTTTACTCTTTTCTGCTGAATGGTTAAGACCAAGATAAAGCAAGACTTGTACAACAAGAAATATAACTTCTGTATCTGACAAGATCAGTCAAATCCCCTCAGGATTTAGCCTGAAACCCTGTACCACAATTTGTAGATCCTTTGTCAGTGTCAGCCATGTGGATGAGCATGTGACTCTGCTTAGGTACACTCTACATCATCGATGACTTTCCTCTGTGGCCTCATAATCTCCTTGAACAGAAAATTGGGGACACCACTGAGTTACATGATGTTACAGTACAGGTTCTCCTACGTTCTGAGTCTTCACTAACCTTGAAAGGGTAGAGCCAAAATGTTGGCAGTCATTGCAGCCCTTCTTTTTCTCTAATTTTTGGTCTGCAAACTTAAGTTGTTAACTCTCCAAAAGAGAAGCATAATGATATTGTTACCCTTTAACATAGGTATTTGAGCTTAACCTCACTATCTGTCTGAATATCAAACATCTTAGATATAACATGGAGCAGGTATTCTCCATGAAGTACTGATATGATAAACTTTAAATCCCTACAGAATGGGAAGAAAAAAAAGAAAAAATTAAAAAGAGCAATATTTAACAAAAAAATAGGAATAAGCAATTACACATTTTTACATAAAAATTTAGAAATCTAAACATATACAGCATTGTAGCAGGACAATTCTATGATATTTTTTCTTTTTGTCTCCTCTTTTCATTTATTACCTCCCCTTTCTAAAAAAAGAAACATTTACTTGAGAGACAGTATGGCAGTAATTGGTATGACATGACAAGCAGTATGTATTTAGAAGATCTGAATGACATTGGTAGGGCATTCCAAGCATGACCCTACTATTACATATTGCTCTTTTCAATGCAGTTGCTTAATTCACTGGTATCAGCATATAGTCAGGATGAGAATCCTACCAATTAACTGCTAGTGTCAAAAACCTGCTGAAAATTCTTAGGATCATTGCCTTAATTATCTTGTGCACATAAATGTCTGGCTTTGCCCCACCATGTTTTCTAGCTTTTCTTCTTGCCCTCTCTTCATTGTTTAATCCTTAAGATCTTGATTTTTTTAAAATTTGTGTTATAACTTTCTATTTTTATTTCTTCTTTTGAATTCTTACATTAGGGAGACTCTACGATACATACACATGTGGATCTGGTTTGTTTTACTTATGAGTACACCTTCAAGTGGCATCCACTTGAATATGATGGATTCAAGTTTATCATTCTTTATAGCTGAGCAATACTCCATTGTATAAAAATACCATATCTTTTTCATCCATTCCTCAGTTGATGGTTATCTTGCTTGTTTCCAAGATTTGGCTATCACAAATTGTGCTGTTATAAACATAGGCACACATATATCATTTTGATATGACATTTTCAGTTCCTCTGGGAAAATTCCCAGTAGGGTCATAGCTGGTTTGAATGGGATTTCCATTCCTAGTTTTTAAAGGAGTTTCCACACTGATTTCCATAAGGTTTGCACCAGTGTACATTCCCACCAGTAGTGGAGAAGGGATCCTTCCCCCCCACAACCTCTCCAACATTTGTTGTTGGGTGATTTCTTTATGATAGCCATTCTTTTTGGGGTGAGACGGTATCTCATTGTTGTTTTAATTTACATTTCATGGATGGATAACGATGCAAAGCATTTTTTCATATATTTATTCGCTTCTTTAATTTTGTCCTCTGAGAAGTATGTGTTCATCTTAGATGCCCATTTCTGGATTGGGTCTTTAAATTTTGGGGCCCTAATGTTTTTCAGTTCTTTATAAATTCTAGTGTGCAGACCTTTATTTGTGTGATTTTTAGTTAAGATTTTTTCCGAATTTGTGGGTTATCTTTTCACTTTGTTGGTAATTTCTTTTGATATGCAAAAACTCCTCAATACAAGAAGGTCCCAATTGTTAATTCTTTCAAGTATTATCCATGTGATGTGATTTTTGTTCATGAACTCTTTGCCTACCCCTATGTCTACCTCCTACTTTCTCTTCCAGAAGATTTACAGTTTCTGTTTTAATGTTTAGATCTTTAATCCATTTTGACTTTAGTTTAGTGCATGGTGATAGACCTGGGTCAAGTTTTATTTTTCAGCATGTACAGAGCCAGTTTTTCCAGCATTATTTGTTAAAGAGGCTATCTTTCTTCCAGTAAGCATGTGTAGCCCCTTTGTCAAAAATAAGGTGGCTGAGTGTGTTCGTAGAGGCTTATGCATCTTTTAATCTATTTCATTGATCCTCAGGTCTATTTTGTTTCCAATACCATGTTGATTTTTATCACAGTAGCTTTGTGGTATAATTTGAAGTCAGGAATTGTAATGCCTTCTGCCTTGTATTTGTTGGCCAAGTTGCCTTTGCTATTCTAGGTCTCTTCTGGTTCCAAATAAATTTTAGGAATGATTTCTTTAGGTCTGTGAGGTATATTGGTAGTAGTTTGATAGGAATTGCTTTAAATCTATACAGAAATTTTGGTAGTATGGGCATCTTCACAATGTTGGTTCTTCCTTTCCAGGAACAGGGAATGTCTTTCAATTTGCTGAAATCCTCCATGATCTCTCTTTTTTTCCAGAATACCGTAATTTTCATTGAAGAGATCCTTGACTTCTTTAGTTAGATTAATTCTGAAGTATTTCATTTTCTGCAGTGATATTGTGAAATGTATTGTTTCTCTAATGTTCCTCTCAGTGTGTTTGTTTTCTGTGTAGAGGAATGCTATTGACTTTGTATCCTGCTATGCTACTGAATTTGTGTACTAATTGTAGCAGCTTCTTGGTGGAGTTTTTTGGGACTTCCAATTAAAGTATCATGTCATCTGCAAATAATGATAGTTTAAGTTCTTCTTTACATATCTTGTTTCTTTTATTTCTCTCTCATGTCTATTTGCTCTAGCTAATGATTCCAGAAGTATATTGAAAAGGAGTGCTGATAGAGGACATCCTTGTCTTGTACCATATCTAAAAGTAAAAGATTTTAGTTTTTCCCCATTTAGAATTATGTTAGCTGTTGGGTTGTCATAGATGGCTTTTATCTGACTGAAGTAGAGGCCTACTATTCCAATTTTCTGTATGACTTTGAACATGAATGAGTGTTGGACTTTGTCAAAAGCCCTTTTTGCATCGATTGAGATGATCATGTAGTTTTTGGATTTGGCTCTATTGATATAATGTATTACATTTATAGATTTTCATAGATTGAGCGATCCTTGCATCCCTGGGATGAATCCTACCTGGTCAGGGTGTATAATCTTCCTGATGATTTGCTGTATTCTATTTGCTAGGATTTTATTGAGGATTTTTGCATTTACTTTCATGAGGGTGATTGGCCTGTAGTTCTATTTTTTAGTTGTTTCTTTCCCTGTTTTTGGTATCGGTATAATACTTGCCTCCAGTAATAATTTTGAGAGGATTGTTTCCTTTTTAATTTCATTGAGGAGTTTGAGGAGTATAGGCAGTACATCTTCTGTAAATTTCTTGTACAATTCAGGGGTTAATCTTTCAGGATGTGGACTTTTCTTTATTGGTAGGTATTTTTATTACATTTCATATTTCATTGGCTGTTATTGGGTTATTGGGAATTGTTATATTTTCTTGATTCAGTTTTGGTAATGTCTACCTTTCTAAGAATCTGTCCATTTCTTCTGTGTCTTCTATTCTGTGAGAATAAAGTTTTCAAAGCAGCTCTTGATAATCTGCTGAATTTTCACTGGGTCTATGATAATTACACCCTTTTCATTTCTTCTTGCTTGTATTTGAATTTTTTTCCCTCTTTTTCATGAGATTATCAATTTTATTTAATCTTTCAAAGAACCAGAATTTTTTTTGTTTTTTTTTTCAAAGTTTTATTGATAAACAGCAATGAGACAGTTTCAAATCCAATCGGAAGTACAGTTTCAACAAATAATACACTGCATATATTCTGCTTAGTGGTTAATTGCTGTACAAGAAGTGGACTTGTGAAGCTATTTACAAACACCATTAGAACAAATCATTCTATTCATTAAGAGAATGCAACTATATA
>NW_004524601.1:14229512-14236581 GCF_000260255.1 Octodon degus
TGGGCTTGCGTTCTGAGGTTGCGTTTTGTTCCTTCTCGTCATTTTGTGTAGCACTGTCTTCTGCCCTTTGTTGTAGTTATAACCTTCACACGTCCTGAAGTTCAGGTGGAGCTCTACAGAGTTTGGAGTTATCCAGCTGCGTCTGGCTCCAGTCTGGCTGCTGTGCTCAGCTCCTTCCCAATGCGGACCTGGGCTTGGACCGGGTCTGTGGGTTCCCGGAATTCGGCAGAAATTTCTACTCAGCGGGAGTGGTGGAGGATGTACTGTGGAGTGGTGGGTGGTGGCCCGAGGTGGTGGGAGAGGGTCTGGCCCACACTGTGCCTGGGCTGGGACTAGTCCCGCTGGTGCAGGTTAGCAGGAAGCTCTCCACACACTCACCGGACCTGGCCCAGGACTGGGTCTGGGGGTTCCTGGAAGTCGGCAGAAGTTCCTACTGGGCGGTTGGGGTGGGGGAAGGACTGCGGAGTGTTGGGGGGCGGTCAGAGGGTTTGGGAGAGGGTCCAGCCCATGCTACGCCTAGGCTGGGACTGGTCTCACTGGCACAGGGTAGCAGGAAGCTCTCCACACACTCACCAGACCTGGACTAGGACTGGGTTAATATTTAAATTTTTGATCCATTTTGACTTTAATGCATGGTTACAGACATGGGTCTAATATTAGACTTCAGCATGTGGAAAGCCAGTTTTTACATCACTATTTATTAAAGAAGCTATCTATCATCCAATGACCATGTTTTTTCCCTCTGTCAAAGATAAGGTGGCTGAGTGTGTTTGTAGTTGTGTCTGTGTCTTCTAGTCTATTCCATTGATCCCTAGGTCTGCATTTTACCTTTACCATACTGTTTTTATCACAGTAGTTTTGTTGTACAATTTCTAGTCAGGAATTGTAATGCCTTCTTCCTTTTCTTTGTTGCCCAGCATTACCTTTTCTAGTCTAGATTTCTTCTGGTTTCAGATGAAATTTGGGAATGTTTTCTCTACATCTGTCAGGTATACTAATATATTTTAATTTAGATTACACTGAACTTGTATAATTATTTAGGATTATGGCCATTTTCACAATGTTGGTTCATCCTATTCAGGAGCAAGGAATATCTTCCCCTTTTTTTGAAATCCTCTTGGATCTCTTTTTTAGTGTTCACTGTACAAATATTTTACTTCCTTTGTATATTGATTCCCACATATTTAATTTTTTTGGATGTTATTGTGAAAGTCATGGCTTTGTGTATGAAAATGATACTGATTTTTGAGTTTTGACTTTCCATCTTGCAATGCTACTAACTTTATTAAATCTTCAACTCTCTGGGTGGAGTTTTGGTGGTGTTCTATGTAGAGTATTATGTAATTTGCAAATAATCATAATTTTACTTCTCCCATTCCTGTAATTATTCCTTTTATTTCTCTCTCATGTGTAATTTTTCTGGCTAATGTTTCCAGGACTATATTGAATAGTGATAACAGTGGACATCCCTCTCTTGTTTCTGGATTTAAAGTTAAGTTTTTCAGTTTTTGCTCATTTTAGCATGATGTTGGCTGTTGGTTTGTGATAATTGGAGTTTATCAGGTATTGGTAAAGACCATGTATTCTGATTGTCTGTAGGGTTTCTATTATGAACGAGGGTTGCACTTTGTCAAATGCTTTTTCAGCATCTATTAAGGTGATCATATTTTTTTTTTGTCTTTGGATCTGTCTATGTGGTGTGTTACATTCATTAATTATGCACATACTGAACCATTCCTGCATTCCTGGGATGAATCCTATACTTGATCATGATGTAGAATCATCTTGATGATTTGTTGCATTCTGTTTGAAGTATTTTATTGAGGATATTTGCATTTATATTCATTAGGGATATTGGCCCATAGTTCTCTTTTTTTTTGGTTGCATCTGTTTCTGGTTTTGGTATCAGTGCACCCTTCCCTCCTGGAAGGCATTTTTTGAGTAAAATGCTTCCCTTTCAATTTCATTGAAAAGTTTGAGAAGAGATGGCATTAACTTCTCTCTAAATTTCTTGTAGAATTCAGCTGTGAATCCATCAGGACCTGGGCTTTTCTTTGTAGGTTTTTAATTACATTTTCAATTTCATTAATTGGTACTGTTTTTTTCAGAATTTTTATTCTGAATGTCTTCTTTATTCAGATTTGGTAGTGCATATGTATGTAGGAATCTGTTTATTTCTTCTATGTTTTCCCTTCTGTAAAGGTAAAGATTTTCAAAGTAGGTATTGATGCTTTCTGAATTTCTATAGAATGTGTAGTGATTTCACCTTTTTCCATGTTTATCACATGAATTTGAATTTTTTCTTTCTTTTTTTTGTGGACGTAGTACAGGAGATACAGAGTCTACAGGGTCTCACCACGTATGTTAGACTTGTAGGGATCCTCCCATTTCCAGACTCCTAAGAACTGGGATTACAGGCATGTGCCACCCTGCCCAGTCTCAATCACCATCTCAGTGCTCTCCAGGGGCGGGGCTGGCATGGCAGGCGGTGGATCGAACCCCAGCTGCTGCACTGTGCAGAAGCAGGTGCTTTAGTCCGCTGAGCTATCTGGCTGGCCCTTTCTTTCCTTCTTATGATGAGGTTTGCTAAGGATTTATCAATTTTATTTATGCTTTAAAAGAACCACTTCTTTGCTTCATTATTTGTATTGTTGTTGATCATTGCATTAATTTCTGCTCTGATCTTTATAATTTTTATATACTTTGGGCTTTGGGCTTGAGTTGTTCTTTTTCTAGGAGCTTGAGGCTCAGCATAAGATCATTTCTTTGGGCTCGTTCTGTTTTCCATATATATGTTCACTGCCATATATTTACCTCTTAGGACTGCTTTAATTGCATCTCACAGGTTCCACTAAGTTGTATCTGAATTTTCATTTGATTGTAAATATTGTTTACTTTGTTAGTTTCATTTGTGATCCATTGATTGTTCAGGAAGGTATTATTTAATTTACATGTGTTTATGTGGTTTTGTGATTTCTTTTGTCAATAATTTCCAGTTTCATTAAACTATGGTCAGGTCATATGTATGGGATAATTTCAGTTCCTTTGCACTTACTTAAGCATGCTCTAGGTGCTAGAATATGGTATATTTTGTAGACTGTCCTATATGCAGCCGAGAAGTATGTGTATTCTGCTGTTGTTGAGTGGAACACTCCATAAAGGTCTACTAAGTCTGTGTCTTCACAAATTTGGTTTAGTTCTGTTATTTCTTTGCTGAATTTTTGCCTAGTTGATTGATATCCTCATGACAATGGGTGTTAAAATCTCCCATGTCAATTGGGTTATTGCTCATTTGAATTTTTATGTCTGCTAAAATTTGTCTTATATAGTCAATGCTCCTACCTTGAGTTCATATGCATTTAGGATTGTTATTGCTTTCTCTTGCCGTTTTTCCCCTAACAAGTATGTAGTGACTGTCTTTATTTTTTTGATCATTCTTGGTTTGATGTTCACATTGTCAGCCACCAGAATAGCTACCCCTTCTTTTTTCTGGGTTCCTATTGCATGGACTTTTGGTTTACATCATTTGATTTTCAATCTATGAATTTCCTTTCAAGTTAAATATGTTTCTTGTATATAGTATATTGTTAGATTTTGCTTTGTGACCTACTGTGCCAGTCTGCTTCTTTTGATTGGTGAGTTGAATTCCTTTACATAGATGGTTATAACGATATGCATTGGCTTATCTTTGTCATATTATTTTCCTGCTGTAGGTTCCCTACTCTTCTCCTCTGCTTAATTGCTTGTTCCCCACGGTGGTTCTTTTCCATTGTTTGTATTGTATTCATTATTTGTATAGTTTGTGTGTATTTGTCCCCTCAAAGCCTCATGCAGTCACTGAGGTGCAGTTCTATAGTTTGTTATTAATTCATGATCCAAGATTAGGATTATGGGAGCTGGGGATTTGTCTCAGTGGTAGAATGCTTGTCTAGCAAGCTGGATGCCCTGGGTTTGGTCCTTGGCACCAAAAACAAAAAAAAAAAACCTTCCCTAAAAGCAATTCAAGTAAAAAAATACAGTTAAGTCAAAAAAGACCAAAAATATACAAGGCAACAAGACTGGGATCATGGATCTGAGTACTGCTGGGATTATGGGTGTGAGTGATACATCCAGCCCAGGGTGGATAGCCTGAAAAGAATTTAAGGGAGATAGACATGCTCTCTCTTGCCACGATTGATGCTACTTCTCTATTTTGCTCTCTGCTCTTTACCACAGCCATGAATGGCTGCTCTCTGCCATGTGTGCTACACTGCCTTGGCGCCAGCTGAGTGTGGACTGAAACCTCCAGCAAGTGTGAGTTACATAAACCCTTCCTTCCTTCATTTTAGGTGTTGGGAATTTGTCCCAGCAATGAGCAAATAGTAACTGTAGTCATTTTTGACACTTTCTAGACTATCTTTCAGTATGCTTTGTAGGGTTGATTTTGTGGTCACGAATTTTTTTTTTTTTTTGGCTGGCTCAGGATGCCATAAGGGCAGGTCTGGCAAGGCATGAGGATCTGGGGATTGAACCACAGCAGCCTGAGCCTAGAATTTTTTTTTTTTTTTTTTTTTTTGTGGTACCAGGGATCAAACTCAGGACCTTGCGCTTGCCAGGTAAGCCCTTATTCCACTGAACTATCTCCCCAGCCCATGAATTTTTTTCAGTTTTTCTGGGTCATGGAAGCATAAAAATGTGGAAAGCTTTTCAAATTTGATATTCATCATTGTGGAGGGGCCATTCTAATCTTCTGTGTATTGTTCCAATTTTAGTGTATGTGCTGACAAACCAAGCACTCTGATGCATATTATTTGTACTTTTGTGATAAAAATATGGATGTTATGGACATAAAACAGTTTTCCATGATCCATAACCTTTCATACTTCACCATCACATTGGGGTCTGAAAATGGTGACTATCACATGTAAAATATTAATAAGATTATTTTTATATTTTCATAAAAGTAAGCTCTGGAAATTTATTTTCAGTAAAATTTCTTGAGATCCCTGGATACCAATTTTTGAGCGGAATCTGATTAAATATTAGGAATTGCACAGCATGATGAGAAATGTGTATTCATTTGAAAATAGTATTAAATCTTGCTTCTGTAAGGATATCAATGAAACAGATGTGAAGACCATACTGAATGTCTTAATACCAGACTGTGAAATGTTATCTGAGCATTTTTACTCTTTTGTGTCATCAGGAAATTAATATGACTTGGGGCATTTTTTAATTGTATATTTATTAGGAATGAATTTTTTTATCTTTACCAAATAGCAATGATCAGAAACTGAAAATGGATATATTCATTTAGGACAGTTTTAAGAGTACCATGCCAATTATTACTTTAAAAATATGCTTAAATTTTTTTCAAAATGGGACTAGCCTTTTACAAAAGCATACGCATATTCCTGTGTGTGTAAGCAGCTATCAAGAAATATATTCTGGCTATAAAATCAAGGGTGAGATGTATGTCTATATTTCAACATCTTGGATGTGATTTAAAGCTTTCTATGCACTACGGTTTGGAAATATAAGCTGCTCTTTCTTCTCTAAAAATAGCTTATCTTTTCTAAAATCTTTCATTCTCAATATTTATTATTGAGTTTTCTCATATCTGATTTGTATTATTTTTATAAATTGTTTCTCAAGGTAAAATTGCACTTGGCTAAATAGTAATATAAAATCTGTCTTTTATGAATATAACAGGAAAGTGCTGGCATGACATATTTTTAAAAAGTGTGTTTTACTTTAGGACTCTCATATTGCTGGATTTGGCAGTTCTAAACTAAATAACTGTAAATTACTTGTCAGTAGATACTTTACCTGATAAGAAAATATTGAAAATTGGCCAACCAGGAAAGTGTTTTAATTTATACCTTATTGGAGATATAAATCTGGTCTTCCCTTTTAGGGATGTTTCTTCTCAATATTATCTTCCTGAAATTGGAGTGGTTTACTTGGTTTTATAGAGTCCCAACTCTATGGAGTTTTGGGACCACATACTTTATTTCTTGTAACTAATCAGAACTGAGAAAGGCCAATGTACTGACTGGTTGAAACTATATGTTTATTGATGAAAATGAAAGAAACCATGAAACTTGCAGAGGTATTGAAAGTTTAATATTTGATTTAACAAATGTGTTAGGATTATATTTTTGTCTTTTTTTGTGACATGATTATAGCAAACTCAGAACGGAAGGAACCAACACATTTCTCTAACTAGTCTACTGAGGGTATTTAATGAAGACTTTAGACTAATGAAAACATACTTCTATAAATTGAAAACATTTGAGATTTGACTTGATAGTTTTTTTTTTTTTGACTTGATAGTTGACATACAGTTAAGAATTTAAATTCCAAAAGAACTCAAAAGAAGAAATACAAATAGATAGGTATAATACAAGTAAAAGGAAAAAAAGATCTCAAGGACTAACTAATCAAGAGAGGGATAGGAGAAGAGCTGGGAAACATGAATAAGTCAAGTCATACAATTATAAGTAGAAGATGTGCAAGGCAATGATCCTGAGAATCTCCAGATGATTTTGCATCTAGCAGTTAACTGGAAAAATTTTCACCCTGACTAACTATATATACTGGTACCTGTGAACTAACCTACTGCACTGCAAATGGCAATTTGTAATAGTAGTTTCATGTTTGAGAGCCTGTCATTTTTGTCTTCTGAATATGGGCTGCTTGTCATAACATGCTAGTTGCTGCTATAATGTCTCTTGGGTAGATCATTGTTCAAAAAGTAGGGGGTGGTGTATGGAAGCAAGAGACAGGTAAAGGAATATTGTGGGACTGTCCTGCTCCAAGGTTGTATATGATGAGATTTTTGGCCTTATGTGTAAACATAAGTATATAATTCTGTATGCCTATTTTTGAAATACATTCTAATTTTTAAATGCTTTTTATTATATTCTGTAGGGACTTAAAGTTTAACATATCAATACTTGATGAAAAATACCTGTTACATATTATGCCTAAGATATTTGATATGCAGACATATAGTGAGGTTAAGCTTAACAGCCTAAGTTTTATGGTAAGAACAATAAGCTTGTCTTCTGGATGGTAAACAAACTAA
>NW_004524601.1:14236681-14249946 GCF_000260255.1 Octodon degus
AAAAAAAAAAAAAAAAAAGAATTTAAATTCCATGTGTGTTGTTATTTTTAATGGCAGTATGCATTAGGCCTGCAAGAACTCTTTTGCTTGCATTTTTTTTTCTTTTTTTGCAGTACCAGGGATTGAATTCAGGACCCTGTGCTTGCCAGGCAAGCACTTATTCTACTGAGTTATCTCCCTGGCCCCTTTGCTTGCATTTTAAATCAGCTAGTTGGTTGTAGATATTTGTAGATGTGTTCTATATGGCTATATTTGTCTGTGTTTCTAGGTGACAAAGTTATAAAATTATTTTTGTAACTGAGGAACTTTTTGGAAGTAACCTGGAGTGCTGGTGAGAAGTAAGTCTTCTTTGACTTCTATTTCACCTGTCTTTTGATGTGTGTCTTATTACAAGTGGCATAAAATTATGAAGACAGGGTAACTATATGAGTGTAGGTATATATTGCAGAAGGATTTTAAGTAAATTATCTGCTTTGTTCATTACAAAAAGTTACCAAGGTGGTAGATAGTAGGTTTTCATCAGCTAAAAAGGGGGAAGTTTTACTGTCTGCACAAAAATTTGAGTGGCTTTTTAAAAACTAGACCAAATCTAGTGTATTTGGCACAGACCTTTTGTTTTGATTTTAGCACTCACTGTCTTTTGACAGAAACGAGAAAATATTCAGATATAGAACTGCTTATTTTTGCTTGAGAGTTATGTGAAGAGAAAATGAACTAAAGACTGCCTAAAACTAAAGAAGACTTAATGTCATTAAATATTGGCGTGGGGCTGAGGATATAGCTCAGCGGCATGGTGCTTGCTGGTCCTGTGTTCAATCCCAGTTTAAAAAAAAAATAAAAACAAGTAGGAACAGCAAATGTGTTATAAGTCATGCACCTTTCTTTAGACTCATTGTTTGTCAGCTCTTGCTCAAGATTCATACAATGCCCATAGTATTACATAAAATTCAACTGTTTAGGGATAGCTCATCATCACTGTGGATGTAGGGTACGTTCACAGTGAGGGCAAGGCCCTGGTTTCAATCCCTAGCACCAATGGATGAATAAATAATTTAATAAATGTCTCAAGTATAGCAGCAAGTATTTGACAAAACATAACTGAAATTGTGTTGCTAACATATATAGTGCTTTAAAGTTTCAGGGTACTTTTCTAGAAGAATTGAAAACATCATACCCCAGTAATGTGTGCATCCATGTTTATAGCAGCACAGTTTGTGATAATTAACCTTGGAAACAATCCAAATGCCCATCTAAAAAAAGTTAGCTATTCTCTTCTTTCTTTTTTCTTTCTTTCTTGCTTTCTTACTTCTGTATTTAGGAGAGGGTCTCACTACATAGATCGTACTCATAGTGATTCTCCTGTTTCCAACTTCCCAAGTGCTGAGATTACTGGTGTGCACCACTATGCTCAGTCACAATCACTGTCTCAGCACACCGCAAGGACGGGGATGGCACGGCACGCTGGGGATTGACCCAACCCTGGCCACTGCGCTCTGCTTAAGCAGGCGCTTTAGTCTGCTAAGCTATCAAGCCAACCCATAGTTAGCTATTTTCATACAACGGAGTATTACTCAGCTATAAAAAAGATAAAGTTGAGGGTTTTACAGGTAAATGGATACAACTAGAGGCCATACTCATAAGTGAAATAAATCAGACTTACATTTGTAAGCATCATATTGTCTCCCTAGTATAAGAATCTGAAAGAGTAAATAAAATCTGAATGGTACAATAGATATAGGAAAAGGGAAGGAAATGGCTCAAAAAGAAAGAACAATTGGGATGAGGGAAAAGAAAAAGAAAGGAAAGAAAGAAGGGAAAAAATCACATGAATGTGTATGCACAGGGGAGCAAGGATGATTGTTTCTTTGAAGGAATCAATGCTTAAAATTTTTATTGTGACTAACTTTATATTATTATATCTTGTAATCTGAGCAACTACTTGGAAGTCAACAATGTGCAACATCACAACCATTATTGAATTCCTATCATCTTGTTTTTTGAAATTCTGTATCATTTCTAACATTTTATTTATTATTTTTGTCATTAAGTTAACAATTAAAAAATTAAAGTTTCAGGGCTTTGTGAATGAAATTCTGAGGATTAACTGTTTCAACTGCTTCCATAATTTTGCATAGCAGAATGAATAGGAGGACACAAGTTGAATTTCTACTTTAATGGAGAGGGGTTCTCTCTGCCCTGAATGTTTCTTGAACAATGAAGAGAAAGCGTTTGGCACAATTGTGCTGCTGTTTGATGACTTACAGCATGTTTAGTCACAAGAGAAGCAGTTCCAAAATAAAGTTCAGAGAGAAGTTTGTTTCTCAAGAGCTCATCTCACTGTAATCCAGAAGGATTCAACTGAGAGAGCCCTTTGCTGCAATTGGAGCCTGGTCCTGGCAATTACACAGCCATTTGCACCATGGAGGCAACTTGAGAGCTCCAGCCTCATCCTCTCGTGGGTGTTGATTTCCTGTGGGGGCATATTTGTGTTGTAGACGAAGTGCAGGCTGCTTGGAAGGCTTTAGATGGTTCTATTGGGTCGAGGATTAATGAGGTTAAATTAACTCAGTCGCTTAATGTGCATTTTATTGAACTTCAAGCTGTTCAGCCTGTTGCAGTTAATATGAGCAGCCCACAGTGTTGCCAGTTAAATGTAAGTTACACATCAGGGATGCCAGGGTCATTAGTGACAGGAAGAAAGCAGTCTTATTTGGTTATGCTGTTTGTCATGAAGACCTCTCACTTTTTGATATCTATCATCTATCTACCATTTCTATCTAGCCATCTATTTATCTTTTCTCTTCCTCCAACGCATCTTTAATTGGGGGGTTCATCTGCTACTTAGGGCAAATTATGGTCTTAGCTTTAACTGTTTTTAAGAACTCAGAAGTCTGACTTAAGAAAAGAAAGTGAGATGAATGAAATTCTCCCTTCTTGGTGAATAGTCCATATAAAGAACATATTGGGGATAGAGGGCAAATAAAGGTAACTCCTGACCTACTAAATATCAGATATACTGAATTCATGTTCTCTAAAATCAAAGAATGAATTCTGAGGAACAATGGGGGTTAAGAGCAGGAACATTTTCTTTAAAGAGATAGCTCCTGAGAGGTAGGAAGGGACCTGGAAGTGGAATGCCAATGAGCTCACTTCAGAGAGCAAGTTTTATAGAATAAAATCACAAGGAAGGTACAACATGGGTCTAAAATATAATCAACTAATATGACAAGTATAGCTGCTGAAGTAATATTGGCTCACTGAGGAAGCAGGTCATGGAGCAAGAGTACATGGAAAGAACAGAGACCATTTTAGGAAAGGATGGATCAGGAGGTCCCTGTCACCCACCTTGGTGGCTGATATCTATCTAGACTTTACTGCTTATCCTTTGGAGAGGTACTCAGGCCTGGTCATTCCTCTTCATCCTGAGGCCTGGACATTGGCATGTGCATCTACAGCTACAGAAGTGATGTGTTCTCATCCTCCTCTGCCCTCATTGCCTCCAGGGCCTGACTGAAGGTCTGGCTGCCTGGCATAGTTCCACCTCACTTAGCTTTCTAGAATATTGGGCTTTAGGGTTTTCTTGACCACTGATAATAAAATAAAAGCCCTTTCCCCAAAAGCTCTCATGTTAAGAAGGTATGAGTCATACACACAAAGCGGAGCCTGGGTGACTTTCATTTCCTAATTCCTTCATTGGTCTTGGTTAAACGCTATAAATATGGGATACTATATGTGCTAGCACTGTGGGTAGAATAGCTCCAGCTCTCTTAGAGTAAGTATATTTAATGGCTTGAGTGTTTATACGTTACATGTGTCATGTGGCATCAAGAGCCTTTTGATTTCTTGTGGGGCATCCACATACATATCACAGCTTTTAAGAAATCATTTCCTGATGCTTATGAAGTTAATAAAATCATTAAGTAATGAGATCTACTGTTTATACAAATCTCTCCATTTCATTTTTATTCTAACAATAAAAGGTTTTGTCTAGCACTCTCCTCTCCCAAAGGGCACCAAACACTGTTTGCCAGCCTGAGCACGGTTCTGTGGACCTCATCATGTATGGAATCTTGTTACGCTTTCCTACAGGCTGAGCTACCACTCGGAATGTTGCTTTTCCTTTTAGGTCTGGGATAATGACCTTGGAAAAATTCATCCAGACTGCATCTGCGCCAAAGAACTCTTCTCTGAATAAAGTGCCGGCGGTGAGGTTTGGGAGTCCACACGCACACCTGCCGGCTATCATCGCTGCCGCCGTGCATCGCCAGCTCTCTGCACTCCCAGGCAGCACTGGTCTGATTTGGAAGTAGGGCCATGTCATCCCTGCTGAGAATAAGGCAGTGAGAAGCGATTGCTACAGGGAGGGAACATCACAGGTGCCAGCTGCCACTGCAGTTTTATTGTTCTCTTTGTCATGTCCTTACGGCTATTTTCCACTCTCAGCTAAAAATCACAAATGGTATTTATTTAATAAAACGAGTTCTTACTGACTCCCAGGTGCTTTGTGGACTCTTTAGAGAACACACGTGACTTTGGCATTTAGGCCTTTGGCACAAGGAAGGGCACAAGAGAGAACGGACAGAGTTACAGTGATTCAAAGGACTACATGAAAAGCACATACCCAAGGGAACATACATGAAAAGAAGAGAAAAATATCATCGGGGAAGACTTTAGTGGGAAAGTAGTTGACAGTGGTCCTGATTTATCACAGAAGTCATCGTCTCCAAAGGCTGTGGTGGAGCGGGCAGGAAAGGTTTGGAAACAGGGAACGGAATGGTGTGCCTGGAAGCGGGGGTGCTACAGCCGAGTCAGGGAAACTGGCTGCTCGCACTTAGCTTGTAGCAGACAGGAGGAAGGACTGTTAGTAAAGAGGACGATTACAAATACTGAGTGAGGTGCTTAATTCTCAGTCTCTTGCAACTCTTATTAAATTTTTTTTTCAAATTTCTTTTTTTTTTCAAATTTCTTGAGGTTGTGGTAATATGCATTTATGTAAATCATATCGGTATTTGTAGGAATTTGTCCATGTCACCCAGCTTATTCATTTTTATTGGTGTGCAATTGTTCATAGTATCACTTTTTAACAACCCATTTCTTTTTTTGGTAGAATGGGTAGTTACCCTCTCTCTCTCTCTCTCTCTCTCTCTCTCTCTCTCTCTCTCTCTCTCTCTCTCTTCCAGAACCAGGGATTGAACTCAGGCCCTTGCATTTGCCAGGGAAGCACTAAGCGCTTATTCTACTGAACTATCTCCCCGGACCCCCACTTTCACTAATTTTAGTCCTTTTCTCTCCTTGTTAGTGTGTCCAGTGAAAGATTTATCATTATTTTTATCTTTTCCAACAATACATTTTTAATTCAGGAGTTTTTACTACTGCTTTGTAATTCTTTATTTTGCTTGTATTTCTGTGTTTGTCTGTAATCCTTGTTATGTCTTTTCTTTTGAAAGTTTTGGGTTTAGACTTCTAAAATTTTTTTTTTAACTCATAAAGTTAGGCTTTGATTTAAGATCCTTCCCACTTTTTCATATGCTGCGCTTCTGTTTTCACTCATCTTTAAGTATTTTCTGTATTTTTTTCTTTGATTGATCAATTATTTAAAACTGTTTTTTAATGTCCATAGTTTTGTGAATTTTCAGTTTCATTTCTGTTGTAGATGTCTAACTTCATTGCAGTGGTTTTGAGAGTATACTTGGTGTGTCATCCATCTTTTAAAATTGCTTGAGTCTTAGTTTGTGAATTACCATTACAGGAATGTCCCATGTAAGTGAGAAGAGTATGCATGGTGCTGTAGGCCTGAGGCTCTGTTCATCCCTGTTAGATATAAAAATTAAGTTGTCTGCTTCCTGACTTGTCTCACATCTGGTTGTCCTGTGCATTATAGAGGGGGGGTTACAGTTGGTGAAGTTACCAACTGTTATTGTAAAACAATGTATTCACTCTTGTTAATTTATCCTTCATAAATGTTAGGTTTCTTGTATTAAGCACTTGTTTAGGTATATCTATTTGCTACATTGAACTTTTCTTTATATATAATGCTCTTTATCTTTTAGAAAATTTTTGATTTACAATCTATGCTATCTGCTGAAAATAACTTTTTTTCCTATTCTTTTAGGGTTTTTTTTTAACATATCAAATAAATCTCATAGCATATGATTAGATCATGTTTTTATTCATTCTTTCAATTTTTTTGATTGCAGGTTTAACCCTCTCCCATTTCAAGTATTAATGAAAAGGGTTATACTTTGATAACTTTGTTATTCTATTCCTATATACCTCATAGTTCATCATTCCTTATTTTCTGCATTATTGTATTCTTCTGTGTGATGCTTATATTTTTAAAAGATTTTTAAAAAAATTTGTTTGTTTGATACAGGGCTCAGATTATGCAGCTTGGACTCATGGTGATGCTCCTGTTTTCAGTCTCCCTAGTGCTGGGATTACAGGTGTATGTCACCACGCCTGGGTTCTGTGGCTGGTATGGTGTGGCATGGCCTGTGGTACCCAGGGATAGGAGTCAGATTCTTGTGCTTGCCGGGTAAGCCCTTGGACTGCCAAGCTATCTCCCAGCCCAACAATGCTCATTTTTGTCGTGAAATATTTAACTTCATTTTTAAATTTTAATAAATATTTTATAGCTATTTTCTTTGTGAATACCATGGAAATTGCACTTAACATATACGAGTTACAACACAGAGTCAGCATCTCCTAATATATTGATAAAAAATCAACCCAATTGATTACACATTTACCCTGAAGATTGCAAGCTTTTAATAGATTTCAAAGTTCCAAAGAGTTACACCAAGATTTTACCAGTGTAGTTGTTCATGAGGAGAGATACGTTTCTGGTATTTCTTATTCCATTAGCTTTCCAGAACATTCCTTCTCATTTAATTTTATAAAAGACATGTAGACTTATATTTCTACACTTGTAGAACTTAGAGAAATATCTAACACGTGTACCACACATGAGTGGCTTCTGCCTTGCAGTTATACAATGTTTTTCATTTCTTCTTTGCGGGTTTTCATATCTTGGAGTAGGCATGGTTTAATAGAGCTATCAAAAGTAGACAGTCATGATTATAATTTACCTATTTAGATATAAAAAGTTATTGCAGTTTATTCTCCATAATGAAATAAAATTATTAGAATAAAGTCAGAATTTAGAACTTATTTCACTTACAACGTATATGTGATGTATTGATCTAAGTTAAAAATAGGCTCAAAGATATTTACCAATGAGCCTTTTTAGGTGGGGGATATAATCTACACTTAAACTTTTGGGGTTGGAATATACCATAAACTTAAGAGTAATGCTAATGGAAGGGTTATACATTAAGAATTTTTTTTTTATTTTTATTTTTTATTTTTTTGCGGAACCGAGGATTGAACTCAGGCCCTTGCACTTGCCAGGCAAGTGCTTATTCCACTGAGCTATCTCCCTAGCCCCTATACATTAAGAATGAAAAAGGTATTTTCTTAAGATTGCACATGTATTGGAATGCATAGAAACCAAGAATGCTAAAAACAAAACATGAAAGAATCGTGAAATGGAATGCCAAATTTTAATGAGTGATTTATAAAAGTCTAGCTTTCAGAACATAGTAGCAAGAAGTAAGCAACATAACCAAGCCAATGTTTATGTGTTAAATTTTAAGAATAAACTATGGAAGTAAGTTACAGACCTAATGATGGTGGTTATATCTTTTCAGCATATAACACTATAGAGGAACTTCAGACACACTAAAATCTGATGACAAGGTTAATATATCTATAAATTTAAGGGGCCAGGGAGATGGCTCAGTAGAATAAGTGCTTGCCTGGCAAGCGCCAGGGCCTGAGTTCAATCCCCGGTTCCTCCAAAAAAATAAAAAAAATAAAAAAAATAAATTTATGGAATCCTGATAATGGCATAAATACTCTTTATCATTTAGTATGATGCTTATATGGGTACTGAAAAAATGACGTTTGTTTAATGTCTAAGCTGTATTAGAGTGCATACGCTTAAGAACTTTCTCCTTATCTAGAGACTATTTGCCTTTTGTTATGGAAATGATGTTTTTGAATTTATCTCCTTTCAAGAATCAAGGAATGTAAGCAGAACATTTTAAAGAAAATATTTAACTTGAAAAGAATGAGATAATACACAAAAAATGACTTATCCAGAGGTGGATGTCTAAGTCTTTTCCTTTATGCCTTACAGTTTCGGAATATTTCCTCTCCTCCAGCTGTTTCTCCTGTCTTAAGGATTTTGCTGTAGTTAGCTGGGTTGTTCTTGTCAGTTGGCAGAGTACAAACAACCTGACAAGAATTCTAACAGATATGTTTCACAACTGCAACCCTAAGCTCGTAGTAAAACATCTGAGTGATAGGTAGGAAAACGTTAGCCCCAAGCCCATGTGTTCCAGTATAAACAGAATCACCATGTCACACGTTGAGGTAATGCGACGCTGCAAAGATGAAAATGAGCGAAGTGATTTCAGTGGCAAACTGGTGGACTGTGTGTTATTAAGTTGCGTTAGCCTAGAATCTTGACAAAAACAGGCAACACAAATAAAGAAGATGATGGTATACTAAACACAAAGCATAATGAAAATAAATTGCTGTGGCAATTTTTCGTATCATTTCAGATGTCGAGTAGCACTGAACCCTTTATGGCTGTTAAATATATTTTAGCATAGAGAAAGCACAAATATCTATTTTCTTTTATTTTTTTGCCTCTGGCCTTAAAACTAAAATTGAAAACAAGGGAAAATGTTATAAAGTAGAGACTGCAACGTCTAGGCTGTAGAATAGTTAGAATGCCAAGGGCATTAAGAGATTAGCTCAGAAGAACGAAATAAAAGTTCTGAAACTACAATAAAATCTTAGATCTTAAAGTATCTCTAGGAGTTACTAATTTCCTGTGTCCAGCAGTGATAAGCTGAAAGATGCCAGAATACAAAATGTGCTTTGTTTATTTATGCTATCAAATAGATGGCACTCCGTGTTTCTTTCTTTTCTTTTTTTCTTTTTTCTTTTTTTTTGGTGGAACCGGGGATTGAACTCAGGTCCTTGCGCTTGCCAGGGAGGCACTTATTCCACTGAGCCATCTGCCCAGCCCTACTCTGTATTTCTTTCCTTTCTTCATTCATTAAATGAATAGATACATATTTGATGCCCACTTCGTGCCAGGTTCTTCGCTAGGCATTAGGGTTAACAGTACAAAAAGTTACACCTAAGTAAAAGTATGAATGTGTTTTTTCCTTATGAAGAAAATATCTGGTGGGAGGCAGTGTGTATAATAGAAGGGGTTGCCATGTACTGAGCAGGAGAAGTCTCCCAAGGAGCTGATTTTTTTTTTTTTTTTTTGTATTGAAAGGTAAATAAGAGTCAAACAAGCAAACAAGGGAGGAGAAACATGACATGCAGAATTCATGGTTGAAAGAAGTTGTGTGTATGTCATGGGTTAAATTATGTCGGCCCAAGAGAGATGCGGAAGCTATGATCTCCAGGACCTCAGACTGTGACCTTACTGAGGAATGGAGTCATTGCAGATGAAAGCAATTGTGAAGATGGGCTCATAGTGGAATCTGAGGTCCCTTGACCTAATAAGACTGTTAGAATAAGAACAGGAGAAGCACAAGGGCACTAACATGTAAGGAAAGAAACTCGAGTGACATCGGTGTTGGCAGTATGCCCCAGACACCAGGGACAGGGAAGGAGAAGTCTCTCTTGCAAGTGTCTTGAGGGAGCATGACGCATGACACCTCGATTGCAGACCTCCAGTCTCCAGAGCTAGGTGACAACAAACTGCTGTCATCTGAGGACATCCCGTGGTAGCACTTGGTGGCTGTCTCCCTTCCAAACTGATGCAGCGTGTGAGAAGCAAACAGAAGCCAGTGTGGCTGGAGAGGATACTGAGGTGCCCTGGTAACAGGAAAACGTGGATCCTAAAGGCAGGAATGGCCATATCATGGCTCAATACGGACACTGCATACTGGGTTGAGGATTTGAATCTCAAAGCCTAATTAAAAATGACTGAATAATTACAAGCAAGTAGTTGACTGCATCAAATTTGTGTTTTGAAAGATTAGGTTCCACTGGGAAGAGCCAAAAATAGATGTTGAGAAATGGCTTAGAAGGTTATTCCATTAGTCATACTAAGCAGTGAAAGGAAAGCGGTCTAGAAGGGTCGCAGTGTGAGCGAGGAGGGGGATGGATGGGCGCAGAGTTCTGAGTGAGGGAGACGCAGAGAAGGGCGGCTGCCAGTTGCACGCTGTTTCTCGATGGAGAGTGGCATCGGTCACGGACAGGAAGCTGGAAGATTAGACCTGGAAGAGGACATATCGACTTAATCTTGTTTAATTCCGAGTGCCCATGGAACACTCAAGCGGAAGGGCCACAGCTGGGCAAGGCTCTGTAACCCCAAGGGTGGCGCGTTTCCGAGTCTGCCTGGGCCTGCCCTGATTTACAACCACTCTGCTGGCCCAGCTGTGTTGTCACTCTGGTTATGGCTGAATAATTCATATATTTAGAACGTGTTACAAATTCTCTTATTTTGTACACTGTAGGCGAATGTGTCTCCTTTCCCCACCCCTTGTTTCTCCCATGCAATGCCTTAATTCTTTAGAGAATTTGAACTATTTTTATTTTCATTTTGGCGGGTTGGATGAAGAGGGGATCCATGTTGTGCCCTATTGTTTAGCCCTCTTCCATTAGGGGTGACAGGAGATCCTGAGGTTCCTTCCTGCTAATGAAGTGTTAGTGTGCTAAAGTTAAGGATGCTTTACTGATTACAGAAGAGATTGCTTAAACTATGCACTGATGATGACTATGGTGTGCAACATATGGCTTAATGAAAGGCACCAAGCTTAGCAGGGTAAAATCAAAGAGACTGGTTTATGATGAACTTGTGCAAGTCGCTAGATCATATCGTGCTGCAATCCAGACCTGCGATGGGAGTTGTATTCATGTTGCTTAAAACTTGTCCCTTCCTGTTTAGGCCAGCCTGACTTGAGTTTTGTTCATTAACAACATTCGAAGCCCCATCTGGGTGTGCCATACCGCTCTACTGGGTGACCTAGAAGACTCTGATGACTGGGAATTTCTGTGACTGTTTGGGGAAAGTCTGGCTTGAGTAGCTTTCTAGAGGGGTGCAAAAATGAGACTCTGAGTCAGCCACACAGACAGATCGTCTGCAAGTTTATTTTTAAGGAAAAGAAGTGGGAGATTATTTCTGGATCCGCTGTTCTATTCCATTGACTTACATGTCTATTTCTGTGCTAGCCAGTGCCATTCCTGTTATCATGGCTCTGTAGTATATTTTGAAATGAGGCATGGTTACTAGTGTTACTTTATTTTGTTCAGGATTATTTTGGCGATGTTCAGCCTTTTTTGTTTCGGTATGAGTTTTAGTTTTTTTTCTCATTCTATGAAAAATGTTATTGGTGTTTTGATGGGTACTGCATTGTATGAGTGAATGGATCCCTTTTGACGATGTGGATATTTTAATAATTTTAATTCGGCTGGTCTATGGATGTGGACATGGAGTTCTTTTCGTGTACTAGTGTTTTCTTCAGTTTCTCTCTGTAGTGTTTTATGATTTTCATCACAGTGGTCTTTCACCTTCTTGGTTTGGTTTATATTTAGTTATTTATTTACAAGTTATTATACTTGGGATTACTTTCCTGACTGTCCTCTGAGCAAGTGCATTAAGCTGTGGAGAAAAGCTTTTTGTTTCTTTAACGTTGGTTTTCGCCCTGATAGTATGATACTATCAGGTTTTCTGGTAGAATGTTGAGAGTCTTCCAAGTAGAGGGACATATCATCTGCCAGTATGAGTAATTTGACTTTTTATTTTCCTTTTCTAAACCTTTCCCCCTCTTTCTTTCTTCATCTTATTGTTCTGCTTGAAATTTCAAGTACTATATTAAGTCAGAGTAGTCAGAAAGGACGCCCTTGTCACATTTCTGATTTCGGAGGCAACGTTTTGTGTTCTTTCCCATTGGTATGATGTAGGCTCTCGAGGACCATAGACACAGATGTTCTCAATGAATTGCCCACAAGTCAAATTCAGTAACAGACTAGGAAGGTTGCACACCTCATAATCTAGTTGACCTCATCCTCACTCTGCAAGAATGACTTAACATGCATAGATCAATAACTATAATGCAACATATAAATACAAGTAAATGTGCAAATGATATGATCATCTCAATAGATGTAGCACTTTTTGGTTATAAAACTAACTGAGAAAGAAAGAAGGAGATCTGTTTAGCACACTTTAAAAATGTGGAAGAGCCTTGGCATTAGAGGCTATGATGTTCCTAAATTCTTTGAGCTTAAAGAAGGTGTCATTTCTTTGCACATTGGTGTGTTTTTGTTATTTTTGGGCTTAGTCTTGCCCTGTTTACTACCATTGGAGTTTGGGATTTTCATTTATAAAAACAAATTCTAATCTTATTATTGTCTCCCCTTTTAGTATTTTCCTCTATATATTTTTTGGATTACCTATTGCCTTATTCTTATATTTGTTTTTATGGTAGGAAACATTTTATGTGCTTCCTTGGAGACATTTTGCATGTCATATCTTTGAGAATCTTGAGACTATTGTAAAGGCCTCTTCAGCTATCATTCTGGATACAATCTTTTGGTGTTTATTTAAAAAACATGAGTTCATTTTTTCTGTTTCTTGTGGCATAGTTCATTTAAGTCCTGCGCTTCATCAAAAGATGAATTATTCATTCACATACTGTCAAAATTTTTAATACATTTCAAGAACTGTGTGAAACACTGGTAATTCAGAAATATATTAAATATATTCATTGTCAGAGCGGAAAAACTCTGTCATAAAGATAAATATCTCTAGAGCAAGCCCATATTGAACTACAACAAATTAAGCATATTTGTGGCAGAAATGATCAGTGCTCTGCTCAGATCCTTTCAAGGAGGCCAGGACTTAGTGTGATGTGTGGTCTATGAGAGATAGGAGGTGATAAATAAATACCTGTGAACATCAACAGGGAAACTCCGAGAGGGCCCCTAAGCACCTGCAGAATGGTCTCCCTGGAACAGGCACCAGTTGCCGTATGACCAACACCCTGTCCTGATCTCCTGTTATCATTTTTGTCTTGCCCACTCCATAGTTTGCTGATAGGATTACTTCCAAAATCAACTACCTACATTTATATCTCATCTTGGTGTCTGCTATTCACACACCATATTAAGATATAACTTCAAAGTTTAAGCATTTTGAAAAAAGCTTTTCTCTCTCTCTCTCTCTCTCT
>NW_004524601.1:14250046-14251030 GCF_000260255.1 Octodon degus
TCTTTCTTTCTTTCTTTCTTTCTTTCTTTCTTTCTTTCTTTCTTTCTTTCTTTCTTTCTTTCTTTCTTAATACAGGGTCTTACTACACAGTTCAGACTCATAGTGAGCCTCCTGTTTCAGCCTCCCCAGTGCTGGGATTATAGGCATGCACCACCACACCAGGTTCTGGGTCCAGCTCAGTGTGCCTGGAGGTAGGGCCTGTGCAGGCTGGGGATCGAACCCAGTCCCTGTGCTTGCCTAAGCAGGCACTTAGTCTGCTGAGCTATCTCCCCAAACTACTTTTTTTTTTTTAATGTACTGTCTTGCTACACCATTTGGACTTGTAGTGATCCTACTGTCTCAGGCTCCCCAGTGCTGGGATTGTAAGCATGTGCCACCACACCCTATGTCAGGTCTGGCAGAGCAACCCTGGGGTTCTTTCCTGGCATAGCATGAGGTAGAGGGATCGAACTTGGGACTCTGAGCTTGCCAGGCAGGTGCTCATGCCACTGAGCTATCTCCACAGCCTTAGGCATTTTTATGTTTCCAGGTATTTCTTTCTTTCTTTTTTAAACCAGAATAATTATAAAATAAGAAATTTAGTTACCTTTGACATCTTTTTATTATTATTATCTGACTCAAGGCTTTTCCCTGCCTTAGGCAAGTCGGAAGCTGGCTGCCCTGGAGGCCCGCAGTCACCAGCGAAGAGCATTGCTTACCACAGCGTCGCCCTCCAGACTTGCGATTGGGGTTCTGAGCTGATAAAGGTGACATGACTGTTTTATGGGTATGTGTTGCACGTAGGATTGATTCTTCTGAGCTCTACTTACTGTTTGCTTTTTAGATTTTATTTCAATGGTAGACTTTCTTTCAGGAATTGTGTTATTTTTATACTTTTCTTGAAGTATTTGATTCTTTAGAAGAGACACCTAAACATTTACTCAGCAAAAATATAGTTAGATATGTTTTACTGGCAACCTTGCCAGTAGAATATATCTAACTATT
>NW_004524601.1:14251130-14271026 GCF_000260255.1 Octodon degus
GTACAGGGTCTCACTACACAGCTTGGTTTCATAGTGGTCTTCCTGTCTCAGCCTCCCCAGTGCTGGGATTATAGGTATAAGCCACTATCGAACCTGGGACCTTGTGCTTGCTAGGCAGGTGCTTAGACTGCTGAGCTATCTCCCCAGCCCTCCAGGGATTTTTATAGAGCAAATCCAGGATGTGAGGTGGTTCCAAGGTGGAAAAGAATAGGAAGTGGGCATGCAGTGAGACAAAACTGTGGTCAAGCAATAAGATTATGAATATAGTTACTCAGGCAAAATTGATTAAGTTGGAATCAAATGGGAAAGCCAGTCTTGTGGCAGGCTTAGAATATTTTATCTAACTTAGTTCCCTATCAGATGTTGAGGTAACAACTCATGCAGTGGGCATGTGGTGGAGCAAAGTTGTTCCACTCATGCCTGGGGCATGAGAGGGAGAAAGAAGGAAGGGGCTCAGCTTCCATCACCCCTCCCAGGCCATACTCCCAGCAACCAGAAGCTGACCACTAGGCAATATCTCTTCAAGTTTCCTCTATCTCTCAGTAGCATCAAGCTAGGAAGTAAGCCCTTACCATGTGGGATTTATTTTCTTTTTTCATATATATATACATCTATATATGTATGTATATATATCTATATCTATATATATAGTATAATCCTGACAAAATTATATGTATAGATATGGAGTCCACCAAAATTTTATATATATATATAATATATAAAATGGAGAGAGACAGAGTCCACCAAATATATTGCATATACATTTCAGATTGAGCTATCATGAGATGAATACTACTTACCCTTGGACTCCACAATTCCAAGAGGTGCTCAAAGCAGTGGCCGTCAGCTTTCCTCATGTATTAGTGGGGTGAGCTGCTGCTTGGGTAAGCTTGGTTACTGAGATTGATACATATACATTTTCATTTTCTTCTCTAAGGGTTGGCAGTGTAATGGGTTTTCTGAGATATATGATATCCTCTAAGGCCCCTATATAAGGGTAACTAGCTGTTGAAAAAGCATCATACTATTTTTCTTTTCCTGAAGTGTTTCTCTGTCTCTTCCTCTGTCTGTCTGTCTGTCTGTCTGTCTGTCTGTCTCTCTCTCTCTCTCTCTCTCTCTCTCTCTCTCTCTCTCTCTCCATTCATGAATATATACATATATCCAGTACTCCTATATTTTAGATATATACATTATGAAATAGAGAAAAGTAGAAGTAAGAAAGAGTGAACAATCTGAAACATTTTATATTCAATTTCATTTTTCTGTCATTGATGCCTGAAGTTAGGCTGGAATTATATCAGAGTGTTCAGTAATAAAAATATCAAAAGGTCTGTTTTGACTTCACATATCTTCTTATACAATATTTCTAAGTTATTTTGGTATAAGTACCACGTGCTAACTGGTTGCACCACTGGAGCTCCTTCTAAGTTATTTCAAACCTCCAAATTTATGAGTATCACTGTTTGGAACTTTTTCAAAGAGTGAGTGACAAGATGTCCAATTACTTCAACTGTAATATGTAATCATTACATTTCTTAAATATGTTAGTCATTTCAAAGTACATTTCAATGAGAGTAACTGAATTGTTTGCATGTCCAGGATTTGCTAGCTAACACATTAGCATGAACAGTACATACAGAATATGTTTTCTCCAATGTATATTTTTGGCCTCACAATCAAGGATGACATGATATAGTTGTGTGGCCTTTTTCCCTGTGACCTCTGTTCTGTTCCCTTGGTCCACACGGTTGTTTTGGTGCCAGTATCATGGTGGTAATGTTTGTTTTAATGGTGAGGATTATGAGAGGGATAAAATGGTTAGTACCTCAGAGCAGTAATAGACTTCTATAAAGAAAACATGTGGTTTCTTATATATAGTTTAGTAAAAATATTTGAAATTCTTTTTTTTCTTTCTTTTTTTTTTTTTTAGCACACGTCTGAACTCTGTTCAGGGTCTCACTACTAGCTCTGACTTGTAGTGATTCTCCTGTTTATAGCCTCAAAAGAGCTGGGATTACAGGCACGCGCCACTACACCCAGTCTCAATTGCCATCTCAGAACACCCCGAGGGCGGGGCTGGCATGGCAGGCCTAGGGATTAAACCCCTGACTCCTGTGTCTGCTTGCAGGCACTTTAATCCGCTGAGCTATTTGGCTGGCCCTTGAAATTCTTTTTTTTTTTTTTCAGAACCGAGGATTGAACTCAGACCCTTGTACTTGTCAGCCAAGCACTTATTCTACTGAGCCATCTCCCGGCCCCTTGAAATTCTTGATGAATTGAAAAATACTCTTAGGTTGATCAAAATTATGTTCATTGTACATTTAAATGAGTTATTTAACAGTGTCAAATGACAAATTTTTAATCCTTTGGGTAGTATTTCAACACAATCTAGTCGTTGTTTTATACTAAGACAGACTTTCAGTTTTAAGATCGCTTGCTTACATGTTTGAAATGTAGCCCACCCTGATTTTGTGTGTTGTCTATCATGCCTCCAACCAGTCAACTAATAATGCAAGTGTGGCACTTGAAGACATAACAAAGAGGGACAGATACCAACAAAGGAAGTACCTTTTCTCCTGGGAAATAATTTACAACTTCCTGCTGACCCAAGAGTACGGCTTTGATCTTGTACTTCAGTAGGTAGCATGATTCCAGGGGAGATGGAACAGAAGAATGGAAAATCTACACATTCTGTGAATATCATTACACTCCATAGGAAAGATTCAGAAGCAGGCTCCAAAACCCTGCCAGATGGAAATGGCTTCTTATTATTCCAAATATAATAATTTATCTCAATTCATTTTTCTAAATATACATTTGTGCTGTGTGGATTTTATGAAAATGTCATGCATTCTAACAGTGTAATCATTGATTTAAAGGATTTCCTAGGGAAATATCTACACTGATTCCCAGATATGTTACCTCAAAGAGTAATTATTCAATAAGGAGCAATTGTTAATGACTCCTCCAAGCTTATAGTCTCAACCATATTTTTTCATCATGTCATGGGTGTAAAGGTCACAGCCCGAAGCCCTTGTAACCAGGTATATGACTTCACTCATTCCTCCACATTTATAAAGCTGTCACTGGTGAAAGAAATTTGGTTGGACTGATGTGATTTGTTGTTCAGAAAGTCATGTTTGTTATTGCCCTGCCTTTTGTACTGTCCAGGGCTCTTCAAATTGCTTGCTGGGGGATTTGTTCCAATATCAGGAAAGATATTGAAGTTAAAGCAAAACTGATCTTTAATTTCAGTGTATGAGCTGCCAAAGTGAGCCCTTGATTGTTAATTTCCCAGGGTTGTGTTTTGCTGCTTGCTTCTTGGCCTGTTAGAAAAGTAAAGTTATATTTGGCCTGTTCCAGTTGCAGATTATTTGTCTAGAATGCCTCAAAATACATATAAATCATGGCCACTAAAATTTGAGTAAAATGCTTAGTCATTATCACCAGTAGTTCAGATTTTAAAATATTTAGTTTTGAAAGTAGATTTAAACGTTCTTCATCTCTATTCTATTTCACCACAGGGATTTATCACAAATTCTAGGAGTTCTTATAATTGCGATTGATCTTAGACAATCTTTTATTTTGAAAAAGCACTTGAAAATCTTTGTAAAATGTTAGTCTGTAAAAGAAAATACCAAGACAATCCTTACTCATCTGTCTCAAGGAGTGAGCATAATAAATGTAAAATCTTTAAAAACAGATTTTTCAAATGCTTAAGACACCCAATTGCTTTATGAGCTGCTGTCCTTATTTTCTTTCTTCTTCCTTATTTACTTTCTTCTTTTCTTTTCCTCCACATTTTTCTCCTCTTATCACACTGAGTAGCTCCTGTGTTATCAAACTTCATTATTACTCCTGTGGACACACTTCATTGTACCATGTGTATTTGATATTTTACAGACATTATATTTATGAAATTTTATATATCTTTGTTGCCTGTATGTTTTTCTTAGCAAGTAAACTCAACTACATTAGGATAATACTTCTGAATTACTAAATGTTTATATACTAAGGAATTATAAATCTCTAAATACATATATATATTATATATTTTTTCTATGCAGTTATCTCTAAAATAAAAAAAGCATCTTACTTGCTTTGCCGGGATATTATATAATTTTTCTTCCCATTTTTGCAAAGAACATATTGTGGAAGCATATCATCTCTTTGTTATAGAATTATAAGTTGTTTAAACATTGAGTAAACACATAAAACAATTCAACTGTGTAGCTCATTGCATAAATTAAACATAAAATTGGAGTAGGGAGAGAATTTCATGCAAAACTTCAATATTCCAAGTGACTAAATGTGTGAAAAATGAGAAAACTCAGCAGTAGACATGGCCCTGCCTTCCACATAGTGCTGTCTACTACTTATAGGCTCTTTCTAGTGTTTGAATGTATTTAGAGTCCAATCAGCTGGAAAGTTATGGGCAGGTGGTTGTGAAGATACATACTAATTGTAAGATAATACATGTAAATCTTACACAGATATCTTACACAGATATATTCTGCACGTGCTACATGACCGACTTCCAGCAAAATATTTCTTTACCTACAAACCAGTATGAACTGAAGCTCCACTGCACTCCTGTTCCATCAGGCACACTATTGCCACCTTCCAGTGATGGATAAGGTGACAGCTAAAGGACATGAGCCTCACAAAGCAAAGCAGAAACAGGGAAGAATAATGGGCATCTTGCACAGTAATATTATGGTTATACCATCAAAAGAAACAGAAATGATTCATAGGAACCCCAGCAGGATGGTTTACTCATTAAAGTCCTCTATGGTGATTCTGTAAAGAAAAAAAATATCAAAATTACACATCACCACAGTTTGTCTTAAGAATATAGAGGTAGAATACAAGGAAAATGCTAGCAATTATTTTCTTATCGTCATGTGGGAGCTGATATTTGCAAACTTACATATTTCTAGGCATGCTCTGTTGGTGTCCAACTGTGATTTAGGTTTGTAGAAACAGAAATGGAAATCACATCTTTTAAAAAGGGGCTAGAAATATTAACCTCCTTTGGTTTGGCTCATTTAAATAGCACAATGTTTGCAAGAGTTTTCTATAGTGCAGCATATGTCAGATCTTCTTTGTCAGTCAGAATAGTATGTCCCTTTATGGATCTTCCACACTCCACTTATTCATCTTTCAATACTCTGTTGGGCTGCTTTCTCTGTTTCATTGTTGTGAACCCTGCTGCTATAAAATGAGTTATTTTAGTTACTGACAGGCCAGAGCATTGTACCCTCACAATCTAAACCAAGGCAGGTTTATTTGGGCTCATGGTTCTTAGCGATTTCAGTCCATAGTTGGCCACCTGCAAGGCAGGAATGGAGGGGCCCAGCGGGGGAAACCTGCTCAAGGCAGGACCCCCAGGAAGCAGAGAGAGTGAAGGGAGCAGGATAGGAGGGGGACGCGCATTCTGAGCCTACGCCGGGCCTCACCTCCGAGCAGCACACTCAGCTCTCCCATTGCATTCAGTGCACCACCCGTTGGTGGGGTGCACTGTTGATTTTGTGGACAACAACCCTAATCTAATCACATTTTGCACACATGAGAATTCGGGAGCCTTTTAGATCTAAGCCACAATGTGGATGTATAAATATTTCTTCAAGACTCTTCCCTCATTTATGTTGTGAATGTGTCCATCAGTGGGATTGCTAGGTCACAGACAATTCTCTTTAATCTTTGTCTTCCACAGTGATTGTACCGTTTTACCTTCTTAACAAGAGTACTGAAAATGGGCTGGGGAAATAGCTCAGGGGTGTAAGTGCCTGCCTGGCAAGCACAAGGACCCCGGTTAGGTCCCCGATACTGCAGCACTGGGGAGGCTGAGACAGGAGGCTGACTCTGAGTCCAAACTGTATACTGAGACCATGTACCAAAGAAATAAAAATTAAAAAAAATACTGAAGATTGCACTTTTTTCATATTCTCACTAATGTGTGTTGTATTTATTGCTTTTGCAAAGTAGCTATTGTAAAAGGTATGTGGTAATAAATCATAAATTATGTTAATTATAGAATTAATACCATGTTTGCTTCATATTTTAAAATATGTCCTTTTAGACATTTGTCTTTCAATTTTATACATAGATTTTTTTTAAAATAACACTGGTCAATTTCTTTTCTTTTTTTTAAAAAAAACATTTTGGATTCATGACTTACTTTTTAATGAAAGTTTGCACCAATATCAAGACTTTTCTTTTTAATTATATATATTTCAAGCACCATTTTCCACTCATTCCAGGTTAATAGTCCTTTCACAATTTAAAAATGTTATGCCACCTCGTTTTGCTTTCTGTTGTTTCCAGTGAGAAATTACGCTTTCCTTGTAAGCAAGACATCTGCCCTCTTCCTCTGCTTTCGCACTGCTTTTCCTTGTCTCCTCTCCTCAGAGACTCCCATAACGGCGGCAGTGGTGGGAAGCAGCTTCCCCCTCGCTGGGGAAACTCACGACTTCTCTAGAAATGCACGTTGGGAGCATGCTTTATCGTCTCTTCTTTTGGCCGGTGGAGGTGCTTGTGTGGTTGCAAGCGCCAGGCATTCATCTTGAGTAACCAAGAGGTCACATGTGAAGCACAAGTTAGATAAAAACCCTGGGTCCTGCTGATTTGATCAACTTCCCTATGAAATTCTGATGGCCTAGACATAGATTATTTCTATGGATTAGAAATTACCTTATTTAACCAACTGTTTTGGGTTTTACCACTTACAACCAAATCTAAACTTACATTTTACTCTCTATATACTAGACAAAATAAAATAAAACAAAAATTTCTATATACTGTGCATAATTTTATGTCTTGTGACATTAAATTCATAATGTTTTTTTTTGCTTCAATATTTCCTCAAGTCGACTTAAGAATTTTCTTTTCACAAATTTTAGAAACCAAAAGGTTATTTTTAAGAATAAAATAATAATATAATTACATATCAGGAGCTCATGTTTTCACATGACAAGGAGATGAAATTTTGATTAGATTATATTGACTTTATAAATTCAGTAAGGGTAAATTGAGAGTTTAAAATTTTCTTTTAACATAGTACTTTATTAATAGGAGTCTTCAGGTGTGCCCTACATGAAACTTTATAGATTTCTTTTCAACTTTTTTATTTTTTATTTGACCTTTATTTCTTCTTTTTCTTTTCTTTCTTTCTTTTTTCTTTTTTGTATTTTTAGTACAGGGTCTACAGGGTCTCACTACACAGATCAGACTCATGATCCTCCTGTTTTCAGCCTCCCAAATGCTGGGATTACGGGCTCACACCACCATGCCCAGTCTCAATTGCAGGCTCAGCATGCCCCAGGGGTGGGACCAGCACGGCTCATTGTGGATTGGACCCAGACTGCTGCGCTCTGCCTAAGCAGGCGCTTTAGTCTGCTGAGTTATCTGGCTGGCCCATTTTATAGAGTTCTTTATGTAGATGTTACAAAATTATAGATATTCCTCATTCAGCAACCAACTTGTTTAACAACTGTTCAAACTTACCACTGAGGTGCGGTGGGCCTACTTACAACGTGCTGCTAGGAATTAGACCTGCCTCTGTACACCTTATGGATAGGCCTCAATGTCTTTTTGTTTAGTACGATAACTTTTGCTGATTGCACTGTATGGTACAGTATTATAGTTTAATGTTCTGTTGTAAAATACATTTCTATATATAAGAGTACCTTGCTCTGGAGTTCCTTGCTCTGTAATACACATATGCACCTGTGATACACAGCTTGGCAGGAAAAGAGCTCCGCTGTTAAACGCTTAGCCAGCTTTCTGGGTTCCTTATCCCAAGTGGCCCAGGACAATGGTTGTATTTTGATCCTTTCCAGCCAGTACTGATGGAGCCTCTAGCAGCTCCTGGGAGCCCCACTAGGTTTTCTTGCTCACTTTTTTTTTTTTTTTTTTTTTTTTTGTATTTTTGGGAAGGGTCTAAAGGGTGTTTAGGGTCTCACTACCAGATTTGACTGTTTACAGCCTCCCAAGAGCTGGGATTAACGGCATGTGATACCATGCCCAGACTCAAGTGCTGTCTCAGGGAGCTCCCCCCGGGGCTGGGGGGTGGCACTGGCAGCCCAGGGAACTGAACCCTCGGCCCCTGCGCCTGCTTTCAGGTGCTTTAATCCACTGAACTATTTGGCTGGCCCTTTCTTGTTCACTCTTTGGCAGGTTTTTGTTTCTGTTTTAAATCCAAGTAATGGTTCTTTTCTTATTTGAAGTATTTATAGCTCACATTCTTGGATCCAGGACCTTGACTGGGTTTCCAGCTGAAATTTTTGGTGTGCTGTGCCCTGTACTGAGCAGTTACCACTCATTTTCTAGCTTCATTTAAATACTTGCCCTTGATGCAGGGGTCGGGATCGCTCCTGTTTTCCAGGTAAGGAAGCACAAGGAACTGTCCGGGATGAGAAGGTGTGTGTGCAGCCCAGCAGCGCCCGCAGGGCGAGTGGTTCTTACTCACCGCATTTAGGGAGGTAGAATGAAAGTGGGGCTGCTACTTAGTTTAAAGCATCTCTGTGACTGTTACAACTGAAAACTGTAGTCAATCAAAAATGCCTAACTTCAGTACATTCCACTACGCTTCCCTGAACATGCCTAAACACGGAGAGCTCTCACTGATTTTGGCCCCTTTGATGTTTACCTTCTGTCATTTTTACTTACATTGTTAACTTACTGGTGAGCTGCATCATACTCCGCTTAAATTTCTGAAGTTTTTCTTCTGTGAGTTTTCATTTTCTATATCTGTCCTAGCTTTTCTAGTTGAGTTTATTTTAAATGTCATTTTAAAGCATTCTTTCTTAATTGCGAGGCACAATTTTTTTTCAGTTTTGGATATTTCCAGTGGTTCTAAAGACTTGTCTCATAAGTACTTTACATCATAAAAATTTTTAAAGAATCCACAAATTTAAATTATTAAATCATTAAATCATTGGTTCTTAATTAATTGCTATCATTTAGAATTGCTACTGCATTTTTCAAAAGAAATAAAAATCAATGAGAAGCATAAGAATGCTATATATATTTGAAAAGTACTTTCAGGCTTACTTTAAAAAAAGTGGGATTTTAAAATTCATCCAGCATTCAATTTATTGCAGAATGTCAGTTTCCTTGAAGCAGCTAATGAAAACTTGGCCTCATGGAGAAACAGTTGTAAAACACAGAGCATTTGCAAAGTCAGTTTGGTTATAATTATCAGTACATTTTGATAATATACTAAAACTTGATAATGTAATTTCTTAAATGTCAGCATCCATGTAGAATCTGAAACCACATTAAGAATTGTTTTGGACTTTCTTTCATTAAAAAAATCGATCACATTGCATTTTTACTCATGAGTGATTTTTTGCAATAAGTTATTGACTTCGAATTTATAATCTTTTATTTTTTTTTAGTCTTCCATTGACATGGAATTTTTTCACATTTTGATGTGAGAAATGCATCTATCTTTATTTTCTTTAGCATACATTAACCTACATCCTAGTATTTTCCTTGGGAGGGAATATACTCATATTCTCAGATATTGAGTTCAATCTATCTATCTATCAATCTATCAGTCAATCTATCTATCTATCATCTATCAAATAAGCGGTTACTTAGATTATAATAGAGTTGAAAATTTTTATTTCTGTTTGACCTCAGAGCCTCCTTAGAGTCATCGTGCCATTAATTACTCATTTCTTCATGCTGATGCTGATGTACATAAACCTGCTGAGCTGCCATTTGGACAAAATATTGCACTTATAATTACACACAGTACGTAAGTTTAGAGAAACTTAACCAGAATTGAAGACAAGATATAAATTTGTTTCTCTCTGCATCGTTATGCTCCAAGCACAAAAAAAATTTCTTCATAATATTGAAAGACTGGATCCATCTATGACACTCTATTCATGCTAGCTCTAGACAGGTTAAAGATGCCAGAAATTTTATTCCTTATACAATAGGGAGTGAGTGGAGATTCTGCTAATGCTAACTGAGGCAGCTGGAAATGTTTTCGAAAGTCTAGATGAGCCAATGCTGGGGGAAAGTAACTTACAGCACAAGTCTTCACCACTGACTGAATTTCCTTACTGGAAATGAATGCCTGCAAGGACCTTGAGCCACAGGGAGACCATGTCAGGGCCAGTTTCAGGACTTGAGAAAAGGACGCGAGCCTTATTTGGGACAGTGTTGCACAGTGTCAGCTGAAACCTGTTGTGACTGCTGTGGAGAGAAGCTCAGCCTTCAGGTGTATGAGGCTTCAGTAAGAACACTCTACCTAGCCTCGTCCTGCTGCAGAATGGAAGCAGAGAGTGAATAGCATATGGCAAGACAGTAACGGAAACTCTTCTATATCATTTTGCTGTATCTTTTCAATTTGTAGGCACGTGCTTTCCAGCTGTACTAAGAGCAGTGACCTTTACTGTAAGTTGGTGGCTTAGGAGCAAAAGGCTGTGTGCTGTAGCTACACAAAAGGCTGCACTCTCTCGGTTTGTGTAGGTGCACTCTGATGATTCTATCACTGCATGATGCATTCTCAGAATTAGGCAATGCATGTCTGTACATATGTCTGTTTTGGACTTTTATATTTGGTTTTTATTCCCATGTGTCTTTTATATACCAATTTGACACTGTTGAACTCAGCAAGATTTTATTTATTTATTTATTTATTTATTTATTTATTTATTTGGTACAAGGTCTTGCTACAAAGCTCAGACCTGTAGTGATCCTCCTGTCTCAGCCTCCCAGCACTGGGATTACAGGCATGTGCCACCATGCCCAGACTTGGTGGCCAGCTGGGCATGGGGCTGGCATGGCATGTGGCACCGGGGATAGAACCCAAGTCCTTTCACTTGCCAGATAGGTGCTTCGACCACAAAGCTATCTTGCCAGCTCCAAGATTTTAAATATAATTGAATGTTTGATAAGCCATGTTTCTTTTACCTGATTTCTTTTTCAAAATTACTATTTTTTTTTCAGTACTGGGGATTGAACTCAGGAAATTGCACTTGCCAAGCAAGGACTTATTCTACTGAGATATCTCCCTGGCCCCCAAATTGCTGCATATTTGATGGAACGTTTTTTTGTGGATAATGTATAAAACAAGCTTATAAATTCCCTGCCCAAATCTTGCTGGCATATGTAAATAGAAAGACTTGTAAGTGTAATTCATTATCTCCTTATATGTTGTCAGCTATTTCCTGGCACTTTACAGTTTCATTGCTACTATAATAAACATTTATAACATCTATTTTTAGTTATATTAGTTTTGATTTAAAAACATATGGATTTTTCTGTATTTTAATGTGCATATTAGTAATGCAGAGTAGTGCGGTTCATTCTGGGAAACTGAGAGATGCATTTACCTTATCTTGATCATTTTCAGCTCCATCACACCCCCTCTGCCTTCTACATGCTATTAGAGACAATCTATGATATTAATATCGTTTCTCAGTTCTGTATATAGACGACCTTTTCTTCACTCATTCACCTGTTAACAAGCATCTCGGCTATTTCCACAAATAGCTTGCCTATTTGTGAACTGTGTGGTTATAAATACTAGTATGCATCTAACACTATAAAATCCTGTCTTTAACTCTTTTCAGAATATACCCAGAAGTAAGATGTCTAGATTAAAAGGTAAATCTAACTTTAGTTTTCTAGGAATCTCTGTACTGATATCCACAGTGGTTATACTAGTTTATATTCCCACCCACCAATTAAAACCAACCCACAAGTTATAAGCTGACTTTTATACTTGGCATTCTTAGGTCTGTTAGTGGGTACAAGAATTTTCTGACTAATTTGAAGTCATATTTAGAGGATCACAAGACATAGTTTATATATTATTTTGTGCATTACAGAATGTATAAATATTTTTATCCTAGTATAAATCATATATGCACACAATGATGTTAATATTTTGATTACGTTAATATTCTGTCATTGATACTGCAAATGCTTCCCTTTTGCACTTGCAAATTACTTTTCTCCTCCGCTTTGTGTATCGGGGTGTACAAGGAGGCATCTAGATTAATCCATGAACTACAGTGTTTGCTTCCTCTTCCTTTTTACCTTTCTATGATTTGAAACAATACAAACAAAATACTGTTACTTAATCTAAAAGTCTATCTTTTAAAGGAGACTTTATTTAATGCAGCAAAGTCTCTCATAATTGGTGAACTGCTCTTTTGATATTTCACCAGCTTTTTTACTTTATATTAGAACTTTCTACCACATCCTTGATTTTTGCTAAACTAATTCATTTTCTTTCATATATCATTTAATCTTCTTTTATGAATTAAGAAATACGTGTCTTTTTCTAATCCTCTAATGATAATTTTAAATTTCATTTAAAGAAAAAATGCATTTTTCCAAAATTATATACATATTTACAAATTACATGATTTAGCAATATTGGGAAACATACTAATATCTTAACATTAATGAAATAGAATTTCAGACTTCTCTAGGAATGTGTAATACTTACATGGTAGACAGATATATAAACAAGGAAACTTAGAGATTGTTTTAGTGAAATTAATGCACAGCCATCTGATCTATTAATTTAGTAGGACTCATCATCAAAATATAATCAGTATATACTGCAAATATGTACTAATAAAAGGTATGAAAAATGGAATGGGGAAATTTGGAGATTGAGTGGTAGAAATAGTGAAAAGTTAAGTAGTAACAATTTTTGTTGCACTAATTGATGTCAGAGCAGGAAGGATGCACTTAGAATATATAAATCGTTAAACAAGGTACATATTTAAAAGCAGATTGGTGGTTTTTTTGCTACAGTTAGATAGGAGCAAGACATTCTGGTGCTCTACTGCACAGTGGAGTGAATGCATTTTTTTTTAATATATATTTTAGGGGAGGGTCTACAAGGTGTTTAGGGTCTCACTACTAGATCCTACTCATAGTGATCCATCTGTTTACAGCCTCCCAGGAGCTGGGAGTACAGGCACACACCACCACACCCAGTCTTAATTGCCATCGCAGTGCACCCCAGGGGCAGGTTGGCACGGCAGGCTTGGGGATCGAACCCCTGGCCCTCACACCTGCTTGCAGTTGCTTTAATCCACTGAGCTACTTGGCCAGCCCAAAGGATTGTGTGTGTGTGTGTGTGTGTGTGTGTGTGTCTCAGGCTGCCTGAATGGCAGGGCTAGCTAGGGATTGAACTGCAGTATCTTGCTCCTGACTGCCTTTACATGAACAGATGCTTAAACAACTGAGCTAAGGGCAGGCCCCTGAGTGAATGCATTTGACACTAATATATGTTTCTAAAATCCAAAAGAAAGAATTTTGGATGTTATCCCCATAATTAAATGGTGTGCCTGAGGTTATAGATATATTTACCCTGATTTTAACAATACACAATGTATACAGGTAGCAGAACGTCAAACGACACTCAAAAACTGTTTATCACTTACGTATCAGTTAAAAATGAAATAAAAATGAAAGTAAAGCAATAAAATTTCTAGTTCAGCATTTTACCTCTAAATGTGGAGGCGATAAAGAATGCATTTTACATTAGTCAATACTTTTTAATATTCATTTAACAATGGATATTTATTTATTTAGCATCCTCTATATATGAAAGAATCTAAGAGATTTGATGACTATAATATTTTTAATCTGAACAATTGAAGGGATGAAATAATTTGATGGGGTAAAATTTGTTAGTGGTAGAAGATAGTTTTTGTTTGGAACAGTAGAAAGATTACAAAGAGGTCAGTTTCCAATAGATTATTATTCTAGAAAGTATTTATGTTACTAACTTAGAGTTCAGGAGAAGGTATAGACTACATTATGTAATATTGGGAAATGATTATGTTTAAATGAATTTTGAAGTTATGGTGGAGCTTGAGTTGACAAGGACAAGAACTATGGGGAGATAAGTTGAGAACAAGGATATTGTGCATCTGCAAATTTGAGAAGATGGGTAGGAAGGAAACCAACAAAAAAGATAAAGATGTTGATGATAAAAACCAAAGCCGAGAGTATGATGCATAGAGTTAAAGATAGAAATATTAACTATTAAAAGGTAGCAAATCTGAAAACTTCAAATATTGGTCAGAGCAGTTTGTTAAAGGTCTTGGAGGAAAGCTTTACCAAAGTGGGTTTCAAAAAGGACTGAGAGGAAAAATTGGAAGTGGTGAATATCAGCACAAAATTTCCAACAAAAGATAGGAGAGAAACTAAGGTGTGACATGACCTGCATAAAAGATGGACTTGGAAGAAGTATGATTCCTTATTTTACTCATTTAGTTTTAGTGATTCAAGAGAAAGGGAGAAATCTATGATTCTGGAGAGTATCCAGTTGTGGATACATTCCTTGATCAAGTTAGAAAGCATGGAATTTAGTCAGCTTATGATAGAATTTAGGCAACATCTGAAAAGTTTCACTTTGTTTCTCAAGTTTTACTCTTGTTATTTTCTGTGTTTCTTTTCTGGGCTTTCTAGACGGTGGCATAGTGGAAATCAATCTATATGTGATTCCATGGAGAGAGGCAGGGAAGACTTTTTCAGTTCCACATAGGAAGTGGTCAATAGCTAACTTCTCCCAGTTGTGCCCAGACAACATTTAGAGTCTTTTCTTTTAAGGTGAATTTTGGTGCTAAGTCTAAGTTGTACATTTAAGTGATTATTGTTACCAGGTATCTCGATTGGTAAACTATATAGATGTTTCACATCACTGATTATAGAAGAATTACTTTAAATCTGAAGTTAAATTGCATCTTTAAAATTGCAGGGACATTTTGATAATACCCATGGTACGTAGTTTTGAATGAAACATAAATAAGTGGTGCCCTCAAATGTTGTAAATACACTCTTTTTTCATTTTTGATAATTATCTTTCAGGAGTTCTGATTTAGGTGGACTCAGGACATAGGAGAACCTGTGCTGTAACATCCTGCAACTCAGTGGTGTCCCAAATTTTCTGTTCAAGAAGATTATGCGGCCACAGAAGAAAGTGATCGACGGTGTAGAGTGTGCCTAAGGAGAGTCACATGGAGAGAAAACATTCTCTGAGGTTTTCAGAGAGCAAATTGGTCAAGCAATGGCCATGACTCATCCACGTGGCTAACACTGACAAAGGATCTACAAACTGCGGTACAGGGTTTCAGGCTAAATCCTGAGGGGATTTGACTGACTTTATCAGATACAAAAGTTACATTTCTTGTTATATAAGTCTTGCTTTGTCTTGAGCCAAAGTATCCTGCTCCACCCAAAGGAGATCATCAATAAGTTCCACATTACAAAGGCTGTGGATCTGTGTTCTTCCTTACCTTCCCAGGTTGTGCTATGGTACTACGTAAAATCTTTTGCTACTTTCTTCCTTTCCTTAGCTTTTGCATAAACATAACTTTTTTCAGTATTTCTCTTATAGTTCCGTAATAGATTCCTTGTGTCTTTTCATTTATTCATTTCTAATTGGCTGTGTGCGTAGGGCCTCTGTCCCTGACATTGTGTTCAGATTGATCTTTTTATTTCAGCCTCCCAAGTGCTGGGCATGCAGGCCTGTAGCACCACGCTGAGTGTTTGTTGCTTTTTTGAGTTCTTGATGATAGCCATTTTTCTGGAGTAAAGTACATGGCAGTGTTGTTTCACTTTGCATTTCGTACATGGACAAAGATGCTGCCCATTTTTTCAAGTACTTAAGAGGTCAGTTATGCTTCTTCTTTTGAGAAATACATATTCATTATAATCACCCATTTTATTGGATATTTTACTTGGGGAATCTATATTTTTGCCTTTTTACATATTTTAGGCATTAGTCCTCTGAAGCATCGGTGAATTTTTTTAACCTATTCTATAAGTTCTCTATTCACTCTGTTTTATTTGCTGTGTGGAAGTTTTCAATTTGATATAGTTCTATTTTTATTATTAATATTATTTCTTATGCAACTGGTGTTCTGCTCAGCAAGTGCTTTTCTACGCTTGTATCTTCAAGAGCTTTATGCACTCTATCCCCAATGATTTTATTTCTAGTTTTATATTGAGATCTTTGATCAATTTTGATTTGATTGTATTACTAGATGAGAGATAATTCTAAAGTCATCCTTCTGGATATAGATCACCAGGTTTCCCAGGACCATTTATTAAAGATGGTTTCTTTTCTCTGGTACATGTTTTTTGCCCCTTTGTCAAAAGCCAGATGGCTGAGAGTTTATGTGATTTTTTTATGTATCCTCAACTCTACATTTGTCAATATGTCTATTTTTGTGCCAGTGTCATGTTCTTTTTCTTTTAAATTACCATAGCTCAGTAGTATAACAGAATCCTGGAATTTTGATGCCTCTTGCTTGTTGCCCAGGTTAGTTTTGGCTATTCTTATTTGCTATAATTTTAGGAGTGCTCTTTTTGTTTCTAAGAAGTAATCTATAGGGATTTTGATTGGAATTGTGTTAACTATGCATATCATTTTTAGTAATATGGCCACGTCTTTCTATTTTCTAACCAACTTGTTAAGGATATATGATACTTTTAATGATTTGATGCATTTCATTTGTAGGTTACTTTTAGGGCTTTTTCATTGATATTCACTTACAAAATTAGTGTATAATCTTCTGTTTCTCTTCTGTCCTTGTCCCTTTTAGTTGTCAGGGTAATGCTTTATTTTTGTAGTTTCTGTAAAAATTTATTAGACCAAAATGTAGAAAAAGTGATGCTATTACATATGATACAGTTGCAAAGAAGAAGAGTGGATTTTATTCAGTTGCAAAATTCACGAGTGTAACTCCTGGTAGTGTGATGCTTAATAAATAGAGTGAGGGGCAGGGGACTCAAGATAAGCTAGAAGCAGGCTGGCTTTAGTCAGAATTGTAAACTGGAGTTGGCCTCCACACTGCTAGAGGATGTGGAATGTTTCAGATCTGAGATAGTTATTACCATACTCTGGTACCAAAGGACTAGGTGCTGAACCAAATAAACAACTTCTCAATTCTAATAAATTGGGAAGGTAAGATCTTCATATAGACTCAAAGGTCAAGAACCTTCATGCAGCAGAAACCTGGAAGAAAGCAGGGCCAGCTATTCTATTTGCAGACAAAGTGGACTTCATGGGCAACTATATATTTATTAAGATGAAAAGATAAGAATCTTAAATATATATGCACCAAGTACTGGTGTACCTAACTACATAAAACAAATATTAATGTACATGAAAATTCAAATAAACATTAACACACTTGCAACAGGAGACTTTAATACTTCACTGTCACAAAGAGACAGATTAACTAGATAAGACATAAAGAAAAATAAAAATATAATCAAATCTAAGAACAAATGGTTTTAGTAGATATCTGCAGAGTGTCCATCTCAAAACATCAGAACATACATTCTTGTCAGCTGCACATGGAGCATTCACCAAAATAGATCACATGCTAACTGATAGTATATGCTTACATAACTGAACAGGCATTGAAATTATCTCATACATAATTAAATTATCAAACTGTAGTGCAAAAAATTGAAATGAATGGCTAAAGAAACCACACAAGCTTCATAAACACATGGAAAATAAATAGCATCCTCTTGAACACTCAATCAATCATAGATTAAATTAAAGAAAAATTTAGGTAGTTTCTACAATTATATGCAAATGTTAATACAATACGCCAAAACTTATGGGACATAATGAAAACAGTGAAAGTAATCCTCCAAGGGATATTCACAACAGTGAATTCCAATATCAGAATAACAAAGCAAGCTCAGATAAACAGCCTATTGTTGAACTTCAAGCTTGTATAAAAAGTAAATCATATATATATATATATATAAAAAATTCAAGTAATGGAACTTAACAAAAAAAGGGTATACAGACCATTGTATCTGTGTATTCAAAGTGGTTAGGATAGATATATAGTTACATTCTCTTAATGAATAGAATGATTTGTTCTAATGGTGTTTAAGAATAGGATGTCAAGTCCGCATCTTGTACAACAATTAACCACTAGGAAGAATGTATGCAGTATGTTAATTATTGAAACTGTCCTACCGATTTGATTTGCAACTGTCTCATTGCTATTTGTTTATCAATAAATTATGCGAAAAAAAAAAGAAAAACTAAAAAAAAAAAAAAAAGTAAAGCCATGCTGTTATGTTGAGATGTAGGGGACTCAGGTCAACAATTTCTGACATTGCCAGTCAAGTGGAAGACACAATACCATTATGTACTACTGGACTCTTTTAGAATATTTTGCTGAGTTAACACACCTATAATATTCAAATAACGGAACTAAACAAAAAAGGGGATATAGATGAATGTCCATTTTGTATCTGTGTATTAAAAAAAATCCACAGAGTGGAGAAAAATTTTTGCCAGCTGTTCCTCAGACAAAAGGCTAATATCTATAATATAAAAAGAATTCAAAAAATCAGACTTCCCAAATTGAAAGGTCCAATCCAAAAATGGAAATCTGAAATAGACACTTCTTGAATGAAGAACTATGAATGGCAAGTAAATATATGAAAAAACATTCAATACCACCAGCCATTTGGAAGATGCAAATCAAAACAATTTTGAGATTTCATTTCACTCCAGAAAGAATGGCTATTATCAAGTAAACAATCTATAACAAATGCTGATGGGGATATGAGGAAAAAGGAATGTTTCTCCACTATTTATGCACATATATACTGGTGTAGCCTCTACAGTGTGGAGATTCCTCCAAAAACTAAAGTTATGGATTCCATTTGACCCAGCAATTCACCTTATTGTTTTTTTTTTCAAAAGAGTTAAAAGGATCACAACCCATGCTATATGGACACCCACATTTATTGCAGCTCAATTTGAAATAGTTAGATCTTGGTATTAGTCCAAACGCCCACCTGTGAATGAATGGATAAAAAGTCACTTTTTATACAATGGAATACAACTCAGCCATAAAGAAGGATAAACTTGAGGCATTCTTAAGTATATGGATGTGTCTTGTGACCACAACCTTGAGTGAAATAAATTGGACACAAATGTGTAAATATCACATCGTTTCTGTGGTGTGAGAAACTGAAAGTGTAAAAAAGGGTAAAAATGTATAATAGATTCAGGAAATGGGAAAAAATGATCAAATGGGAAGGGCAACTAGGGAAGAGGGAGGGGGAATTGAAAGGTGAGGAAAAGGAAAAGCAAAAAGGAAGGCAAAAATGGAAAATGCAGCTTTTGTAAATAAGAGGGGAAGAAGGGTGGAAGGGAGGGAAGGGGTCAGGAAAAAAGAAAAGATGATACCATATCTGCATCTTGTACTATGAACAACCACTACGAAGGCAATAACATACAAAGTATTAATTATTTTAACTGTCCTACTAACCTGTTTTGAAACTGTCTCGCTGCTACTTCTTTCTCAATAAAATTAATAAAAAAGAAAAGAATCAAAATATGCCATGTGTTGGCACAAATGCCTTATGATGAGTATGATGTCTGTGCAACCTAAAATGTACCACTAAAAAAATAAAAAATAAAAAAGGAAAAAATAAGGAAAACCTAAAATGACAGTGTAAAGCGTATTGTTCAAAGAAAGGCAACGATGAAAGGAGAACTTAGAATGGCTAGATATTACTGTTCAGATTGTAATGTTGCTTTGTGTGTTGAATATTTTAAGATATAGCATAGAAAAATCATTGAATATATTTGATAAAATTATCTTTAAAACAAAGAAGAAATAATACTTGCTTTTCAGTAAGAAACTTAGGTATAAACTCCAACTATATGTAAAACTCAAACTTGGTGGGTTCATTTTTACTGTACAGGAACACTGATTTTCGTGTATTGATTTTTTTACCTTGACACTTTGCTAGAATTATCAGCTCTAAGGGACTCTAGCGGAGTTTTGGGGATTTCCCCAAGGACAGTTTGACTTCTCCCTAGAGCTATATGTATCTTCCCTCCCTCCCTCCCTC
>NW_004524601.1:14271196-14274424 GCF_000260255.1 Octodon degus
TCTTTCTCTTTCTCTTTCTCTTTCTCTTTCTCTTTCTCTTTCTCTTTCTCTTTCTCTTTCTCTCTCTTTCTCTCTCTGTCTCTGTCTCTGTGTCTCTGTCTCTATCTCTCTGTCTGTCTCTCTGTCTCGCTCTCTCTCACACACACTTTCTCTCTGTCTCTGTCTCTCTCTGTCTCTCTCTCTCTCTTTCAAATGGGAAGGGCAACTAGGGAAGAGGGAGGGTGAATTGAAAGAGACACTCTATCTCTCCACTCACTGGTGGATCATGGATGGGTCTCTTACCATGTGCAGCTCTGTAGCATTTGGAGCTTGGCTGGGGGGTAGAATACCAGATGGGCACAGAGTTTGGCAGTGATTGGAGTTGCTGATATGAGACTGCCGACTCGGTCACCGCACTGTGTTGTCTCCCTGCAATCTCAATGATCACAGACACTGCACACACCTGCCTGGTTCCATGTCCTTATCCAGAGCCACGTTCTGTTTCTTTCTGCTCTGAGAGCTCATTGGTGCTAATTACATCTCTGCCCATTGATTAATTTTCTGATCTGTACCTTTCTGACGGTACTTATCTGAGTGGGATCTCTCCTGCCAGTATTCTGCTTGCTGAGCTCAATCTCTGAGTGGAAAGAGAGCTAGGACAAGTAGCCCCTGGACAGTGCCAGCTTGGGGGATGCAGAACTCCCTGCCCAGCCACTGCTGTTGTACCCAGCTTCTTCTCTCTAGGGCAGAGCCTTTCCCAAGATGTGGTGTTCACTGGCATGGGCTTTAAGCAGTGCTTCTTTCTCCAAACACTGCTGATACTGAAATTCATCTGGTGAGCTTCCCCTTCAAGTTGCTTTCCTGTGTCTGGGCTTTTTGGCCCCCTGTATTGTTCCCATGTACCTGTGGATCATGGCAAGCAGCCTCTGAACATCCTGTGATGCTGCTACCTTTAGCCCACCCTGATGGGGGAGAAACATTCCCAAACATTCCCATTTTGATTCTACTTTTGGAAATGCTCTATTCTTTGTACCACTATCTTTGTGCTACTTTATCTATCATCCAAAGCATTAGTAATAACACTTTGGATATTTACTGATAATAGCTATATCGGAAAACTTGACCTGCATTACGTCTTTAAATTTTATAATTGGAGCCAGGGAGATGACTCAGTGGAATAAGCACTTTCCTGGCAAACACAGTGACCTGAGATCAATCCCTGGTTCTGCCAAAAAGAAAAATAAATAAATAAATTTTATAATAACCTCATGGTGCAGCACTATTATTATTTCTAATAAAATGAAATGGAATACCCATAATTCAAAGTGGTTTCATATTGTTCAGGGCAAACAAGTATTTTTGCCAAGTGACCCAAACACTTCTTGTCATACCTATAAACACACCAAGGTCCAAGCTTTTAATCAGCTGTATCGGTCAGCATTCCCATTCCTGGCACATATTCTCCTACATCCGCAACCAAGAGGAGAAGATGTTTAATTTGGCTCATTTTTCCAGAAGGTTCAGTCCATGTCAGCTGACTCCAAGGCAGGACACCATGGTGGAAAGGTTTGTGGGAACAGAGATGCTCACCGCATGGTTTCTGGGAGGCAGTTGGGGAGCACCCAAGAGAGGAAGAGGGCAGGGACCAGAATGAGCACCCAAGACCACGCACTGATGACCCACCCAGTTCAGGGAGAAGTGTGCTTTACTAAACCACTAGGCAGTGCTGACACCTACTTAACAGAGGAACTTCTAAAATTTGTATTTGATGAAAAGAAACCAAAGTATTGTTGCGACCCCTAAAGAATCCCCTTGGTCTGAAGGTGAGGTGCCAGCACAGTTTCTTGGGCTTAGAGGCCTGGGCAAGTCTATAGCATTGCCTTTTATCATTCATTCTTGCATAATTCTCCTGCACCCTTACTCACCCTGAGAGACCCTGAATGAGCAATATGCCATGTTCCATCTCCTCCCCTCCATTGCTCCTTCCTCCCTTCCTCCCTGGGACCTCTCCTTGTTAAGAAGCCCATGTCTGCCCATTTTTCAAGTGCAGCTTGGAAAGTGTTTCCCTCTGTGAGTTTTCCTTGACCTCCTCTCATAATTTAGGTGTCTGTCCTCTCTGTCCCCAGAATATTTCTTTCATTGATCACCAGATATGTCATCACTGGTGGACAAGATACTTAAGGGAGAAATATAATGCTTAGTTTTACATTTTTCTCCTGGGATGTTGTGTATTACCACAAGGCACTGGTTATCCTTTGAATGGATGAAGGACTGCGGTTTTCAATTTCCCTTAGTTTAACTTATTGCAAATTTTGACAAAATTTAGGTCTATATTCTAAAAAATCACATTAGATTTACAGTGAAAGGTGTTTTGAATTATTCTAACTAAATCCCTTCCTCTGATATACACTTAATTTAATTTTTAATAATACACCTCATAGAGAAAAGTAAATGCAATGCAGTACTGAAAGTATTGATGCATTCTAATAAATGGAGTAAAAATTGAGATGGGTTAAAGCAGCTAATAAAAACAACATGTTTGGTAAGTTTTTTATTTTGGTAAATTTTGAAATTAGTTACTGTTGAGGTTTTTTGTAAAAATATCTGCCATAGTATTCTTAAGAGATAAATAATATTGTATTGTAAGAAAGGACTAACACGGATATCAAGGAATCTAGATTTTAGAATTGTTATTTAAAAAACCTTGTGAAATCTCATAGGTAGAGAAGTGCAGGTGTGTACTAAGCAAAACACATAAAATATAAAACCAAAATATATATTTGATTTGCCAGTGCACAGAGTACAGTAAATATATGAAAGCTTAACTCTGTGACCACAAAATAAAAAAAATACAAACAATGGCCTTTCACTTCAACCTTATGGAATAAAGTAAATTGACATCCAGAGGGCTGGACTTACCTTCACATTATTTGTAGTTTAAACTTAGTTTTCACTGAAGGCCTTCTGCATTTGGATGCCCAATTCCACCTCTCACGCTATCACTCTTACTGTTTCCTTTAGGTTTTTCGCACATTTACATGCTTTGCCAGGTCCTTAGAAGTGTCAGGGACTTTAATTCTCTCTTTTGGGCCAAATTCTTTAGTTGACTCAAGGTAGACTTTCGTTGTCTTGTGATGATAAAATTGTGTTTGACTGATTTGTTTTTTAGCAGAGGATCAGTGTTTGAGTCTTGATTTTTCCTTTCTTTTCTCTCTCTCTCTCTCTCTCTCTCTCTCTCTCTCTCTCTCT
>NW_004524601.1:14274524-14276177 GCF_000260255.1 Octodon degus
TCTCTCTCTCTCTCTCTCTCTCTCTCTCTCTCTCTCTCTCTCTCTCTCTTTCTTTTCAGAAGCGGGGATTGAACTCAGGCCTTTGCGCTTGCCAAGGAAACACTTATTCCACTGAGCCATCTCCCTTGCCCTGGTTCTTGATTTTTCTGAACCAAAGATTTTGAATACTTTCTTTATCTGCTCTGGGCCCTGATATATTTTTATTCTTAGAATTGTAAGTCTCTACAGATGATCTATTTTAGTTAGAGTAATCTTTTTATTTGGTATAATTGATAGTTGCTGACATCATTCCTGGAGCTAAGTTCCAAGACCTGCTGCTAGAGCTGACTTACGGAAAGGCTCCATGCATTTTTTCAGACAAATCGGCAAATGGACAGACATTGGACTTCGCTTGCATGGAAAGAACATAGAGCTTCCATGGAAGTGCTCTGGGGCTCTGCTGTGGAACAGGACTGCTCCTCAGGACTAAGAAGGCAGATGAGCCCTCAAGAGACCTACCCCAAAACACGGATGGAAACACACCAGGGAGCTGCCACTGTGTGAATGTTGAACTATGGGCAGCATCTGCATGGAGTACCTCTCATGAATGCATCGCCACACAGTGGCTTGGCAGAGCAAAATTCGGGAGAAAAGAGCAGCTGAATTCCTAAGTGTGAAAGCAGGAGCAGTGAGCCACCGGTGACTGTCAGCAAGGGCACTGGCCTAGGAAGTCAGTGCAATGTTATTGCTCGAATGCATTGCGAAAAGCTCAAAATGATGTACAGCAAAACATAGATGACTGAAAATCGACAGGAAGCCTAAGCACGATTTATTCGTGTATATATTGCATGCTATGCACCAGTTTTCTGCATAGGGAAGGTACTGTCATGAACAGAACAACTTCTTACCCCAGCTGAGCTGAAATCTACTTGGGTTAGACAGCTATAAAATAGATGAGAAAAGAATGTTTCTGACTGTGATATTAATGAGAATTATAAAATGAGAATTATAAAAAATGAGAACTATAAAAAATTCAAGGTGTGAGCCAGGCGTGATGGTGCATGCTTGTAATCTCAGAACTTGGGTGGCTGAAGCAGGAGGATTGCTGCGAGTTTGAGGCTAACCTGGGCTACAAAGTGAGCTCAGGCCAATTTGAACTGCATAGCAAAACTATATATATATATCTCAAGATGTAATCGAACAACACAGTTCATAGTGAGTTTTTAAATGTTAAACATTTGTGATAGTAAATGACACATTGCTTCTAGCTCCCCTGCAAAATATTCGCCCTCACTTCAAACATATTCACCATATAGTTCTTGCTGCTCTTTTTTTCTGTATTTTAGGGATGGGTGTACAGGGTGTTCAGGGGTTCAGGGTCTCATTACTAGATCGGACGCGTAGTGATCCTCCTGTTTACAGCCTCCCAAGTGCTGGGATTACAGGCCCGCCACCATGCTGTCTCAATTGCAGTCTCAGCACACCCTGGGTGCAGGGCCGGCATGGCAGGCCTGACGATCAAACCCCCCATCCCTGCGCCTGCTTGCAGGCACCTTAATCCGCTGAGTTATTTGGCCGGCCCAATCTTGCTGCTTTCTTATTTATTTATTTATTTATTGTGTGTGTGTGTGTGTGTGTGTGTGTGTGTGTGGCCAGCTCAGCCCACCAGGGGGC
>NW_004524601.1:14276472-14285253 GCF_000260255.1 Octodon degus
ATTTCTGTTGAGTGGAACTGAGTACCAGCAGGCGCAGTATTGTTGATCACACCTCATAAAAATTAAATCTTCTATGTATTTCAAGTGAAAAATTTAGCCTGACATAGTTTCATGAATGCTAACAGAAAACATGAAAATCTTAGGTAAGAGATTAAAGACTTTGCTCCTCATGACAATAGGAGCAGGATGGGTCGCGTGTTTGCATGAGGCCTAGTTTTCACTGAAGACCTCCCGAGTTCCTCCAGGACAATGTAGGATGTCTCCAACAGGTGGCCCCTTGGCAGTGGGTTTGCTCCTCCTTGGAGGGACCTTGGTGTTTTCTATTGGGCTACAAGCTGTAAGCTTTACCTCAGGGAGGGACATTGCGTTAACTTTAGTAGAGTAGACAGAAAAGGAATCTGCCATTTTGCTGGGAAGGAAACACTAGAGAATTGTCCTTAGAGTGACAGCCATACACAAAAGCTGTCTTGGCCTGTTTGGAAAACACATGTAACTGTAAGAGTCTCATGGAGATTCGTTTGTCAACAGAGCACAGGTGAGCAGTGGGGTGGGTGGGAGCTCTCCTGGACTGGGTAACTCTTGTCTGACATATGGGAGGAATGAAAAGGGGCCTCTGTGGGCAGCTTGGAGCAGTCCTAGTGGAAGAGGCCATCTGGAGGAAGGTACCACCTGGCTCCTGAAGGGGTGGCTGGTCATGGTATTTTACAAAATGCCAATCCATGAATCATAAAATACTTGAAAATAAAATAGTTATTGTATGTCCTCACAGACAGCTTTTTCAACTGAAGAAAGATATGGATTAATATTTAGTGATATCTAAATATTAAATCACAGTAGCCTTCTTTATAAATATTCACTGAACAGAGTTTAGCTCTAGGCTGTCATAGAATCTGTGTAACTCCACTCTACCCAAGGAACATACTTCGCTATTCCAGAACTTTTAATTAACTTATGGGTTCTCCTTTATAGTTGAGTTTTCCTTATTTATAAGGCTATATACCACTTTCTTAAAATTTGTTTTTCTCCCTTTTACCCGCAATACTCAAATCTTTGCTTACACACAGCAAAAAAACATTTATTGCTGTAGTTTGTTCAACTTTTATGTGCTTTGGATCAGTCTCTAAGAAATACTTTCTTATGTGTTTTTCCCCCAGAGCCATGGTTCGTAAATATTTCAAGTCCTGCAGTCAGTGCTTAATGGTGCACTTTAAAAGGGATGTAAACTAAACAAATGGTCACATGATAGCAACCAGCAGCTGAGATATGGGGAATCATTTGTTCTCTTGAGAAATAGCAAAAGAAATCCGAGACCTCTAGCCATGAGCAGAGAAAACCGAGCCAACACCAGAGAGGCCCACTGACCTGTCGCAAGTTGTCAGGTGTTCCCCTCAAGATCCTGTCAGTGCCCCATTGCTGCCCTCAGAGAGCAAAGGAGAGCTAAGAACAGAGGTAAACATACTGATCTTTAGTTTCATGCTAGGAACCCCTTTAAATGATTTATTTCGTGTATTTTTGTGGAAAGCTACTATATGCCCGGCAGTAGACTGTGACTAGTGATACGAGAACATGTGAGAGTGAGTCTTGCTTTTGTGCATCCTGCTAGGCATGCGGGCATTTAAATATCTCCTGGAATGAGTGTTGAATTTTCTTTTTCATTCAATTTACATTTAAGTTTGAGCTTTTATCCAATTAAAGTTTTTATTTATTTTCTTTCTTTTTTAATTTTATGTATTTGGCACAGGATCTCACTATACAGGTCGGATTTGTTTACAGCCTCCACAACGCTGGGATTACAGGCATGTGTCATCATGCCCTGACTTGGTTGTGGCTCAGCGCACCTGGGGGCAGGGCCTGTGCAGCATGTGGTACTAGGGATTGAACTCTGGTCCCTGTGCTTGCCTAAGCAGGCGCTTAGTCCGTTAAGCTATCTAGCTGGCCTTTAAAATTTTTATCTTCAATTACAGCAAACTCAAACCATTCACTGTTTTTTTTTTTTTTTTTGGCTATCACATATTGTACACAATGGGAATACAACAATACAACAATAAGTAAAGTTAGGTCTGGTTTTTATCTTTAAGACACATGCTGGTGGAGATGTCAGAAATGACTCAATAATCATGCAAGTAAATATTAAATTATAATGGAGGTCAGAAGCCTTAAGGCAAAATTGGTGGTAAGGGAACTTGTGTCAGAGCATTGATGTTGGCGGGGTTTGTGTGAAGCTAAGAAAGTCATCTCTACGGAACTTTTTTAAAAAAATTTTTTCCTGTATTTTAGGGAAGTGTCTACAGGGTGTTCAGGGTCTCACCACTAAATCTGACTTGTAGTGATCCGCCTGTTTACAGCCTCCCAAGAGCTGGGATTACAGGTGTATGCCACCATGCTCAGTCTCAATTGCTGTCTCAGCAGGCACTGGGGGGCGGGGCCGGCACGGCAGGCCTGGGGCTGGAACCCCTGGCCCCTTCCAAGGAACTGTTATTGAGCACAGGCAGTACAACCTTTTGAGTGAAGAAAGCAAAAAGTAGAGGAAAGAGATGAAAGAACCAACTGAGGATAACTCCTGCAGTAAGAAAGCTTTGGAAAAACTGAATTAGAGCTGAAAATATTCAAACTTTGATGCATAGCTAGTAATTGTAGCCTGGTAAATGAAGAAGATTTGCACAGAAAAAAGATACAGTAAGAAAATAATGCTTAGGGAGAGAAAACACCTGAGAAGGAATTAAAATAAATTAGCTAAAGTCTTTAATATTAATTACAATTGAAACTCTTATAATTTTTAATTTTAGTTTAAATTTCTTCATTTGATCCCAATTTATTCTGCATAACTTGGGTGTTCTGTCTATGCCCACAAATGTAAGGCATCAGAATACTTTAGAATCTGCTTTTATTTTCAGAATACTATCATTAACATACTGAGCTAAATAAAACATTATTTTATTTATTTAGCTAAATATTCAGAATATCATAAAACAGAACAAAATAATCCTACTAGAAATAGTGATATTTAATTATAAAGAGAGAGATGACAATAATATGTGACTAAGTGAAAATGACCTCAAAAAATGAAAGAAAATTACTTGCATTTCTAAAGGGTGAAATACACATTTATAGAATTCATAGGGAGACTACTTTAGTCAAAGTGAAAATTCTAAACTTTAACTACTTTAAAAAAAAACTGATGGAAATTATGAGTACAATCATTTCAGCCACCCTGTATATAGACTTGCATGTATGCTGATATCTGCGATCTGAGCAACTGCACCGAGATCGGCAATGTGAAATTCAAAACCCACCGCTGGATGCCTCTCAACTTGGTCTTCTAAATGTGTATGGTTCCCAATGTCTTATCAATTACTATACTCTAAAATAAAGCAAAAATAAACAAAGGAAAAAAAATTTAAGATTTCTTGAAAGCAAATGCCAATGTTTAGTTATTTCCGCAATCTTGCATAACTATATCCGTGAAGCTAAGCAACTGATTTGGTGATAAAAATAGATAATATAACAACCATTGCTAATTAGCTATTCCTGTTTTGAAAATCTGTAACATATGCATTGTTGTATGTTATCCTGTTTCTCTCTTTTTTTCTATTTGGTTTTGTTTCTGTTTTTACTCTTCAAAATAAAATAAAATAAAATAAATTATATATAAAAATCCAAGATATATCATGTACAGGTAGAAATTCCCTATGATGAATGTGATCATTATCTATATATAAAATGTGCCAATAAAATTAATTGATTTTTTTTAAAAAGAAAATATCCCTCAAACACTACTACACATTTCTTTATGGTATAGTGAGGTATGCTATTATTTATTCTCCCTATTGAACTTTTATTCTATTAAAATGTATTTCTAATCTCACAAAATATTAATAAACCTATTTATTTGAATAAAAAGGAAGAATACTTTAAATTCTGTTAAAAAAAAATTTAAAACCAGCCACAACATGCTCTCTAGCTCACTCAAGTGAGGGAGGTGGCTTTGGATGTGACAATATTCATTCCTAAAGAATGGCTCATCACCACTTGCAGGTTGAATTGACTGTCTAATCCAATGTTTGCTACGATGGTGACTAATATTCCAAATGTCTTCAGCATCAGGCAACAATGTAGGAAGAACATGCAATTTTTAAGAGAGAGTTATGCAGAGAATTTTAAGAAGAAGGAGACATGGAAGAGCCATGAGTAAGAAATAGTAGCAGGGAAGATTTAGACAGGCCTCAAAAGATTGTCATTACCTGTTTAATTTCCCCTGTGGCTCCAATTCTACACTTGGAACTCATAACTTCAAGCACACTATGATGTTAGTTATTAATTATTTTCAATCTCAACTTCATGGAGAGAAAATATCTTTTTCTATACATATGTGCTCTAGATTTTATAAACTTAAATACTTAGCCACCAATAAATATTAACAAATTTAAATATGCTTTAGGATAGAAGAGGATTTAGAAATACATTTAAGTTAGTGCTTATCTATAATGTCATTGGTAGTATCTTTTTGTCATTTATATTTTATTTTATTAATTTTTTTGTATTTTTTAGTAAGGGTCTACAGTGTCTACAGGGTCTCACTATGTAGATTGGACTCATAGTGATCTACCTGTATTTAGCATCCCAAGTGCTGGGATTTTAGGTGTGCACCACCACGCCCAATCTCAATCACCATCTCAGAGTGCCCTGGGGGTGGGGCCGGCATGGCACTCTGGAGATTGAACCCCGGCCCCTGCATCTGTCTAAGCAAGCACTTTAATCCACCGAGCTATTTGGCTGGCCCCTTTTTGTCATTTTTACTATGTTTTTTTTTTTTTTTTTTAAGTTTTATGGTAGGTCATAAGTGAAAAGTTATGATACCCTAAAAAAAAAAAAGGATTCATTTCAGAGCTAGCTCAGTTTGGTCTTCTTGAAATAGATGGGGCAGATAGCATAAGTGATGGTAAACAATGTAGTGGCATGAAGCCCACACCTGTAGACCTAGCTCCCTGTACAGACAGTAGTCTGAGGAAGAACTAGTAGCACCTCATCTAGAAAGAGGACCAGTTGCAAACCAGATGCCTCCCACTGGTGATATGCGGGCAGCATGAGGGAGCCGTAGAATGTGATCCGATTCAGGTCAGAAACTGACTGTAGCGTTGAAAGAAAAGTAAAATTCCTTGGATTTGAGTTCTTAAGTTGTAACTAGAAGTGTTCATGGAAAGATAGTTATGGTGACCCTTAATGCTGCAGGCAGATGCTGTCTGATTGCACAGGGTCGCCTGTGCCCCTTGTGGCAAAGTGATGCTTAGTGACCAGCCCTGGTCAGTGAGTTGCAGCAGAGGTGATGTGTGTCACTGAGAACAATGAGTGTCTACTACTGTACTCTCAGATTTCGAGATTGCAGCTGCGGTAGAACAACCTAGCCATTTGCTGATTGATTCAACATTTATCTAAAATTCCATTAGTATGAATTTGAAAATGAACCAAAAGTATAGGGCTGACAATAAGTGATAAGTTTTGATAACTTAAATAAAAATTTGTTCACCTTACATGTCATTGGGATGTTATTTTTTGGTAAATAAAATTGAGAATAAACTTTGAATTTGTCAAATGGATCTAATTAATTAATTTGAATGCTTTAAAAAGTAGAAAATAGCACAAGCAATGGAAGAAAAAAATATGAAAAGGATATAATCACAATAAAAAATTTTTGTGCCTAAAAATAATTCTATGAAAGTAGTAAAAAGACAACACACAGGAGAAAAATTTTCAAATAATTAAGGGACTTACGTCTAGAGTATATAAGTAATTACTACAACTCTATAATGAAAAGATAACTCTAACAAAAATGGTCAAAATGGACAAAAATATTTGAATAGACATTTCTTCTTCTGAATATACACAAAAGATCAACTAGATGGACAAAATATATAGAAATGACCAATAACCTCATAAAAAGATGCTCGATATCATGAGGTATGGGTAAATGCAGACAAAAGCCACTGTAATGCACCAGCTCACATTAACTAGTATGCCACCAGTAACAACAGTCATGACTCAAGAAAGCCTTTTTTAGAAAGCATGACACAGCACACATAATTATCTTTATGTGCTTTTGAAGAGCTATTAGAAATAAATTTGGCTATCTGTTTACTTGAAGATTCAACAATTACATTAACTCATAAAGCAGCTTTTGTTGGCCCAGCATGGTAGCTCAGCAGAGGGCAAGCACAAAGACCGGGGTTCGATACCCAGCAACACATGCAGGGCCGCCCCCTACCTCCCGGGTGTGCTGAGCCAGCCATCAGGTCCAGGCGTGGTGGTGCATGCCTGTAATCCCAGGGTTGGGGAGGCTGAAAACAGGAAGATCACTACGAGTCTGATCTATGTAGTGAGACTCTGTGTGAAGGACTTGGGTTCAGTCCTCTGTGCCAGAAAATATGTCTTTATATGCACAAATACAAAATGTATTGATATTATATATGAATATATTGTGTCTACCTAAATGAAGTGAATGTGTAGAAATACATGCATAGGCAGGAGGATACCATATCATTCAGATTTCCATTTCATTTCAACAAATCCAGTCATTAAAGTTGCACTCAACAGCATTTTTTGCTGTGATTATTCTGGGGGGCGGGACAGGATGTTGTTTCTTAAACTGATTCTGAAGTTTAAATAAAAATTCAAAGGGACACTCAAAGTGAAAACAATATGCTAGAGTTTGCTCTGCAGTATGTAAAGACATATTACAAAGCTATAGTTTTAATTAAAATGCTATAGAATTCGCACAATAGGACAAATGCACCAGTGGAGTGTCGTGGGGCACTTGGCAATAGGGAATATGCAGAACCAGGTTCTCGTCCGGTTGACCCGGGCAGACAGCAGATGTGGGTACATAGTTCAGGATGTGGCTCTGGCACAAGGAGTTACTTGTGTGGCAGAAAATTGGAGCCATAGCTTCATGGCATATAGAAAAAAATCTATTGCAAGTGCATCAATAACCTAAATGTTGAAAAGACACCTAGGAAAGTTTCAGAAGACAACATAAAGAATATTGCCATGATTTTGGGGGTAAGAAGATTTAATTAAGACTTAGAATTAAATTCTAAAAGATTTAACTAGAATGAAAGCATGATAATTTTACATTAAGATTGAGCACCTTTTTTTTTTTTTTTTTTTTTTTTTTTTTTCTGTACTGGGGATTGAACTCAGGACTTTGTGCTTGCCAGGCAAGCACTTATTCTACTGAGCTATCTCCCTGGTTCTGTAGATTGAGCACTTCTGTTCTTAAAAAATGCATCATTTGGAGAAAAACACAAGGGAAACTAGAGATTTTTGCCATACGTTTTTAATCAAGTACTATTTATTATTTTTAAAGACTCCCAAAATCGGATATCAAAATGACAGTTTCTCTAGTAAATGTGTGGGAGATTAGAAAGATAGAGAATGGAAGGAAAAAAAATGGAAACAAAGCTTTTGTAAGTAGGGAGGAGAAAGTTTGAAGGGAAAGGAGGGTATAATGCTGTTCTAGATCCCCCTAAAATCTCATGCAGTCAAAAGTGGGGCTATTCAGGGGTGCTTGAATCCAGAGGGTATGAAGCTGGCTCTAAAGTGTGTGATGCTGGGATTGAGGCTGTGTGATTACTAAATTAATCCATTGATCATTTGGCATAGTTCTGGGAGTGAGTGGTACCCACCCTAAGGATGGAACGTGGAAAGCCTAGGTAGAATATAAAAGGGACAGAAAGAAGCTGCTATTGCCATTTGCTTGCTTTGCTGCCTTCTGCTAACTGTGAACTCTCTCTGCTCTTTGATACCCCTGCCTTGGAGCCAGCCAATTATGGACTGAAACTTCCACACCCTGTGCATGAAATAAAGCTTTCCTCCCTTAACTTTCAGTGTCAGGTATTTTGTATCAGCATTGAGAAAAGTAATCAAAATAGAGATGAATGGGGAAGAAACAGAACTAAGACATTATATACAGGTACAAATTCCCCATGATGAATGTGATCACGATGTATGGAAAACCTGTGCTAATAAAAATAAATAAATAAAAACTGAAAATCCAGAAGATCTGGGAGTGGAGCATGTTGGATATGCATTTTGCACTTCTAAGAAACAGATTTCATAATAAAAGATAGAGATAATAACTTCAAAAAATATTAAAAAGACTGAATCAGTCTACACTGTTATTTGATCATTTAAAAATCTTTGCTTGTTTTCATTTTTTACCATTAAACTGGATTGTTTTTAAGTAAAAAGAAAAACTACCCAGTAGATTTTTTTAGGAAATAAAAGATGTGAAATAAATTTAGTATAGAACTTCAGAGCATCTCTGTTCTGTTTGCCAGATTTTGGGCAAACAGAATAGTTTCTGTTGCTCTGACAGTGGCTATATTTGTTGAGGACTGAAAGGAACTTGATCTGGATCTTAAAATTCCAATTTCTTTAACTATAAGTGGGAACGCTTTATCTTTTGCCACTTGTCAAAACATTTCTTTCCTTACAGGTTCATGGACATTGGAAGTGATTAGAAAGCAGCTGTAGAGGACATTTTGCAGGCTGAGGAACAGCTTGATGGCCAAGTTATCACTAAGTAGAGGACCAAGCCTGTGTCTCTGGTTTATAGGCTGCCTTGCTTTGGATAGCCCCGAGGAAGCCCTTCCCAACACACACTTCCTGGATCCCATGATGAAGGCTTTGTGTAGAACACCCCTGGTCACACGAGACTGTTTTCCCTTTTCCTGCTCGTTGTCTTCCTCCTGTTGTTTAGGTGAAAGTTGTTCTTGAAATTCTGAC
>NW_004524601.1:14297672-14321876 GCF_000260255.1 Octodon degus
TTCTAGGCATCATCCTTTGCCAGTGGGAGGCTGCTGAGGATGACTGGTCTCCTGTCCTGTGCACTGATTTCTTATACACACAGTCATTTTTCAGCTCACTTTATGTGGTATTTCTTCTCCTCCTTCTCCTTCTCCTTCTCCTTCTCCTTCTCCTTCTCCTTCTCCTTCTCCTTCTCCTTCTCCTTCTCCTTCTCCTTCTTCTTCTTCCTTCTCCTTCTTCCTTTTTCTTCTTTTTAGGGAAGGGTCTACGAGGTGTTCCGAGTCTTACTAGTAGATTGGACATTTAGTGAGCCAATTGTTTACAGCCTCCCCAGAGCTGGGATTACAGGCAGGTACCACCATGCCAAGTCTCAGTTGCTATCTCAGTGCTCCCTGGGGGCAGAGCCAGCACAGCAGGCCTGGGGATCAAACTCCATCTCCTGCACTTGCTTGCAGGCGCTTTGATCCGCTGAGCTACAATTATTATGGGACAAGGTAAGTAAAACATTTCCCTCTTAAAATACCTTCTTTCTACATGGGCCTTTTTGGTAAGTGGGAAAAATGGGACCTGTTATATTATTTCTTCTCTGTGTTCTTGTAAAGAACGATTTCTTTTTGTGCTAGAAAAGAAATAAAATTTATAACTTGGTTTTACTGCAGCTTTTTTGCCCCTGGTATATCTTCCAGGCTACAATAATATGAAGATTTTTCAGCAATTTAAAAAAATAGTGCTTCTGAGCCTACATTTCATCTTTTCCTGCTCAAAAGAAACCATGGGAACAGGGCATCCAATTTTGTTTGACAGGAACCTGGTTAGAGGACCACTTGTGGTGTGTTTTTGTTTTGTTCCATAGTTGTTTCTACTATGTCCTGTAATTTATCACAAGGAATTTGAGAATGGAAAATGTCACACACCAAATATACAAAATTAATGAGTAGTTTACTCTATTACAGAGAGCAGGTAGTGGACAGTCAGGCAGAACAAAAGCAACAAGAGTCCCTGGGCATGAAACCATTTCGCCTAATGAAGTTCAGATTTCTGTGCACAAGATAAAGTTGTCAGGTCACTGAAAATCACCTTGCTTAATTTTTAAATCTGTGAAAAGCCACAGATGATTTATTTTACATCCACTTTACATAACCTCATCTGTTAAGAACAAGTGCATGTTCACAGTTACTAAAGGCAAAAAGCTATAAAAACTGTGGCAAGTACGACTATTAGTATTTTCAGAGTAAATTTAAAATAGAATCATTAGCTGCACTTAGATACATTTCTAGTGAGTTGTATGGCCCTGTGCATAACAGAGACATGGTCTTCTATGCTTTGGAGTCAATTGTGGAATCATTCATTATATTTGAAAGAAAATGAGGAGGGTGAGAGGACACCTCTCATATAGTGAATTTTAGCTCAAGCATGCTAATAAGGGTGAGAAATATCAGACACCCTGAAACTTTAAACATGTACTAATTGTAAGATTATGTATCTCTTCACTTTCATCAGCTATCTGTTCCTGGACATTTGCAATTAAATTCCCCTCTGAATAATCTATTTTAAATTCTGGAATGATTGCACTGAAAGGTCTTTGTCTTGATTACTTTTTACTCATTGCTGGGTAATGACACCCCAAATTAAGGAAGGAAAATTTATTTATTCATTTTTTTATTAATTTTATTGAGAAACAAATAGCAATGGGACAGTTTCAAAACAGGTTAGTAGGGCAGTTACAATAGTTAACACATTGCATATTGTTGTCTTCGTAGTGGTTATTCACAGTACAAGATGCAGACATAATATCTGTCCAAACACTATTAGTACAAATCTTTTTTCTCATTGAATTAAGAGAAAGTAGCTGTACATCTGTCTTAACTATATTGTATATACAGACACAAAATGGTCCTTCCTTTGTATCCCCTTTTTTGTTTAGTCTTGTCAGAGATGAGTATTCCATTGCCATTTAAATATTATAGGTGCATGAATTCAGGAAAATAATCCAATATAGTCCAGTAGTCCATAATAGTAGTGGGTTATCCATAGGTCTTAACCATCCAGCAGAAAAGTATAAAAATGAGGTATAAAAAGTAAATCCATATTAATATAATGAGCTGTAAAAGGCTCAAGTCAACAACTTCTGACATTGCCGAAAAGCTCATTTAGCTCACAGTTTGTAGAGGTTTCAGGCCATACTCGGCTGGCTCCCAGGCAGTGTGGCACATGGCAAGAGAGCAGCAGTTCATAGTGGTAGAAAACAGTAAAGAGCAAAGGGAAGGACAGCAGCAGTGGCTTCTAGCAAGCTTTTCTCTCCTCCTTATATTGTGAACAAACTATCTTGGGGCTAAAGGTACAGACCTCACACAATATCCATGCCCTCCTCTTGCACAAGATGAGGATGTTTACAAACTAAGAATCCTGGCTCTCTACTGAGTCACTTAATTAAACTTCTAAGCTTTTCAACTTGACACAATGTATCAACCACTACAGTCTTCCTTACACTATCTCTCATAGCTTTTTTATTTGCTATTACTAGAAACTTCCACCCACAAACAGTGAAACTTTTGAGGTTATGGTATCTCCAAAGATGTCTTTTGAGCCTACTGTCATGTCTATGATTAATAGGTACCCTTAAGATCTAAGTTTCAAAATACTACATATATCTATGAAAAGATGAAATATTTTAACGGGTTACAGTAGGACACAGCATTTACTGTACAGATAAGGAAATAGAACATGAAATTTGGCTTCAAAATGATTTCCCCATCATGGCTCTTTCAGACTCTTCTCCATCTGGATTTTGTTGGGGAAACTGAGTCTGCCACTGTGTTCCCCCCTCCAGCTTCCAGCTGAGTTTGGCCACACTGAGTTTCAGCAGGAAGGAGAAAAGGAAGAATAATAAGGGAGAGTGTTAGTACTCCCGAGTGCCTTCCTTGGACTGAACATATCCCTTCAGCCAAGAGCATCATTCCTTCTAGGTGGTCTGTTCTGGATAGATTTCTCTTCCTGGCGTGGTAAGCTCTGCAACCCTCAGCCTCCTGAGGCCATTCTCTGCTGTGACAGTCCTAGCCTTGGGCCCTGAAGTTCTCTCTCCATTCATGCTCTTATAACTAGGACCTTGCCAGTAAGTGATTCCTGCAGGAAATCATCTTGAGTCAGCAGTAGTTAGTTGTGCCTCTGAGACACCAAAAGCAGTAAGAATCCCTAATTTGAAGAAAAAGAAAATCAAAGAAGTAGTAAATGGTTCAAGGCCCAGTGTCTTGTTCCTTAATAGGAATTCTGAGAAAGTTTCTCCAGTTTCACCATGAGCTAGCCTGCATAAGACAATGAAACAGAAGGCCAAATCAAAGAAGAGAAGGGTAAAAAGCCTATCTAGAAATTCACATAGAATTCCTGTGTTCCCAGCACTCTCCCTCTCAGACGTCTGTGTTCTTCAGTCCTGACCATGGTGCCCACTCAACCCTGCGTGTCCTAACCTGGACTCGTCCTCACTGCTTCGGCCCTTGGATCCATCACTGGTGCTGTCTTTGATCTTTTACTGTGCTTGTAGTGGTTGGCTGTCCCACCAGGTGATAGCCTTTGTGGTAGGAACGTTGTGGCACAAAGTGTTTGGAAACCCACCTGTCCACTTCCTGGTATTTGCAGGAAGAATGTGCTTCTAAAACAAAGTTTTGTTCTAAATCTAGGATAAGGACTTTTGAGCAGAAGGGCACAGGTGGCGAGATTAAATTTTGTTATGATAAAAATAAAACCACAGTTTAAAAAAAACAGTGTCTCAGCAGGAATTTTGAGTTTTATCAGTAGCCATGTACCCCATAGGGACCAAGCAAGCAGAACAAAGCCACAGAAAGATACGTGTTTCATCTTCCTTGTGTGAACGTTTCTATTAAGTTGTTTCCTTTCCCACGTAATTGTGCAGCTTTTACAGCAGGCTGCTGGTGGTTTAGTCTTGTAGTCTTTCTTCAGCCCTCAGTTAGGGGGCAGTATTACCCTTGCTCCTAACTTCAAGAGGCATATTGTTTTGACACTTTGAACTTCTGTGAATACCTTTATTTTTGATTGATAGATTGGCTCAAGGTTAGATTGTGAGCTCCCTCTGCAGTTTAAAGATGATTTGTCCATCCTGATAATAGTTTTAGTCTCAACTTTTGCTGGAAGTTATTAAAATCTCTGTTATAATATCTGAAATATTATGGTCATGTATTAGTATCTTTTTCTTTTTTTTAGGTAGTTCATTTTAGGTGAGGGTTTATCTTTCCTCTCCTCTGGGAAATAACCCACTGTTATTTTTTTTTCCCATTCATTTTCTCCTTTTGGAATTCGTTTTTTTTTTTTTAAATAATTTTATTTAGAAACAAATAGCCATGAGACAGTTTCAAAACCAATCAGTAGGAGAGTTTCAATAATTAATACATTGCATATTGTTATCTTCTTAATGGTTATGGAATTCCTATAAAATAAATGTTGAACTCCCTGGATTAACTATGTATGCATTGTCTCCTATTTTCTACCTTTTGCCTTTTGGGTCTATCCTCTGGGAGATTCCCTTTTGTTTCTCTCCTAGTCACTTCTGACACTTTTAATTTTAGGTATTATTCTTGATTCTCTAGACTCTTGCTGTTTATACCCTTATTCCTTCTCTCTAGCACCCTATTCTTGATTTATGAAAGTAATAGTTCCTTGAATTCTTCAAGATTATTAATTGTGCTCTAGTTTTTCTTTCTGTTTCCCTTGTGGTTAGTCTTTCATTTTTTCTTAGTCATTGTCTTGTCTACTTTTAATCTTCTCAGATACCACTGATTCTCCCTCATCCATTCATATCTTTAAAGAAAAAGAGATGAAAATTACTATCTCTTTCCATGTGTGCGAGTGTGTTTGTGTGTGTTCACCCCAGAGAACAGGCACAAGCACATCCACAGGCACACACATTTGTGTATATTAATTTCCTTTTAGTTTAGTTACCTAATTTGTGATTTTGACAGGGAACCCTTATGTGTACGACCTGAATAGAGCATGAGGTTGATCAAGATCTACCCTGGGGTGATCACATGTGGCTTTCCTGTGCTTAAATGAGCAAAGCTTAGCTTTGGGGGACCCGTATTTACACTAGAAGTGTCACAGTGCTTTGGATGAGTCTCTATACTTCTTTACAGATGAGCTTTTTTTTTCTCTGCCTGCAGATATATGACTGATGGTGGGGATAATGAGAGCGGGGTGAGCCTCCTCCTTGAGGTCTTGGTAGTTTCTACACTGCCGATGGCCTGAGCTTGAGCTAATGATTTCATAGCATGCATATTTCCAGATGCAGTTATTGCGTTTTATTGCCATTAACTGCTAAAGCATCTCTTTCCTGTGGTAGCCTATAAACTCTTGATGGTGGTAAGGGTCATGTATAATTCATCTTACTGGCTGTTTTTCTATCTCTGTACTGTTAAAAGAAAGTTCTGTAATGTTGAAAGGATTTCACCATAACAATTAATATGAAGTAAGACATCCGAAGTATATTTTGCTCCTTTAGTGATTCTCCTTGTACTATGTTCCTTGGTGTTTATAGATAAGTTTTCTGCATGTAATTTTATTTATTCAGTGAGCCATTTACATATGGTATTTTTGAAACATTTTATTTATGATTAACTTTTCATGAAAAACACATGAAAATATTTTTCAAATTTTTCATATAGAGAAGAAAACTAAACTTTTATTATCTTTATAGTATGAAGTCAAATGACTTGACATGGCAGAATAGAGGAAGAGCCCTGGAGTAATTCAAGGAAGATCAACTGAAAACACAGGTAATTAGAAGAAAGAGAAGGACATACGTTCTGATGTCAAGCTCAATCACATCTGAGTATGAGGATTCCCTCAGGGTCCTGACATCCAGTCTTGCAGTGGTGGACCTTGGGTAAACCTGCCTAGGTCCTCTTTCAAAATGTAACTTAATGCTCTGATGCAAGAAATATAGTCAGAAAATAGCTTCTGGCTGTTTCTACACATTTCCAGGGCAGCCTACAACTCTTGACTAAGTAAGACAGAAGTGTAAATGTCCAGCCTTTTATTCAGTTGTAGTATACTTTGATGGTGGTAAGTACTCCAGAGCTGAAATTGGATTGGCCAGTGCTTTGTGAAACATAAATTGTACTCCAGTTGCTTCCTTTGACTGGTGCTGCTTTATCCTTCTTATTCTTTTTCTTTTCTTTTATGTGTTTGGTACAAGGTCTCACTATGTAGCTCAAGCTTGTAGTTATCCTCCTGTTTTCAGCCTACCCAGTGCTGGGATTACAGTCATGCATTACCATGCCCGGTTTTGATGGCTGGCTCAGTGAGCTGTCTTGCTGGCTTTTTTTTTTTTGTACTGGAAATCAAACTCACAACCTCATGCTTGCTAGGCAGTTGCTGTGCCACAGAGCTGCCACTTTGGCCTCCTTCTTCCTTTCATTTATGTTGATCTTTAGTAGATCCATCTTTCATTCCAAACTCCCTTTCGGCACCTAATATGGGCAAACCACACCTGTGATGATTATATCCTCTAATTTGCAATGCCTTTCTATTGGGAATGTGGACTTATAGTTCTTTACTCTTTGAGTCTGTAACTTTAATCTGATAATCTTCAAATATTTTATGTGTTGCAGGTTAAAAACATCAAAATGCAGTTTTGTGTTTGTGTTGAGCAGCATTTGGTTCCTTATTCACTAACTATGCTAATTCTCATAGATAGAGCCTCCTAATGTTTAGGCTTAGCAGGTTAATTCTATCATGACCAAGAGGATATTCTCTAAATAAGTGGTCCCTGATCTTTTTGGGACCAGAGCCTGATTTCATGGGAAGAGAGGCTTTCAGGAGATATGAAATAGAAATCTAGATCCTTTTCACATACACTTCCTAGCAGGGTTTGCATACCTATGAGAATCTAAAGGCACCGCTGCTCTGACAATACAGCAATAGGGGAGCAGTAGTAAACGTAGATGGGTCAGTTCGTGACATGACACAGACAGGACAGACACAAGGCCCTGAGGTTGAAGACCTCAGCTATAAGTAACTGGACAGCTTAGGGCAAAGTCACCTGTTCTCCCATGAAGTAGAGAGCGCTTCCTTGTTCCAGTTGGTCTCCTCTGCCCTGCCCACCACTGGAAGCTTGCCAGCCCACCTGCTCTCACAGTAACACATATGTCTCACTCTGACCTTGAACTGAACTATTTTGCCATCTTTTCAGTCATGGTTCTGCCCTAAACAATTGAAGCTAATAGATGCACTAAATGAGTTGATTCTTTTTCATGATGTTGACTTCTATTAGATTTGTCATTCCTTTACTGGGAGAGCTGTTTTAAACACATCTTAAAACTTCACACACACACATAGAAACTTTTGTCAAAATTTATGCATAAGGAAAAGCTCATACAAATCTGACAGAAAGCCTGTATATCTCAAAAGAACTAGTGCGTTGCAAAGTCTCGCAAAGAGCAACTTCCACTCTCAATTCCCCAAGCATCATTGAGAGGGGGCTTTTGTTTTACTGTAATCCATCCATGTCCTTATGCTTGAATTCCTGAGACTTATCTAGAATTCAAGAGATAAAGCAAAATCTTCTTTGTGGTTTTTCTCTCTTTTGTAGTTTTGTTTCTGCTTCTTGATTTATTTTGTGGTCTATGTGTTTTTTTTCTAAAGCACAAACAGAACAAAACACATAAATATTATTTGAACTGAAGCCAACTTCCAGAAAGCAGATTAGCTGTTATGCGCAACATTTTCTGTTATGCAAAATCTTATACAGTGAGAAAATTAAGGATGATAATGTAACTTTACAAAGGAAAATTAGTTTTTTTATTTTTTATTTAAATAAAAAGACTTAAATGTACCTTTGACAGCAATTTTTACTTTATAATAAGCTAACTAGTGGCATATATATGCCTAATGAAGTCAGGGAGAAGTATTAAGTATGTCAAAAGTGTAATATGGAAGCATTTTAAACAATACTATGTGCATTAAATAAAATGTATTTGTTCAAATCCTTATGAGTCATAAAATGGGATAGTTAAATAAGTATTCTGCTTATGGAAACAGAACATTTAAAACTGAACCCCGTTGTTTTCTAGTTTCTTTCTGTACTAATGTTATAGCTTATTTTTTCTTCCTATTTATGAAGCTTGCTAAGCTCCCCCACCCCTGGGCAGCAGAAGAAATGCTGCTTTTATTCTGACGCAGGTATACTGAGCAGCACCATTGTTTCTTCCTAATGCCACGTCCACTCTCCTAATGTGTTCTCGTGGGGCCACACAGAGAAGAGCACGAAGTCATAGTCCACTTGTGCTCACAGCAAATGCGGAAGCTTGCAAAGAACACGCCCGTACAATTAGGTGACTTCCTACATTTGCTTTTGAAGATTTGTTTTAGAAAACTGGGGCCATGAAATGGCACAGGCTCCCCTGTGTATTAACGAAACTTTATAATTCCGAAAGGTAACGAACAGCCATGAGAACGTATGGTGTGTTGAGTTGGTTTGTTGTTTTCATTGGCAGTGTTAGGAAAGGGCCAATTACCCACAGATTACACACAGGATTTGGGTGAGTCCATAAGGGGACGACTCCCCACATCCCAACTTGTGCAATCAAAGCAGTGGAAAGAAATAAAAATGTTCCAGAGGTTTCCCAGGACTGTAATCAGGGAAAGTAATTTAATTAATTAGAAATGTACTTTAAAAGGTTGATAGATTTATGCGTGATTATGTTTCCAGCAACTCTGGTGATTACCTCCTATGAATGTGGTGGTACCGAATTTTAGAACAGGGGATGTTCTCTCTTTGCTGCCTCTCCCACAAGAATGAAGACCATTCTTGGCAACTGGACTGTTGACATCACTCTGAAAGGATGCACCATGATTGTGAAGGGCCGCAGAGGAACCCTGCAGAAGGACTGCACCCGAACTCAGGCTCCTTGAGAAGAAAAAGAAGCTCCGGGTTGACAAATAATGGGGAAACAGAAAGGAGTTGGTGACTGTCCTCATGATCTGTAGCCATGTGCAGAACATGACCAAGGGGTCACGCTGGGCTTCCGTTACAAGATGAGGTCTGTGTACGCTTACTTCTCCGATAACGCTGATATTCAGGAGAATGGGTCTCTTGTTGAAATCTGGAATTTCTTGGGTAAAAATTACATTTGCTGAGTTCATATGAGGGCAGGTGTTCCTTGCTCAGAATCTCAAGCCCAGAAACATGAGCTAATCCTTGAAGGAAATGGCATTGAGCTTGTTTCAAATTCAGCTGCTTTAATTTTGCAAGCCACAGCAGTCAAAAACAAGGATATCAGAAATTTTTGGATGGTGTCTATTTTTCTGAAAAGGGACTAATTCAGCAGCCAGATAAGTAAGATCCAAGAGTTAATCCAGCCACAGAAGCAAGCCTCTGGATTGTAAGACCTATCTGTGATATTTTAATGAGACAATGAAAGACCTTTATTGATTTGGGGGAAAAATTATAAAACAGAACAGAGGTTAAATTTTCTTCATTTATTTTTTTTTGTGTACCTATGAATGTAAACTATTTTTGTGTCCATGAAGTTATAACAGTAGCATTAAAAATACTCAAGATTAAATTTAGCCAAAGTAATAAAAAACAAAAATAAAAAGCCATGTACATTGAACTAGAGACCACTTATTAGAGAAATTAAAGCAGACGCAAAAAGTGGAATGACTTCCCTGGTTCATAGATTGGAAAATTTAATGTTATTAAGATGTTCATGCCACCCAATAGGTGGATTAAATTTGACAGGATGCCACTAAAATCTCAGTGACGTTTTTTACTGAAATAGCCAAAACCCCTATAAGTCATTTGAAATCATAAAAGACCCTAAACAGCCAAAGCACTGGTGAATAAGAACAAAGTTATACCCATAACTCTTCTGATTTCAGAAGATGCTGTACAACAGCTACAATCACAGCACTGTACTGCTCTTAATTAAATGGACACAGGGTCACAGGGGAACAGAGCAGACACCGGAAGCAACCCTGTACGTGCATAGCTGGTGGGTCTTCGGCATTGTAAAGAACGCGCCATGCAAAAAGAGTATCTCCAGTAGTGTTGGGAGAATGGGACCCACGTGCAAAAGAAATAAATTAGAGCTTTAGTTTACACCACATACAAAACATAATTCAAACTGGATGAGAAGTGTAAATGGAATGCTGAAAACTATGCAATTTTTAGAAAAAAAGAAAATTTACATTGAGTTTATAGATCATTCTGGATAGTATGGATATTTTAATAACATTGTGTTTCAAAATATTTATTCTTTTTATTAAAAACTAATCTGGCTTTATTTTTTATTTTTTAAACTAATTTTATCAGAACACTTTTGCTGCACATGACAGTCACGCTCATAGGACTTTTGTACCTGTGCATAATATATCTTGATTTTTCTTCCATTCCCTCCTCTCCCTTTGATCCTTTTTCTCCTTCCTGTTTTACCAAAGCTTTGTTTCCACGAATTTCTTTCTACTCTCTCTTTTTCTTCTTTTCCCTCCCTTCATTGCCTGTCCCCTCTCTTGTTTCCCCATCTGATCATTTTCTTCCTTCTTCCCCATACATAGCATCCATTTTGGTCCTTAATTACTCTTTCAATTTCTCACACAAGAGAAACAGTGCAACACTGAAACACGTGTGTCCAATTTATTTCAAAATTTAAATTAAGCCCTCCATTTACCTAACTGTGGCTCGAGTTTAGCCTTCTCTGGGGGACCTCATTTATTCCGTACAGCGCACAGAACAAAGGTTCATCCAGGTGACCCTGCAATGGAGCCAGTGTGGAGTCTACCTAAGCTGCGTCCTGTCCAGACCCACCAGAACCACCACACAGGCTTGTGTCTGGGCTGCAGGAGAGGGCTCCAGGCCAGCTCAGGAGTGGTAGAAGTCCACCCTTCACCCTAGTCCACCACTTCTGACATCAGTCTCCTTTATTCCCTCCTGGGTTTCCATTGCCACCCATTCCAGGTGTCAGTCTCATTAAACTCTAGGAACTGATCAGTATTTACATGACAGCCTCCTAAGGGATGCTCACATTTCAACAGGTAAAACCAACCAATGCTGTCTCCAGCCCTACCTCCATCTCCTGTTTTGCTGCGGTTATGAGCTATTTTTCCCATGTCTATGACCTCGTAATTTCTTTCATCAGTGTTTTATGATTTTCAGGGTATGTTTTTCATGTCTTTCATTGTTTATTCCTAAATACTTTATTCTTTTGGTTACTCCTATAAATAAAGTTGTCTTTCTATATCTTTTTCAGAAGCTTATTGCTTGGGACACAGTTGATTTCAAATGTTGATTTTGTAATCTGTAACCTTATAAAATTCCACTATTATGTTTATTAGCTTACTGTGCAGCCTTTAAAATTCTCTGTATACATGATCATATTATCTGTAGACACAAATCATTTTACCTGCTTCTTTCTAGTTTTGATGTTTTAAACTTCTTTCTGCAGTAACTTTTCCTGCTAGGGCACCCAGTACTGCACTACATGTTTGTGGAATTTAATGAAATTAAAGTCATAAACACAGAGAGTGGAATTTTGGCTATCAGCGGGTAATGGAGGGGGAAACAATGAACTGTTGGTTAGCGGATACTACATTTCAGTTATACAATGCAGGTACCAGAAATCTAGTATAAAATTTAAACAAAGTCAAAACAATTACAAGTATACTTTAAATTTTAGAAAGAGGTAGATTTTAAATGATCTCACTAGATAGACATACACACATATAGCTCCCCCATGAGTAAAAAATAAGGTAACAACTGTGGGATGATGGATATGTTAATTAACTTTATTGGATAATTATTTCACAGCACATATGTATATCAAATTATATATATACACATATATATATATATATACCATGCATGTATGTATATCACAATGTATATTAAGTTATGCATATATATCAAATTATGTAGTTACAATGAAAATTATATGCTTGACACTTATACAGTGTATATATTGTATGATTCTATCCACATAAAGAATTAGAGAAGAAAAAAGAATTAGAGAGGAAAAAAGAATTAGAGAGGAAAAAAGAATGCAAAAAAGAAACAGAAGATGAAGATATTTGAACATTTGTCTTGTCAATGATTTTTTGAAAATGACACTGACACCAAAACCAGAAGAAACAAAACAAAATGACAAAACGGATTATAGAAACTAAAAATTTCTTCACAGTAAAGAAAGTAATCAAAAGGTAAGCTATAAAATGGAAGAAAATATTTGCCAACAACATTCTGATAAAGGATCAAATGCACATAAGGCATTCCCACAGTTCAACAGGAAAAAACTCAAATCATCTAATTAATAAGGGGGCAAAGGAGGTGAGTAGAACTCTTTTCATAGGAGACCCAGAAATGGTTAAACATGTATGAAAGGGTGTCTTCAGTCATTCATCATCAGGGAAATGCAAATCAGAATCGCAACATAGTATTATCTTCCACTGTTAGGATGAATATGAGGAAAGAAATGGTAAGTCTCTGCAGGGATATGAAGAGAAAGAACCCTCACACTCTCCTGGCAGGAATGCAAACTGATGCAGCCATGATGGAAAATAATAGGAAAGCATCTCCCAAATTAAAAATCGAACTACCATATAATCAAAGTCTTACTTGTGTAACTGAAATAAAGATCTCAGAGGAGTATCTGTACTCCCATAATCCCTGCAGCATTATTCCCAGAGCCAAGATACAAAAACAACCTAAATGCCCATGAATGGATGAAATGACAATAGAAATGGGATTGAGACATAGGATGGAATGTTCGTCAATGTCAAAAGAAATGAAAGAAAATTGTGAACACGTGGGGGAACCTGGTGCACATTATGCTAAGTAAAATAAGTTACATAACAAATACTACCTTACCACTATTCAAGGAACTCAAAATGACCAGGTTCATAGATGCAAATTAGAAGGTGAATGAAGGCAGGACAAGAAGGGAAGTAACACTCCAAGGGCAGAAAATTTCAGTTGTGCAAGATGCTCAAGTAATGATGGTAACACAGAATATTGAACTCGATTCTTCAAAATTTATTGGGGGGTAGTGTTCAATTTTCTTACATACACAGTTTATGATGCTAGCCAAGAAGGTTACAGCTGAAGCACTGCAGAAGAAAGCCAGTTGGCCTGTGGTTTTCCAGGAATCAGTGTCTCTACTCAGTAACCCTTTTGAAGCTCTCAGATGTGGAGCTCCTCACTAGTTGAGAACAGACTCACTGCTAAACTAGCCCAAAGCTGTGCTTCAGAAACTGGCTGACCTCTCAGGCCTCAACCCCAGTGCTCCCCAAAATTCAAGAAACTTTGTCTTTCATACACTTTCTCCTGTTAAGGCTGAGGCAGCAAAGGAATCATCTAAGACTCAGGTGAGGAGAAAGGGATCATCATTAAAGATGTCCTCTTCTCCGAAGTGCCTCAAGACAGATGATAGAAGTCCAGGATCGAAGTGAAGCATCTTTAGATTCTTGGAAAGCAAACACCACCAAGGATGTCAGCGTCTGTTCCAAGACTACTTGGTGACTTGGTGCTAGAAATTGGCACTGAAGGTTGGAGCTGTTGCTCCTGCCAATGGTCTCTTCTTCCTTCTAATCAGTGGTGCATTAAGATTGCAGACAGGATTCCAGTTCTTTCTACTGCTGGATTGTGGCTATCTTCCTTTCCTGGTATTTCCTGGCTTGGCCACGCATCATAATTCTCAGTGTTTCCAAGGTCGATTTATGGAATGCTTAAGTGAATCTTTATATACACTCAATTAAACATTTGGTAGTGTTGGGAAAGGAGGAAGCAGAGGATGAGGGAAGACAGTGGTGTTATAGACAGTGTGAATATCAGTATCAGAATGAGTCCTGCATACGTGTGAGATCTCTGCCACGGTAACTGTAAGTCAGCGAGGAAGAGCCTTCCTAGATGATGGACCGAGGGACCAGCAGATGGGCTGTTGTGACCCTTTCCATTTTTCTATTGGCTTCTCATGGCAGCCTCAGAATTCTGCTCAGCTTTTTCTGCTTTTTAGTAAAAGCTTAAACTGGTACCCAGTTCAGGACCTTGACCTTACTTTTCTGAAGTATGGAGTGAAGATAAAGGGCTACCCTTAATGTCTGACTACATTAGACAGTCTGTGGAGCAGAGACCTTTCCTAAGACTGGGAGTTACAGTCACTTGCTACCTTTGCTGAACTCCCACGAGGATTTTGGAATGTTAGACAGACTCTCCCCTACCCTACCTCAGGACTAAACATCCTTGCTGCTCTGGAAAAGATTCCATGTGAATATACTTTAAGTATCAGGACCTGGATCAACTTGGGAAGATGAATGGAATTGCGTCCAATTTTTATTAAGAGATAAGGAACACCAATTTAGGTGATAAAGTGAGGGTGCAGTTTCCTACAGTTTTTTTAAACATACAAGATGCTGACTTAGACAACTCATGTTTGTAAATTTGTAATCTTATAATGGGGAAAATGTATATAAAGATGTTTTATTTTATTTTGTATTTAGAACAGGGTCTACAGGGTCTCACTGCGTAGATCAGACTTGTAGTGATCCTCCTGTTTACCGCCTTCCAAGTGCTGGGATTACAAGCACAAGCCACCATGCCCAGTCTCAATCACCATCTCAGTGCACCCTGGGGCCGGGGCAGGCACAGCAGGCCCGGGGATCGAACTCCTGGCCCTTGTGTCTGCCTAAGCAGGGGCTTTAATCCGATGAGTTATTTGGCCCGGCCATAAAGCCGTTTTAATATGTATGTTGTTTTTCAATAAATCTCAAAGGCTTCAAGGCAAAATAATAATAATAATAATAATAATAATAATAATAATAATAACAAATGCAGGAGAAAATTTTTAGAGATAGGTTTATAGTCTAGAACATACTGACAATTTTGTGGATAATATGCTTAGCTCTAAACTTGCATACATTAAATATGTACAGCTTTTATACACCAATAATATCTCACTAAAGGGGTTTAGAGTGAAGTTATAAATGTATTTTTCACTTAGTTTTTAAATTTTAGGTTTAGAAAGACTGTTAAAGGTCCTCTAAATTAATTTCCTATGCAATGCATGAAATTCTTCTTTTCTGACATCTCCAGTAAATATCAATGAGCACTAACTTAGGGAAAGGAAAAAAATGTAAAGGAAGCAATAACTCATCTTTTTTGCACACAAGACCTGTTAGCATGGTACAGAGAACAACAATTGAGGCAAAGGTGGTTGGGAAGGCTTTGTTTTATAATTTATGATCTTAGACATTGCAGTTTAACTACACCGTCTCTGACTGAAGGTATGGTTCATTCAGGAAACTGGCAGCCTCAGTGTGAAATATAGTGGATTGTTAAAGCTTTCTGTTTCCAGTAGAAGGTGTCCACATCTCACCACTTCTACCTAGGAAGACCCTTTGTACCTCTCAACTTTAATGTATGAAGAAATACCCCGACTCTCAGTAAAACGTGGATTGTGAAGTAAAGATTTTGAGTAGGACCTGAACCTCTGCAGTTGTGATGAGCCTCCCAGATGCAAAGACTGCTCTTTCTGGGGTGAGAATAGCATTCTTGAGCTTTTCTCTTTAAACTGAGTCAATATTCTCAAAAGAGAGATGATGTTAGAGACAGGATCGTTGGCCTTTTAACATTTCAAATACTGATTCCAGTTTGATTTTCTATAAAAAGGGAATACACTTCTATATCTATACTTTGGGGCAACATATTTGTAAAATTTGAAAGCTTAGACACTTTAGCAATATCTTTAGTATATGCTTGATTGTAAAAGTTTCTTTAAATATGACAAGCTGATGCAAAGTAGTCATTGATTAAGAACTGTCTAAAGGTGATTTGAGTTTAGTAGAAGTTTATGGTCCAACAATGGTCACCATTGGATTTTTTTGAATTTAGAATATAAGAATCCTTTATTCTAAAATTTAAAAAAATTCTTTTTTTTTTTTGGTGGAACTGGGGATCGAACTCAGGCCCTTGCGCTTGCCAGGAAAGCACTTATTCCACTGAGCCATCTCCTCGGCCCCTAAAAAATATTCTTGAGTTTCACTGTTTAAAATTTTTCTTGAAAATTAACATTTTATTGAGAAATTGAGGTAATAGTGGTGGAGTAGGTCTAAATTTCTCTAGAATTCTTTCTGAAGTTATGGGGAATAAGAAGAGAAAATAAATCACAAAAATCTTTCTGTAAATTTCAATTCCCTGTAAATACAAAAGAAGTCCCAAATTTGTACTAGTCTAATGGCAAATTTATAGGAAATCCTATAGTAGAAATTAAAAATCAATTAATAGCTGGTGACTATATTAAAACAGGATATGTTTGTGCTGCTTCTCACATAGTTAGGCTACTGAGCTCAGTCAGCCTTCACTCTGCTTCCAACTGCTTCTTCCAGGTAACCAGCTGGGGCAACTTGACCGTACAGAACTGTACTGTCTGTGTTTGTCTACTTAAAAATATATCACAGTTTTTCCAACTTGCTTCAGGGACTTTATGCCTGGAGCAAACTGGCACAGTCAAGGAGTCATTCAACTCCTTGCACAGACTGCTCCTTCCCTCCCTCCTGAAATGTTCCTGTCTTATGATCAACAATTCCTTTTAAGTAAACCTGCTTAGAGCACATCTGCCTGGCAACATATGACTTAATTCATGTAGCCAACATATCCAATCATGTGTCAACCTGCTAACAGCTTTGTACTTCCTGCTTGCAAAATGCATTTGGACTAAACTCTAAGTTGACTTGGGACTAATGATTTGGAACTGTTTCCCATCAGCCCACAAGTGTTACATTCAAGTTGCCTTCTATGTTTCTTTGATGGGGAACATTTCCTTTTAGGTCTGATTTGTTCTTACAAAACTAGCACTATTTTGAAGCAGTACTTTAAAAATTAATTCATATTAATTATACAAAATAATGGGCTTTACTTTGTCATGTTTGTGCATGAGATAAAATACTTTGATCCTTTCTACTTGCCTCAAGCCCCCATTACTTCTTCTTCTTGATTAGTCACATTTCTACTTTCCTGTTGGATATCTACCTCTCTCAGTCTTTCTCTTATTCTCTCTTTCCTCCCCTCATTCCCTTATCTTACACATATGAGAGAAAAATTGTTCTATTTTCTGTCTAGAACTCTCTTATTTGGCTTAACTCAATCAAATAATGAAAGGATAAAGAAATTCTGATATGTGTAAATAAAGGAGTATTATTCAGACATAATAAGAATAAAATCTTGTCATTTTTAGAAAAATGGATGGGATTACAGTAGTGCTCTTGAAGTGATTAAAAATCATGGAGAGATGGAGGGGGACAGAAAAGATGAGTGAGACAATAGGATTTGGAGATTAAAATAAGGTGCTGAAGAAGAGCCAGCTCAAAGTATAGGCCACTGAATAGAGTTCAGACACAATGTAGCAGGAACAAGAAAAGAACTGGGTTTGTACCATTGTTATTATTGTTTATTTTTCTTTTCTTCAAAATAAAAAAAGAAAAAGGAATGAGAAAGTACACGTGGAATGTAGGGAAAGAAATTTTGAAAAGTATTGCATTTTGGAATGAGGAAAATGCAAAGAGCAACATAAAGAGTCCAGGTAAGTGAAAGGGAACCTAAGAGAAATTTGTAAGATTATAGAAAGCAAAAGGAAACAAATTCAGGCAAAGTACAAATATACTTCTCCAAAGGCCATCTAATAAAGAAAGTACAATATTCTGCATTTATTACACTAAAACAGCATTCAAAATACTAGTTGTCTTTCTCATTCTAAAACACCAACTTTGGTAAATTCAGATACTGAAGTGAATCAATAACCATGAATCTGAAATTTTAAAACTAGAATCAGAAATGGAAGAACTAGGAAACAAAAGCATTTTATCACTCTGGAAAAAAATGAGGGAAAAGCTGTGGTAGCAATAAAGACCAAATTAGAGTTCCTTAAAGAAAATTATTTATATGGTAAAATTTTAGTAATGAAATTAAAAGGATTAAAATCCCATAGTAATCATATTTGCTCTGATTTGTAGAATTCTCAAGGGAAAGATTTGCATTCTCAAAATTTTTCCCACTGTTTCTTTGTTCATCTGGAGGAAGAACAGTCAGAACAAAAGAAAGCCTCTGAAATATTCTAATTAGTTACAGGGAACAAATAATATGTTAGCCACTAAGTCTCATGTTAAACATTGGAAAAGTTTCTGCCCTCTTAAAGATTGTTAATGTGCCTTCAAATTTTTTCTCTATTTTCTCCAGTGGTGCTATGGAGGAGAACACTTGGCTTCAGTCATGTTCCCCAAGTACCCTATCACTAATCGACATCTTCATTCCTTTTCTTAATTTTGGTTTCAGCTATAAATTTTTGGAAGAAGAAGAGCCTTGCTGTTGCATTTTCCTCTGTGGCCAAAGCCAGATCTGTGCGTCCAGTGTTACAGGACAGCAAGATTCAGGACACCTCTGTGTCATAACCAGTTGCTAACCCGACTTGCACTTGGCAAAAATAGACTCAGTAAAGTGATCACCGTAGGATGAGCTTTAACCTGGGCAATACTTCCTTTAAAGTCTTCCAGAAATGGAAGAACTAGGAAACAAAAGCATTTTATCACTCTGGAAAAAAATGAGGGAAAAGCTGTGGTAGCAATAAAGACCAAATTAGAGTTCCTTAAAGAAAATTATTTATATGGTAAAATTTTAGTAATGAAATTAAAAGGATTAAAATCCCATAGCAATCATATTTGATATCCTATCTACAAACACTATCCTCCTCACTTTCTTTTTTTATTTGAAACAATATCCTCCTCACTTTCTTTTTTTATTTTTTAAGCTAAATTTAATTTTATTTTATTGAGAAACAAATATTAATGAGACAGTTTTAAAGCTGATTAATAGGACATGTTCAATAATTAATACATTACACATTATCTTCTTAGTGGTTATCCACTCACTTTCAAATTACTATTCTCTTCAACACTTTTCTTTGTTTCAGCAGATGACATGTAAACTGGAACGCTATGTTATCTCTGAGTGCTACTCAGTTTTGTAGGTATCTCTCACATATATGTGAAATACAGGTGATACCATACTTCTGTTTATTGAAGAACTCAGTGAGTAGCAAGAAAATTGTTTTCCTATCCTATACTTTTTAAAATGCTTTTTCTTTTTTCCCCATAATTTTATTGATAAACAAATAGCAATGAGACAGTTTCAAATCAAATTGGTAGGACAGTTTCAATAATTAACACATTGTATACATTCCTCCCAGTGGTTAATTGCTGTACAAGATGCAGACATGATATCCTATCTACAAACACCATTAGAGCAAATCACTCTATTCATTAAGAGAATGTAACTATATATCTATCTTAACCACTTTGAATACACAGATGCAAAATGGACATTCATCTGTATACCCATTTTTTGTTAAGTTCCATCATTTAAATATTATAGGTGTATAAACTCAGCTAAATATTCTGAAAGAGTTCAGTAGTCCATAATAGTACTGGGTCTTCTGCTTCACTGGCAATGTCAGAAATTGTTGACCTTAGTCGCCTATAGCTCTACATAACAGCATGGCTTTACTTCTTATATTTCATTTTTATAAGCTTTTCTGCTGGGTAGTGAAGACCAAGGTAAAACAGGACCTATGCAACAAGAATTGTAGCTTTTGGGTATGATAAGGTCAGTCAAATCCACTCAGGATTTATCCTGAGATCCTGTACCTCAGATTGTTTGTCAGTGTCAGCCATGTGGATGAGACATGGCCATTGCTTGGCCAATGTGCTCTCTGTGAAAGCCTGAGAGGATGTTTTCTTTCCATGTGACTCTCCTTAGGCACACTCTACATCATCGATCACTTTCCTCTTTGGCCCCATAATCTTCTTGATCAGAAAATTTGGGGCACTGCCAAGTTACATGACATTACAGTACAAGTTCTCCTATGTCCTGAATCTTAATTGACCTTGGAAGGCTAGGGCCAAAATGTTGGCTTTCCTTGCAGTCCTCCTTTTCATCTAATTTTGGTCTGTGAACTTAGGTTGTTAACCATCCAGAAGACAAACTTATTGTTATTACCATACAACCTAGGCTGTTAAGCTTAACCTCAATATCTGTCTGCATATGAAATATTTTTGGCATAATATGGAACAGGTATTTTTCATCAAGTATTGATATGTTGAACTTTAAGTCCCTACAGAATATGATAAAAACATTTAAAAATTAGAATATATTTTAATAATAGGCATAAAGAATTATATACTTCTTATGTTTACACATAAGTCCAAAATCTAATCATATACAACCTTGAAGCAGGACAGTCCCACAATATTTCTTTTCCTGTCTCTTGCTTTCATTCACCACCCACTTCTTTTTGAACAACCATCTACCCGAGAGACTTCATAGTAGCAACTGGCATGTCATGAGAAGCAGCCTGTATTCAGAAGACCAGAATGACAGGCACTCCAAGCATGAAACTACTATTACAGATTACCATCTGCAGTGCAGTTGCTTAGTTCACAGGTATCAGTATATGTAGTTAGTCGGGGTGAGAATCTTTCCAATTAACTGCTAGATTAAAAAATCTTCTGAAGTTTCTCAATATCATTGCCTTGCCATTCTTCTACATATAACTGTATGGCTTGACTTACTCATGTTTCCTAGCTCTTCTCCTTTCCCTCTCTTGAATAGTTAATCCTCGAAATCCTGCTTCCCTTTTACTTGTATTAAACCTTTCTATTTGTATTTCTTCCTTTGAGTTCTTATACTAGGGAAACTATATAATATTTACACATGTATGTCTAGTTTATAAAATGCTTTTTCTTTTTCTTTCTTTCTTTCTTTCTTTCTTTCTTTCTTTCTTTCTTTCTTTTTCTTTTTTTTTTTTTTTTTTTTTTTTTTTTGGTACTGGGGTTCAAATTCAGGATCTTACACTTGCCAAGCACTTATGCTGCTAAGTTATCTTCCCGGCCCTAAAATGCTTTTTGTAAGAAGCAAGATTCAATTTGGGCCTACCTCAGTGGCCTTTTAAAATTAATTATCTCTTTAGAAAGCCTACCTTAAAATATACATTCTGAGTCACTAGAGTATTAGAGATTCAGTATTTTAGTTTTTGAAAGAGCAAAATTTGGCCACATAATATCTCTTTGAATGAGCAGACTGTTTCTCTTTCTATTTTTATTCTTTTTTCTTCCTTGTTTCTTTCCTTTCCTTTCTTCCTGGCTTACTTTCTTTTATTCTCCTTTCTTAGAATACAAACTAGAAAATATTCTTCCTTAAAGCATAGGAGAAAGAGAAAGCTTGACAAAGTCCACAACATTGCATATTACATAATTTTAAAAAGAAAGAATTCAGCAACTTTACTCTGATTCTGGAGAATACTGAACACTCGTAGGCATGCTGCAGTCACACACTGCTGATGCCCTCACCCCCCTTTTGAGGAGCAGAGTAGCCCTTTTATTTTGAATCAGCCCTAAGCATAATGATTCTCAAACAAAATGCAAATAATCAGGCTAGCCTGTAAGACAGTTCTAAATAGTCAGTGAGAAGACTAGAAAACAATCCTAGTTACAATTGTGAGAATAATAATGCTTCATTATACATATCTGCAAATTTCTTGATTTGTTTCCTGGGAGAAGTTGAAATACTGGACTCTAGTTACAAAGGGCTAATTGTCAATTTTATCTTTACCTCTGACTGGGCCACATCTGCAGAGGATTTTGGTCATTAGGACGTGGGATTTAAAGGCACTCTGATGTCATTAACTGTCCCCTGCCTCAATGCACTAAACGGATTCTACTCACATGTTCTCCACGGCTTCTATTTTGCTGTGCAAATGGCACAGTCATCTGCTTTAAACTTTAAAAAATATCACAAAGAACATTGGTCCTGTGTGTCCCTCAGAATCTGGTCAGGGTCCATCTGGCTTAATTTGAGAATGGTAGGTTTCCACGTATTGGCGATAATACTTGTGAAAGTCAACCTGTAGATGATTTTACAATCTGCAGATGGGAAATGTGACTACTGCCACCTGTTCTTAGCGGTACCACAACTCTTTTGAGTTATTTCTCTGAATACGTATAGCTTCAAACATATAATGGTTATTTGATTTACACTACCATTGTTTTTATTCGAAGATAAGTAATTCTTTAATAACATACCAGTAAGTATATTTTCATTCACACTACTCATTAATGAGATATAAATAAAATATTTACTTAAAAAATAATTTTAAGATCTACACCAGCAAGATGGTGGAATAATTTTTTAGCCTCAGTCCCTCCAGAAAACCCTCATGTGCACATGTTTCAGGAGACTAGGCGGGATGTCGTAGAGCTTGAAGTAAGGCTAAGTCACCCAGTGAACTGAAAGGTTGAAAAAATTTATCATCCACAGGTGAGAAAAAACTGGCCTCTTTTATTGATGCTGAAGAGTGGAGAGTGCTATAAACATCGAATCCGCTCATCGCTAGGGTTCTTAGTATCAGAAAACTGAGTTGGAGGCATGTGCGTAGCTAACCATCGCTCCGGAACTTTTCCCAGAAGGTCTATTTCTGTGTGTGTCGTCTCAGGTGAACGCCAGCGGCATTGACTGGCAGGTGTCAGCTAGAAACAAAGAGTGGGATGAAACTCCCGGGATCAGCATTCTGGCGGAAAGAATCTCACTGGAGATACTTGATGTCAGCAGGACGTTGCACAATTGTCTGATACTATAAGAAATTTTATTATTCATAGGAAGGTCAAATGATGGAGCAATTTAAGAAACTGGCTTCAGTAGATTCATAAAGGATGCAATTACAAAAGCAAATGTAAATTTTAAAATCAGAATTTTTAAAAAGTAGGGAAGGGGTAAAAATATGGAGGTTTTATATGCAATGAAAAGTAAGTTAGGGGGCTGGGGAGATGGCTCAGTAGAATAAGTGCTTCCCTGGCAAGAGCAAGGGCCTGAGTTCAATCCTCGATTCCACCAAAAAAAAAAAGTAAGTTAATATCAGTCTAAAGTAGCCTGCTACAAGCACAGGACATTTTATGTAAGATTCATGGTAGCCTGAATTATTAATAAATAAAAACATGAATAAACCAATAATGAGCGAGAACACCAAATCAATAATAAAAGTCTCCCATAGGAGAAAAGTCCAGGATTGAATAGTTTTTTTCTTAATTCTATAAGATGAGAACTGGTATCATTTCTCCATGAATTCTTCCAATGGTTTTTGTCCATTCTACTTCCAATTGAAGTATAACGGAAACTTCCAAACTCATTTTTTTCAAGATTAGAATAATCTTAATATCAAATCCTGACAAAAATATGACAAAGGCAATATCTCTGATGAACATGGGTGCAAGGATTTTCAACAAAATGTTAGCAAACCAAATTTAAGAGCACATTATCATTGTACTTGCTATCAAATGGGATTTTAATTCTTTCATGAGATATGGTTCAATATTGGCAAATCATTACCTGTGTAATTCACATAAATCAGAAGAAAAGAAACACTATGGTTATCTTTAAAAGATGAAAGAAGTATTCATAAATTAATCCCAGTCATGATTAAAAACTCTCAACAAATTATAGAATTAATCTCAACAAAATAGGTGTAAATGAAATGTAACAACACCATGAAATCCACTATGAAAAACTATAGCTAACATCATTCTTCAGGATGAAAATGTTTGAAATTTTTTCTCTAAACTCAGAGGCTAGACTAGGACATTCATTTTTACCACTTCTCTTCTCCGTAAAGCACTACAAGTTCTAGACAGAACTATTAGGCAAGGGAAGAATGATAGGGATTTTAAATGTAAATAAAGAGATGAAACTGTCTCTGTTAGAGAAAACACAATTTAATAGGTAGAATACACTACAGTGACCTCCAAACAGTCAGGGCTTATAAATAAATTCAATAAATTGTCAGGGTAGAAAACCAGCATATAAAAGTTAGTAGTATTTCTATATACCAATAATGAATGATTTAAAAAGAAATTAAGAACACAGTCCCATTTGCAATAATAATAAAATATTAAATACTAAAGTACACATTTAATCATGGAGGGAAAGAACCTGTATACAGAAAACTGCAAAATAATATGAACCAAACTGAAACGAGCACATATAAACAGAAAGACATCTCATGTTCATGGATTAGAATTAATACTGTGAAAATATCCACACTACTCAAAACAATTTGCAAATTTAATGTAATTGCTGCAAAATTTCAGTTATTTCTCACAGAAATGGAGATACAAAAGTGGTGAGCACCAAG
>NW_004524601.1:14322322-14322938 GCF_000260255.1 Octodon degus
AACCTGATTTAAAATGTAAAAAGAATTTGAAAACGTTTCTCAAAGAAGACAAATAAACAGTCAACACCTACATGAAAAAAATGTTCAGTATCAGTAATCAAAACCACAGTGAGATGTCACCTCACACTCATCAGAATAGCTTTCATGAGAGAGACTGGAGAGGATGCAGAAGAAAACGAATTTATACTGTTTCTCATCCATTATGGGAAACAGTCTCAAAAAAACGGTTCTCAAAAACTAAAAATAGAACTGTTATATGGTCCAGTAGTCCTATTTCTGGACACATATTGAGGAGAACTAAAGTCAGTTTATTGAAGAGATAAGTGTACTCTCGTGTTCACTGAAGCATTATTTCCAACCGCTGAGATATAAGACTTAAGTGTCCATCAATAGGTAATCATTTTTAAAATGTGGCATATCTACACAATGGAGTACTATTGTCCTCAAAAAAGGGAGGGGATCTTGTCATTTGTGGTAACAGATGAATCTGGAGAACACTATGTGAAGTGAAGTAAGTCAAGTATAGAAAGATAGTGTAGTGTTTTATAAATTATGTCAACTTGAGAAGTTTAATTAAGAAACTCAGCAGGGAGCCAGGTCCTTACTTTGTAAACAT
>NW_004524601.1:14323093-14324382 GCF_000260255.1 Octodon degus
ACAATATAAGGAAGGAAAGAGGATTATCCTCCTTGCTCCTTTTGTTCTTGTTGCTTTTTCTGTCTCCTGCTGCCTTGAACTGTTTGTTGTCCCTGTGCCAGGCCACCCTGCCTTAGAGCCTGCTGATTACGGACTGAAACCTACACAAACTGTGAGCTAAATAAACATTTCCCTCCTTAATTTGGGGTGTTGGGTATCCTGTCTCAGAAGCAAAAGAAAAGTAACCAAGAAAGATGGATGCTGTGTATTTTTTGTGTGTGAATTTGCAAGTAGAATATATAAAAGAATAAAGGGGAGAGATTATTATTACAGGTTGACATGGAGGTATAGGCAAAGATGGGTGGAACTGGGAGTTGTTAATCAAATTGTACCAAGTTCCAGACAGAGAAAATAATTGGTTTTTAGATTTATTGCTCAACAAAATGACAGTAGTCGATAATAATATATGGGGTATTTCAAAACAACTAAAAGTGTAAATTTTAAATTTTTTTAATAAAAGATAGTAGCCAAGCCAGACAATGGACATGTTAATTAGTCTGATTTAATCATTTCACTTTGTAAACATATATCAAGACACATTGCACTTCATAAGCATAGAAAATTATGCCATAAAATAATATTAATAAGTGCATATTTAAAATTGATATAGCAATGTCTTGACTTTACTTAAAATTTAGATGAGAAGACAGCCAAGAAGAAAATTACATTTTGTATTTATAGAATTTTCTTTGTTTGTATAAGCCTCATTTTAAAAACTTTGGCTAGAACAGCTGATAATTTATTCAAGAGAGAAAAGCAGTTAATACTGTAATGATGTTTAAATAGTGAAAGTGTAATTTATTTCAAATTTTCCAACAAGGCAGTTATGAATAAGACTCATTTAACAATTTTCTTATATATACTCGAAAGGGTTTCCAAACATTTTTCATAATGTAGAAGATTGTATTTAAGATAATAATAAAAACAACAATCAAGAGCTTGCACACAGGGATAATGCACACAGAGATAAAGTGGAATAAAACTCTTTGCTCACACTACCCATTTCACCTCTTGCTGCCCTGGCCACCTGGAGATACCATCGTGATGTCCCGATGCTCGGAGTTGAAGTCACAATTAGGGCACGAGATGAAAACTAAAAGTATAGATTCTTCCTCTGTTGACTCAAGATAGCGTTTGAGACTGTATTTCCAATGCATCTTCTTAGTATCCTCTTCAAGTTCTAGGGATGTTCCAGGTACCACAGAGTTCCTCAGAAAGTGCTTTAGGGACTGGGGTTTTTACAGGAGCTT
>NW_004524601.1:14324544-14357767 GCF_000260255.1 Octodon degus
ACTTTAGCAGACAATACCCAACTTTCTACACATCTGGCACATGAGGAATCAAGCTGTTTTAAGCTTAGTCTGATGAAAATAAAAGAAATATAATCGTGCATGCAGTAAAGTTTATGGAGCAGTTCATACTTAATTATACCAGAAAACTTTTTAAAAGTCCTGCAGCAGCTTTAGAATTTCCAGGGATTGAGGACATTGTTCAGTAACACAGAAGTACCTCAGTCTGTGAGATTGGAGTCTTCCAGTAACTAATTTTGCAATGTGACCATTATTAGTAGCAAAGTATTACTGTAATAAAGTTCTCAGATGACAGTGTGAGCAGCACTGTGAATTTCTTACTGTTTATCCCAGGTTTTTTGTTATTAATCTTTCATGGATATTTCACTGGATTTTCAATTGCCTTTGTGGCCAAGATCATACTTTCCTCCATTGATTGCTTTCTGATTGTCATTTATTATAAAACAGCAAGGAAAAGTAAAATGACAGCTGCAGCTTGATATCGTTTGAATATGTAAATGTCTTGGTAAATTCCTTTGGAGTTCCTTCTCCTTTCTTCCTAGCCAGTGGGATGGCTGCTTTGTTTTGCTGGAGAGAGAAGAGAGAAGAGGTAGTAAACGCGAGAACATTAACCGTGTGTTCTATTTCACAGCAGTCCTTCCTTGGTGTCATTCCTGCTGCAAAGTGCCTGCTAAGCAACAACGAGGCTGGGGACACTGGCAGACTCAGGAGGGCCTGGACTCTTGTCTATGAGCTCCTCAAGCACTACCAGATCATTTGGCTCCAGCACATGCCTTCCAGCGGCTTCATCACTGCATCGCGGTTGTTCAGACAGAAGACAGCTCTGCCTTCTGGTGGACCTTAGTAGATACCATAGTAAGTCACCTGGAGTTATGGCTGGTAGAGTCTCATGAAATCTTTCTATGTCTTCCATTGTGAATCATATATTACACTGTCACACAGCTATGTAGTATGGTTTCCAGTATCTGAAGAATCACTGAATAAACCCCAGGATTCCTTGCCATGAATCACAGAAATATTTCCTGGCCAGAGCTAGCTAGCCCTTATTATGAGGTAGGATGTGTAGCTAAATAATATTGAAACTCTGAGGTGACCGAAGTTGGGGAGGATTTTCTGTCTGATATTTCCACATGGGACTTCTCGTTCCTTCTTTGTGAGGATCATACATTTAATATTGTTCTAGACTTGAATATCTACATGTAAAATGTAAAAGATCATTCGTATGATAGTTTTAGCAATTAAGATCACCAAAAAGTTAGAACACAGCAGTATTTAACACTAAGTTTCTGGTGGCCAGGGAAATAGCTCAGTAGAATAAGAGCTTGCCTGGCAAGCGCAAGGGCCTGAATTCAATCCCCGGTTCCACCAAAAAAAAAAAAAATTAATAAAAATAAGTTTCCATTTGCTAACCATGTAAAATATGCATGTGTAATTACAAGAATATCAGATATTTGTGTTGGCATAGATTATTACAATGATACACCATGGGAGAGAAGGATCAGTAAATTTTCCATTGTTTTATTCATTAATTAATCCAGCATGTATTCATATTAGATATTAGTTGTTGTCATAAAAACTGAGAAAGAAATTATTATTACAATGCATAGTGTGATAATATAGTAAATTTTGAAGGAAGAAATAAATGAATAATGAAGTAGTCTATTGTATTTCTCCTTAACAAAAAGAACATGTGGTTATTTCAAGAGAAGGGAAGAAGCAGCTATTTAACTATCACACTGTATTCAATCTCCAGTTCACGTGTCCTGCCTGCCCCGCTCCGGGGTGCACTGAGCTGGCTACCTAAACCAGGCATGGTGGTGCACACCTGTAATCCCAGCACTGGGGAGGCTGAAAACAGGAGGATTACTACGAGTCTGAGCAGTGTAGTGAGACCCTGTACCAAATACATAAAAATGATAATAATAATAAAAAACTATTACACTACATTCTTAAGTTAATTATACTTCACATAAATTTATTTTTATTTTTAAGTAAATTTATTGAGAACCAAATAATAATGACACAGTTTCAAAATCAATTGGTAGGACAGATTCAATAATTAATACATTGTATATTGTTGTCTTCTTAATGGTTATTCATAGTACAAGATGCAGACATGATATCCTGTCCACAAGCACTATTAGTGCAAATCTTTCTATTCATTGAATTAAGAGAAAGTAGCTGTCTACCTATCCTATTTTAATTAAACAAATATAAATCGTCCTTCATTTGTATCCTCTTTTTTGTTTAGTTTTGTCAGAGAAGGGTATTCCATTGTCATTTAAATATTGTAGGTGGGTGAATTCAGCAAAATAATCCAATATAGTCCAGTAGCCCATAATAACAGTGGGTTATCTGTAGGACTGCTAATGTCAGAAATTGTTGACTTGAGCCTTTTACAACTCAGCCTATTAATATGGCTTTAGTTTTTATACTTTGTTTTTATACTTTTCTGCTGGATGGTTAAGACCAACATAAGCAAGACCTATATAAGAAGAATGTAACTTTTGTATCTGATAAGGTCAGTCAAATCTTCTCAGGATTTATCCTGAAACCCTGTACCGCAGTTTGTAGATCCTTTTGAGTGTCAGTCATGTAGATGAGTCAGAACCATTGCTTGACCAATTTGCTCTCTGTAAAAGCCTGAGAGAATGTTTTCTCTCTATGTGACTCTCGTTAGGCACCCTCTAAACTGTTTATATCTGATAACTGAAAATCAACTAATCATTCATTTTTTTTTTTTTTTTTTTTTTTTTTGGCAGAACCAGAGAATGAATTCAGGCCATTGTGCTTGCCAGGCAAGCGCTTATTCTACTGAACTATCTCCCCAGCCCTAGTCCTTCTTAGACAGTAGAACAAAAAAGATAAAGTGGTACCAGTGATGACAGAAAGACCTTATTTTTCATTTTTAAATATTTTGAAGTATTTAATACAGTAATAGAATGAATTATGAAAAGTTTTTAATCCACGGAATGAATGTTAGTAATTACATGTAGGTGAATAACTGCATGGTTTTGGTATATTTTATGCACTTTCATATTTTATTTTACAATATTCTGTAAAATGATTACAAACTTCTTTCCATTCAACTCAAATTAAAAAAAAAACCCTTGAAACAGAAACATAAAATTCCACAGTTGAAAAAGTCTCCAGGAAACTATTTAGCTCACTCTGTCAAGACAAAATTTCACCAGACACTGTTATGCAAACTGAGGACTTCATCCAAAGCTACTGCAGAGGAGAGCGTGGCTAAGCTCATTCTCAACTCCATTTAAACAAAGAGTGAGAAATAGAGTTTAGTGCTTGCTAAATGGCTTTACACAAACAAGCAAACAAACAAACAAACAGAAAAAACCTTTTCATATCTTGCATCAGGAGTTAGTTTTGAAAATTGTACAAAGGTAAAGGCCACAGAGTAGGCTCCTTCTCGTCCACAGAGAAGAGGAGATGGAATGCAATATCCCTGATGAGTGCATCTCAAAAACAGCTTCCAAACTTCTGAGAAAGATATTCCAGGGTTGTAAAACTGCCAACACACTTTGGAAAAGAAGTGATCTCAAAGGAACAGAGAAAGAAGTTTTCTAAAGTGCATACAGTAAAACAAAGGAAGAGGAGAACTTTTGCAGTTGGGTCACCTGGGTTTTCTAAAGATTAGGGTGAAGACCAAGGATCAGAGACAACAGATGCTAGTTGCAAGCTTATTTGGCTTGAGGGAAAACATATAACTTCCTTAGTTAACTCTCTGACTTTAATTGTAGGAAGAAGGAAACCAAAGGGGGGATAGTGATGTATTTCTCCATGTGACAACTAGTTTAAAAATGGAGGCTAAATATTACATATTTAGTGCTACAGGAAGAGTAGTTAATACTTGTGATTCCATGTGTGATATGAACTGTTGTCTCCACTTGTGTAAGAAACGCCTAGCCGGTTGGCCTAGCACAGCTCTGGATGCACGAACGAATTTACTGAAACTAGAAGACCTACCCTAGCTGGGAGTGGCACCAACAAATAGGCCCAGAGCTTGGATAGGATAAAGAGGAAAAAGATGAAGGAAGGCTTGCTTTAGTTTCTTCCAAAGAGCTCTAGTCTTTACCTTCACTTGGACGTCATCTTCTGGCTCTCAGAAAACTTTAGCTTCCTATACAGACTCGGATAAGCTCTATGGTGATCTCCAGGCCTTCAATTTTGACTGGATCCTGCGGATCTCTAGTACACAGACAACCTTTTTGCATTCTTCCATGCTTATTTCTGCAGGCAGCCATGGCAAGCCTATCGTGTCAATCCGTGTGTGTGTGTGTGTGTGTGTGTGTGTGTGTGTGTATGTGTGTGTGTGTGTGTGTGTGTGTGTCTAGTGATCACTGACTTATATGCCATCAAAATCAAGGTAACTGATATTTACAGTACTTGCTAAATTTTCATGTCTTCTTTGGTAAGAATAACTTTGAAGTTCACAAAGAATATCATTAATTTTAAGCACTGTGTTGTGCCACAGAAGCATGGTATTTACTCATTTTGCAATGCCAAGCAGGAGCAGTGAAACAACACCCAGGATTTGGAGGCAGATTTATTTAATATTGAACAGGCACTGACAAGGAACTACTCCTTATAAAAATGTCAGGCCCTAAAGACTTAGGGATGAAGGTTTTATGGGTTTGATTGCAAAGGGGAAGTACATAGGCAGAAGACTTGGCTGTCTGATTGGTTCTTACAATATGCATCACAGATACAAGCTGCTTTTAGCAGACAGAAGTAACAGGAACTGTTACCTGGGCAACTAACACTCAAGTGGTGGTGGTGGGTGCTTTCTGGTATAGTTTAACATAACTGAAATTTTAGCCCTGCTGCACAATAACTCCATATTTCTATTCTTATTTGACTTTAGCAGGGCCTGATATAGTCTCTTCTTCTAAGAATATGATTATTTTAGGCATCTTATATAAATTGAATCATGCATACCTGCTCTTCTGTGGTTAACTTGTTTTAACTGGTATAATATTCTAAAGGTTTATTTATATTGTTGGAAATGGTAGGATTTAATTATTTTCTAAGACTGAATGATATGCCGTTGTATGCATGTAGTTACTTTATCCTGTACTAATTGTATAAATGAATATCAGATAGTGACAATGAAATGTATTTGAGAAAATGAATTGATTTCTGTCTTTGATAATAGAACATCCCTATAAAATCACTGGATTCAAATTGTTTGACAGTTCATATAAATGCGCTCTTTGATATTTAAAATATAAATTCATCTGAAATAGTGTAGTCCAAAGAGTGTGACAGTAACAAAGAATACTTAACTGACCGTATCCTGCTTAAAAACATTTATTATGTATATTTGATAATACCTGATTTGAAATTTTATTCACATTAATTTCTCTCTGTTTTTGTTTTCTGTGTTTTAGCTGGTGTTTGAAAAAAATCGATCTATAGAGAAAAGAATTTTGAAAAGATTGATGTATAAATTGATGCTTAAATAGGGTTCAATTTCTCAGCCACATCTTCTTAAAGTTTTATCTACTATTTGGAAGCCGTTATTGCTTATGACAATATGACAATGCTGACATGAAAATCAGGCATCTACTCTGTATAAAGTGAGTGTCCTGATGCAGTGACCATTTTAAGAAAATCATGTGTGAAATGGTACAGCTATTAATAAATGCACATGTGCTGTATATATTCAATGTATGAGTGTTGAAACAATGTATACATAATTTAATCAATACAGTGTATTCATAGAAAAAATAGGCTGAAACCAAAATGCTTAGTTTAGTACCATTAAACACACAATTAAATTTAAAATACAATACTACACATTTTATAAAAAGAAAAAAGTTATTAAAATCTTGTGCTAGGATTAAAAATTGGGATGAAAAATACCTTGAATAGTTTCTTAATTTTGCCAGTACAACACCTAAATCATAATTATCAGGAGTTTTTCTCCCATAACAATTATTCTAAGACAATACATTTCTAAATATTTGTAACAATCAACTTCTTAGTTCCATCAACATAATTTCCTAATAAGTCTAACCTTAGGTTAATTGTTTCTTGCTGAAGATTAAAGCCCTTTCTTTTTTCTTTCCCAACATGCATAGGGAATAGTTACACAGTGATCTATAGCTTGCAAAGTTTAGATTTGAAACAGATCATTTTATTGTGTAGCTAACTGAAAGAATAGATGACTTCTAAATTTGTAAAGCAAATTTTGGCCCAGAAGATGGTAGAATACAAATTTCTAGTCCATTCATATAAATTTTTATTCTCCTGAAGTCTTTTCCCCTTGGCTGAATCAGACAATGAGAAACAGATGAGAGGCAAGTTCTAAGACAATCAGTTGTGAGGTTGTTCTATCCTGAGTATTCGCAATGGTCAAGTATAAATAAAAAAGAAGAAAAAAGAAACAAAATCCAGTATTGTGTCAAAAACAACATCTCAACGTGGATAGTATATGAACTCCCTCAGCTTCTGTCATCCCTTGATCAGACGAGATCATGTAAAGTTTCTGCTCCATTCTCTAGCATATATTCAGCATATATCCATTTATTAATAACTGTGCTATTTTACACATGCTTTTTTAAAAATGATCACTGCTTTAGGACACTCAATTTACTACAAAGTAGAGGAGATGCTTGCTTTTTATGTTGGCACTGTCACAAGCAATGACAGCTTCCAAATGTTAGATAAGATGTTAAAAAGGATATGACTGAGAAATTCAACTCTATTTAAATAGGTATTTAAATAGTAGATGACTGTCTAAGTAATAGATGATTCTTTATGAACATTTGGTCACTAGGGCTGGGGAGGTAGCTCAGTGGTATAATACCTGCCTGGCAAGCATAAGGACCCGAGTTTGACCCCAGTACCACATGCGATGCTGGCCACAGAAACTGGACATGGTGGCACACACCTGTAATCCCAGCTCTGGGGAGGCTGAGACAGGAAGATCACTACAAGTCCAAGCTGATAAGCAAAACTCTTTACCAAATACTTAAATAAAAGATTTAAAAAAAATGTAGTTTTACCTGAGAAAATGGTTTATTAGTATATACATTTTAATTCTAAAACTATACAATTATTAGCAATAAGTTAAAATTAATATTAGCCCTACTGTTTTATGTGTAATTCTTAAGTAATTCTTGAAGACATGATTCTAATAATTATATAGTTTGCAGTAATACTTTTAGAATTCTCTTTGAAAATGATTTACGTAGCACTAGCCCACAAGCACTAAGGTTTCATAGATTCTGTGACTCAGTTGTGTTAGAAATGGAAAACAACTGACTTGTAAATGATTCTGTCATTCCTGGACACCACCAGTCTTGAGAAAAATTAGAAAATTAGCAAGTAATCATATAAACACTGTAAAATGCTCATCTTTAAATCTTTTATCTCCTTGACAAAGTGTAAGTAAGGTCAATTTAGATGAGTACAGAGGGATAAAACCATTCTGCAGTTATAATTTTTGTTGTTTTTCTATGGGGGGGCAATTTGTGAAACTGGAACATTATCTAGCTAGTTCTCTTTAAAATTCCATCTAAAGGCATTTTCCATCGACCAACTAGAGCTCTTCTGTCAACATCAGCATTTTGTGAAAGGGGTTGTGTAAACTCTAAAGGACCAGATTAGCATTTATTCCCTGCCGCCTTATTCCTAAGGAGACAAATGGAGAACCTTAGACATGAAAAAGCCTCAAAATTCATCAATTGGTCATAATTGAATGCAAAGTAATACTGCCAAATTAGAGGCTTGAACAGACATTAAATATATTTTAAGGCATTTTGAAAATTTCTTAAAATTATTCAGCGTAAGCTTACTTCTGCTTCAGGAGGTAAAAGGAAAAAGAAAAGCGTGGCCCTGATGACTTTGTAAGGCAGACGTGTGTGTGCGTGCGTGTGTGCGTGTGTGTGTGTGTGACTCCTGTGAAGTCTAATGGAGTGTGGCTGACCCTCTCTCTCGGGCAGTCAGGCCATATGAAAAGCATGTGTTCCAAGGTCACTGCAGCAGGATGGGCAGATATTGTAAGAAACGCTCAGAATGGTTTTAGTAGCTAGGTTGCAAAGTTGCCCTCTTCTCCTCTGCTACGATGCCAGCTGTTTGTCTCCCATTTATTTTCTATCGTTTTTGCAAAATGTATAGTCACCAACCATTTGATGCATTTAGGTAAAGATATTCAGCATACTTCCATTTTAAGGCATGTCTGGGCAATGAAAAAGTGCTATTGTTATACACGAAGTATGGTGATAATTGTTTACAGCAGTTAAGATAACTCCATGCATGCTTCCTAATTAGAAAGCAGAATCTCAGGTTTCTTGTATTTCTACTAAACTTTGAAGTTATTCTCTTTTTCTTAAATACCAGGTTTTCTGGGCAGCTGTTACAAAAATGAAACTGAGTTCAATTCACAGCTGCACTCAAATATTAATAAAATCAATATTAATATCATGGGTTGTTACTTAATGTCTATGTGCCAGGCTTGCCCCTAGCCAAATGAGCTTGAATAGTGAGTGTACTAACTTTAGAAATCATGCATTTCACCATGGCACAAGAAGAACTCCATTTCCCATATAAGACTTATTTCTCTTCAAATGTTCTAAGCAAATAGTTTCTAAGAATATCATTTCCGGACTTGTGAAATCTAATACTCTTAAAAATTTGACTATTGCCTTCTGCATTAAAGTGTAATTCAATTTATTCACTTGGATAAATTTGTGAATACTTTCTTTCCTTACTAATGACTTTAGGAAATAGCTCTCTACTATAAGGTCAGCACAGGTAATATCTAGCAAGTATAAAATCTTATTTAGTATGCTGGAGGACAGCTATGACTGGGAATTCAGAAATTTTATTTTATTTTATTTCATTGTTTTTTTGGATAGGGTAGTAGGGTTTTCCAGTTCTATATGAGTCTGTAGTATCTGTTATTTTTCCTTTGACCCAAATGCCAAGGGGAGCCAGGAGGTATGGACAAGCCTAAATCTTTTTATTATTTGATAAGTTAATAGGCAAGGGAAATTTTTGTACTGCCTTGAGAATAGGTTGAAGGGCAGCAGGAGCTCAAGGTATTGCAGATCTTGCCAAAAGCGCTTACCTAGTCTCCTCCGTGTAAACCTTACGCTGTTTCCAATGTACGTCACACCACAGAACACATACTGCTTGAGCTTCCGTTCAGTTCTCTTCTTACTCGAGCTGAATGGAATGCAGTGACACTGCAGCAATGAAGACTGCTGATGTCATTTTCCTTTTGGAATTTGCTTTGGTACAGGAAAAAAACAAAACAAGAAAAAACACTACTTGGACCTAATTATTAATTTGAATGGCGTTCAAAGTGGATGTTGTATGTTCCTAGATTCCAGTTCCAGCGGCCGTGAGGATCTCTATACTCAGCTGCCTTGTGCAGCCACACATGCATGCTTTGACAGGCATCACGGGAATCTCATGGAAACAGATGGTCTATGCACAGCTCTTCCAAGCATAAAACTCAATTTCTGTTCTTGTTTCCAGGATCTTAAATATCACAGTGTTATGTCTGATTATTTTCATCTTTTAGATTTATACTAAGGCATGAAATGAAAACGATTTGTACAAAAGAATTAAAAGAACAGCATGTATCAAAATGGCAAGGATTTGGGCTAAAACTGAATCTCATGTAAAAGTCACTAATTCTATTTCTTTGCTTATCATTGGTGCCATTTCCCACAGACTCTAATAATCTTAGACAGTGCCTTGGGTGTACATGTGTACTTCACTAAATAAATAGATGTAGTAGAGTTTTCCACCCAATGAAGTAATACACCAAAACATAATTATTTACCTTCCAATCTTAAATCATTCTGATTCAGAGGATAATGACAAAGGGAATTAAGATTGATCTAAGACAGAAGTATATTAAATTGTCTTTTAATTTATAACAGTAATTTGTCAGGAGTATTAGCATTATACATAAATTTGTTATGAGAGCTATATTGGGATAGTGGAAGGTTAGGTTTGTAGATATTTAAAGAGCTTTGCATTCAAAGGAACAGTCCACAAGCTTTGAAAGAATGATACATTAAGCAGGTTGTTTAATTTGTATTTTCTACTTTGTTATCAATTTCTAGGCTTTACTGTCTCACACTGCCAAGGTACTTTGTGGTGATCTAGAGAAATTAGAAATTTGTCACCATCAAAGAAATTGTTTTCAGAGGGAAAGAAAGTTGTGAAGAAAACGCTTTAGAAATAAGGGGAAGACTGCGTGTTGGTGACAGGAAAATGAACATTTGAGATCTCGCTACTATGAGTCCCATATGCCTGGCCCAGGGGACCATGGTCTACGTGCACAGCCACTTTGCAGCTCAGGACCTAGTTTCCTTGGTCATCACACTGTCACTGTATTTTGACAGGTATGGGAATTGTCACATGGTTTTGAGTCTCCACGGGGTCCTTCCCATCACCGAGACCAGTTTCAAGCACCTTCAATTTCACAAGGGATGTGGCGGAGAAAAGTCTTTCAGCTGTAGGGATCCCTCTGCAGATGTGGTTCAGACTACTAGTGAGTATAGTTGGTTGGCGGTGACAGGTGAGAAGATCTGAAAAGTATAAAAAGCATAATTCTTTGTCCTTAAAATATCTAGTGATTCACTTTTTTTTTTGGACCCGGAGATTGAACTCAGCCCTTGTGCTTGCCAGGTAAGTGCTTATTCTACTGCACCATCTCTCTGGCCCCAATTCACTTCTTCTAGCTACTTTTTGAATTTTTTTTCTTGATTTTGGCATTTCTTACTATACTTAGTAAGAGTTGAGTTGGATACTGATTATTTATGTCCATACAGTCAAAATGCTAGCTGGTTTGGGTTACTCAAGATTTTATTACCTGGATAAAGTTAAAATTTAGTGCATCAGTTACACCAGCTATATTTCAGGGGCACAATAACTACTAATTCACAGTAGCTACCATATTGGACAACACAGAATGGCCATTTTTTCTATCCCAGAAAGTGCTTTTGGATAGAACTGATTTAAATGTCAAATATTGAGGGTTAATTCTCTTCTTGCTCAGAGAAACATCTAAGCACCTATTTCATTGTCCTACTTACTGCCCAATTACTCAAGTGTAATCTTGGAAGAGAGGCTGCTGTGAAATTCTTGTCAAATGGCATTAAATTTTAGGTTTTAAGAATATTTAATAGTCACCAAGTTAGTTTAAACATCTAAGCTCTCTAGCTTAATATTTAGAATGATATCTTACTATAATATAATTTTAAACCTATAAATAGACTTCTTGTACCATCAAGAATAAAGCTTGTATTTGGTACGCACCAAAATGTTCCTGTCCTCTAAAGTAACTCATAAGAAGGCAACCTCCAAGGAAGAATAGGTGGAAAATTTTCAGCTGTTCATCCATCTCCATTCTCATCTATCTCCTACCCAAAAAATTATTTTTGTAGAAAACATGCTACAATTTCATTGCATATTCTTTTCAAAATTAATTTTTTGTGTCCTTTCATTTTCCCTCTTTATCTTAAATAAAGAAATACATTTTTCAGTTAGGAAATAAAGTAAAAATAAAACACTGACACATTTTGCCTGTTAACTATTTCATTTTTTATTTTTATTTTTTGCAAATCTATAGCATACTCTATGGATCCTCTTAAGTAACGTGTCATAGTGGTCAAAATCTCAGCCCTGATCTTTAACACATTTTGGAAACATATAGTAAGTACTATTAATTTCTAAGATGATCTATAAATATAAAATCTTAAAAATAGAGGATAAGGCTCTCTACCAAATGGCCTTATAGTGTCACTCTGACTCTCTTCTTCACAGTGCCCTCAGTCTCGCCTCCATCCAACCCATTACTTGGGTTTCTACTTTTCTGTGGCTTTACTTACCTTTGTCCCCATGGTAGCTGACTTACTTGGAGACACACGAGGGCAAAGAGATCCTTCAGTCTCCTGCCTATTCACTGTATCATTCCCTATGTTCATATGTCCGGGATTTTCTACTATTCCATTTATTTATTTTTTTCTTTTTCTTGTGTTTCCTTTCCTTCAAGTGAATAAAATTTTATAGACACAGTTAGAACCCTTTATGAACCTTTTCCAATATTTTTGTTGTTCATCTTCAGAATTAACACGTAATTTTAATTTGGTCATCTTCAGATTATGCCTTGTTTGAGTAAGTGACGTTAAGCTTAAGCAAATGCTGTAAGAAGCTTTTCATAATTATTGGATCGAAAAACTTTATTCTATTATATTTTCTGTGGCTTCTTGTTTACAGCAGAAGGCACATGTTTATTCATTTCATGAAAGTTTATCAACATTATTATTTTGTCCCTATTTTAAATGATGTCTATAAAATTTCACACTCACTGATTTTTCTGTTAGCAATTTGAGGATAATACTTCACAGACATATGGACTCTAATAGTAGATACAGAGTTTCTGTCATGCTGTTTGTTTGATGGGATAATCTGTCTCTTCTCTCTAGTAGTCCATAAAATTTGTTTGGCAGCAGTATGACTGACTCACTGTGTATTTGTACTTCTTGTTTTGCTTAACACTGTGAGCTTACTCTTGACTTGCTAATCATGTACACATGCGACAGTGTCAAGCACCACCCATCATTTTATCAACTGTTTTGGTCACACCTATTAGCTGTCCACTTCTTTCTTTATGCCATTTTACATTTGTCTCTCTATACTATGTTTTCAATGTCGCCTTCAATTCTACTTTATAGATTGATTTTTAAAGTTTTTAAATTGGGTTTTGAGATTTTTCATTTTAGTGATTGTATTTTACAACTCTAAAGCTTCTTTCTTCACGCTTTTTTATTTCATTTCTTCCTAGTTTATTTTGCAATGTGTTGGGTTTTTTTTTTTTATTTCAGAATTTATAGGCTCTCACTTATGCCTTTAAGGATGAACATTTCTTTTAGTCTGCCAAAATTCCTCCATGTAATTCATTTCTTCTAGAGTATACATTTATTTGATGTTAATGTTTTATTTGTGTCTATTTATTTATCCTTTTTAGCATTCAACTCTTTTGTGGGTCTTGGAATTCCTGAGTTTTTGTGGTTACATCAATCCAACTCTCTGACCACCAGTTTGAAATGTATTTTGTAATTAGAGTCCTAAGCTAATGTCTAAGAGCAGGTAGTATTTGTAGCTCTGTTCTTAGTCATGAATTTGTTTTCTCTTTTTACCTTTGCCCATAACTTTCTATTCATCATACTTCCATTCATCAGATTGGGAACAGCTAGGACTTGTCTTTCCCAGGGTCTAGCATGGGCCCATCCTGAGCCTTCACCAGGCCCAGATCTGATTCCAGACCCTATCTCTCTAGGAATAACACTGCCTGTTAATGCCCTGTCGTGATTCACAGTTCATCATGAGGGCCATGCTAGTCCTATTAAGGCAGTCAACACTATGTTGCTTTTGGAAAATGAAATGTTAGTCTCATGGTGAGCTCAGTTATGACAGATCAGCTTTATGTTTTTATATTTGACCTATTTTTATGTTCTTATAGTATGGAAGTTGATGCCTTAAAGCAGGAACTCATCAGTATTTCAAGCGGAATTCACTGTATGACATCTTTTCCCTTCATTGAATATATTAATTGACACAAGGCTTTATACCCCAGTTCACAAGGGCAGCACTTTCTGCTCTCCTTGGAGCTCAAACACCTGTCTCCTGTAACAGAGGACACTGAAAGTGCATAGGTACTGAGATAGGATGTCCTTGGCTGAGTTGAGCTCTGAAAGATTGTAATCCCTTGTGCTGGCATGGTAGAAAATCATTGTGGTCCCAGAGAGGGGGCTTCCAGAGGTTCCTGACTCCTGAGGGAATAGAAATTCAGTGAATTGCTTCTTTAAGATGGCCCCAGCTGTAGCTGTCTATGTGCTGGCAGGGACATAATGTGACTTCCTTCTCCATGGCAAAGACACTGTAGAGACACAGGCTGCTTCGCTAGCTGGGCTGCAAACCTGTGATAACTGAGAGACTGCACGGTAGCCCAGATTGTGGGCATGCATGCTACGGGTGTGTGCTGAGGCCCCCTGGGTCACACTTTCTCTGGAAAAGGTGAGCTCCCTTTTCTCTGGCTGGGGATCCTGGGTAGCAGTTCTAGGGTGGTTGTTTACTCTTCTTGTGTTGTCATCCCAGACTTGAAATCTGAAAAGCTCCCTTTTCTCCTTTACTGAGGGTCAGCATTTCCATGGCCACAGGAAATGTAGCTTCCACTTGGTGCAGTCCAACCCTCTGTGGAGGAGGGTGTGAGGCCAGGCCTGGTACTTCTAGTCAGATGTCTTAGGTTCCTTCCTGAGATCTTCATCTCAAAGATTAGCCTTTAAAATATAAGCCTCACCACCACTAACTTAACAGCATTACAAAATGTCACTTGGTGAGAATCCAGAGAGAACTTTTCTTTCTTCTCATCGCCAATGTAAGTTGTTGACCCTGTTGTACAAAAGAAAGTTACATCTATTTGACCGTATCTTCTGGTTATGTGGAAAGTTGCAGCATTGAGATTTCCAAGACACACCAATTAATACTATCGCATTCACCATCCGTAGCGCAAATCTTAGCAGTTCACAACTTTGTTGTGACAGTCTTTTTTACAAAAAGAAAGGAAAAAAAAATCTTTGCAGTACAATTAGTTCTGCAATGTTCTGAGGTCATTAGAGATTCCCCATCCCCATCCTGTCTTATCTAACAGAGGTAAACAGAAAAAATTTTAAAATACTTTTTAAAAGCAAATCATAGATTTTCTGAGATAAAAAGACTTGATGTCATCTAGCTCAACTTTTTATTTACAAATGAATAAATTTGCGCTTAGAAAAATTAAGTGATTTGCATAATTCACACATCTAATGAGTAGCAGATAGATGTCTTCCTTTTCCTGAGCCATTAAAAACTGAAAATTACAAATTGCCATGTGTCACATCACACACAGTCAAATTACTGTTAAGAGTGATAAATTCACAATAGAAAAATTATTGGAATTTTGTACTTTGTTATAAATGTTGTTTTATTGATATTGATCCTATCATTAAATATACAGTCATGAAGCATTTTCTATTTTATTGGCAACTAAAATTTAGAAAATAAAAAGTTTACAGGAATGTATAAATTTCCTCATGATGTCTTTAGGTATTTCTTTTTTTTCACAACGCATTTTTCTATTTTTAAGGCTATTAGTACAATAACTTGATCACTTTGCAGACTTGAGAAATGGAGCATACTTCCACGACTAGCAGTGATAATGCAAGAAAGATTAAGTTTATTATACACAGCTATAAAATTGAGAAAAATATTAAAAATAGTAATTTTTGAACAGTAGACAGTAGGCAACATGGGATCATGATTCCTAACAGAAATAAAGCAAAAAGTTGACTCCATGTGTGTCCCCTTGTTTGTATGGAGGTGGTTTCTAAGTTACAGAAGAATCTGAGCATAGATTGGTGGACTTTTTATGTTAAACAGACAAAGTGGCATTTGTGAATTTAAGGTGGTTAGAATTCATAGGTGGACCTTCAAGATGGTAGTTAATGGAGAAATTCTGAAGAGGGCTTATCTTTTAGTCTTTTTGTAAGTGCTGATCTGCATAGTCTTTAGAGGAAGCCACTGAACCTTGATTAACAACAATAACAACAATGAAAAACCCAACATAGAATAATAAGGTGATCAACTTACAGAATTTACATAAATGAGGCTGGAAATAAAGTTGTTCCTACCCATATAAGATGATCCTGAAATATGGATTGTGTAGTGTTCTGAAAAGTAATACCTTGGTAGGAGAGATAAATTAGCACTAGACTAAAAGCTGCACTGGAGGATTAGACAAAATGCTTAAACGATGGCAGACACAGCACATTTCAAGCTACTAGATGGCATAAGTGAATTAATCCTAAGTAAAAGAATGTCAAAATACAAATATGCTACAGTTTCAACATTGCTCCTTCCATTGAGACTCATGTTTAAATTTATTTTTTATTTTTTAAAAAGAATAAAAATAGTAAGAGAAGCATTAGAAACGTTGCAAAATTTCACTAAACAAAATAAAAGAAATTCAGTAATGGTTGTTATATTGTATAATGCTGTCTTCAAATTAGTTGTTTAAATTATCAGATATAAGCATAAAAATTTGGTTTAAAAAGGTATAAGAAGTTATAAAGGAGTAGAAAAAAACTAAGCATTAACTGTTCATTTCAATATACCAGCAGAAATTAGCAGTACAGTTATCCAAACTATCCTGTGTATACACATAAATACACCCTTTCCCTTCCTTCCTTTTCTTTCTTTCTTTTTTTCCCTTAAATTCTCTCCTCATCCCACTTTTTCCTTTGCTTTGAACTGATCCTTTCCCTTTCAAAATATCTATTGTACCTTTCAGATTTTACTTACTCTTTTAGGTTCTCATAACAGCCAGACAATATGATGTTTGCACATGTGGGTCTGATTTATTTCACTTGTGAGTATGATCTCTAGTTGCATCAACTTACTTTTAAAAACCTGAAATTTATCTTTTTCTAATAGCTGAGTAATACTTCATTGTATAAAAACGCCACATCTTTTTTATCCATTCCTCAGTGGATGGAAATTTGGGTTGTTTCCAAGATTTAGCAGTACAAATTGTACTGCTATAAACATGGGTGCACATACATGGTGGTAGTATGATGTTTTCAGTTCTTTTGGAAAAATACCCTGAAAGTAAACAGCTGTGTTGAATGGCACTCCTAATCCTAGATTTTTGAAGACTCTTCACACTGATTTCCATAGCGTTGTACTAGTTTGCACTCCCACCAACAATGGAGAAAGGTTCTTTTATCCCGAGAACCCCTCCGCCATTTGCTATTGATTAACTTCTCAATAATAACCATTCTTTCTGGGGTGAGATGGAACCTCAATGTTGTTTTAATTTAAATTTCTTGAATAAACAATGCTGTTGAACATTTTTTCATATTTTTATTTGTTATTTGTATTTCTTCATCTGAGAGGTATATATTCATCTCAGATGCCCATTTTTGGATTGGCTCTTTGAAAAGTGGGACCCTGATTTTTAAAAGTTCTATAAAGAATTTTCTTAAAGAATTCTATAAAGAGACTTTATAGAAGTATCTTGGTAGGTTTTTTTGTGCTTTTCTATGTAAAGTGTCATGTTACCTGCAAATAATGATAATTTCATTTTTTCTTTCCAATCATGATTCATTTTATTTTTCTCTCTTGTGTAATTTCTCTGGCTAATGTTTCCAGAACAAAATTGAACAGAAGTGGTGACAGTGGACATCCTTATCTTGTCCCTGATTTTAAAATGAAGGCTTTCAGTTTTTGTCTATTTAGTAGGATGTTCTTTATTGGTTTGTCATAGATGGCTTTTATCAGGTTGAAGTAAAGACCATGTAGTGGTCTTTCTTTTTTTGATTTTTTAAAAATTTTATTTTATTTTATTGAGAAACAAGTAGCAATAAGACAGTTTCAAAACTGATTAATAAGACAGTTTCAATAAATACATTGTACATTGTTATCTTCTCAGTGGTTATCCACAGGACAAGATGCAGACAGGATATCCTGTCCAAACACTATTAGTACAAATATTTCTTCTCATTGAATTAAGTGAAAGTAGCTGTATATCTATAATTATTCTGCATATACAGATACAAAATGGTCCTTCCTTTGTATCCCCTTTTTTGTTTAATCCTGTCAGAAATGGGTATTCCATTGGCATCTAAATACTATAGGTGCTTGAATTCAGCAAAACAATCCAACACAGTCCAGCAGTCCACAATAGTAATGGATTATCCACAGAAGTTGTTGACTTGAGCCTTTCACAGCTCAGAATATTAATATGACTTTACTTTATATGCCTCATTTTTATACTTTTCTACTGGATGGTTAAGACCAAGATAAAGCAAGAGCTACATAATAAGAAATGTATTTTTTCTTCCCTTTTTTGATAAGATTGGCTATGGTTTATCAATTTCATTTGTTCTTTAAAATAATGAACTGTTTGATCCTTTAATTTGTATTGGTTTCTTCATCTCCATTGCATTAATTTTTCTCTGACCCTTGCAGTTTCCTGCCTTCTTTGGGCTTTGGACTTGACTTGCTCTTCTTTTTCTAGGACCTTAGTTGCAGCATAAAATTATTTATTTGCTCTTGTTCTGTTTTTTTAATGGGATAGTTTTACCACTATAAACTTCCCTCTTAAGACAGCTTTCCTTGCATCCCACAGTTTCTGCTAAGTTGTATCAGTATTTTCCTTTGATTGTAAATATTGTTTAATTTCTTCTTTAATTTGTGATCCATTAATTGTTCCGAAGTTGTTACTTAATTTCTGTGTGTTTCTGGGCGTTTTTGTCCTTTCTTTTGTTAATGATTTCCTATTTAATTACACTATGTCAGGTAATATGTATTGGATAATTTCAATTCCCTTTTTATTTACTTAAGCATGCTCTATGTGCTAGTATGTGATCTGTTTTGGAGAATATCCCATGCACAGCTGAGAAGAACATATATTCTGACATTCGTGGGTGGAACACTCTGTAAAGATCTGCTAAGTCCATTTCTTAACAAATTTGGTTTAGTTCTGTTATTTCTTTGCTTTTTTTTCTTATTTGATCTATCTCTTTGTGACAGTGAGGTATTAAAGTATTCCACTGCAATGGAGTTATTGTTCCTTTGATTTTTTATGTTTGTTAAAATTTGTCTTATATATTTGGGTGCTTTTACATTGTTTGCTTAGGTATGATTGTTAAAAATTCCTCTTGTTGTTGACCCCTAATAATTATGTAGTGATCTATTTATCTCATTTAATCATTCTTGTTTTGAAGTTGACAATGTAAGCAACCAGAATAGTTACTTCTGCTTTTTATGGGTTCCTATTGCATGGAGTATTGTTTTCTAACCTTTGTCTTTCAGTCTATGAATTTCCTGTTGAGTTAAATGTGTTTCTTGTATACAGCTTACTGTTGGATTTTATTTCATGATCCACTCTGTCAGTCTGACTGTTTTGATTGGTGAGTTGAGACCATTTACATCAATGGACCTAACTGATATGTATTGGCTTAACTTTGTTATGTTATTTTTCTGCTGTAGATTCCCTAATTTTGCCTTCTGTTTAATTTCTTGCTCTTCTTGGTGGGTTCTTTCTGTTGTTCTTGAAGTTGTGGTCATTTTTGTTTCATTTGAGAATATCTGTCAACATTTTTTGTAGGCTTGGTTTGGTGATCATAAATTTCTTCAGTTATTTTTTGTCATGGAAGTATCTTACCTCCATTAAATTTGAGTTTTGCAGGGTACATCAATCTGTTTTGGAAGGTGTTTTCTTTGAAGACCTGAACTATTTTACTCCAAGTTCTTCTTGACTTGATGATTTGTGATGAAAAATATGTCATGATTCCAATGGGCTTTCCATTATGGGTGACCTGTTTCTTTTCTTTAACAACTTTTATTTTTCTCTTCTTTTATTGAATTTCTGAGATTTTGATTAGTATGTGTCTGGGTGTAGATTTAATTTTAATTATGACTAGCTGGAGTTCTACATGTCTCCCTTAACTTTATGTCAGATTCTTTTTCCTGTGGTTGGGAAGCCTTTATGTCATTTGTGTTGACCCCTGCTGCTTCTTTAACACTTATTAGTTTTATATGGTTTTTCTTTACATAATCTTGTAGCTGCTGAATTGTTTATTGGTTCCTTATTATATTTAAGAGAGCTTTCCTTTCACATTCAATATCTAATATTGCCTTCAAGGTCTGAAAGTATATCTTCAGTTTCATTCAAGTGGTTTTGCCAGCTTTCAATGAAATTCTTTTTTTTTTTTTTTTTTTGCAGAACTGGGAATTGAACTCAAGCCCTTGCACTTGCCAGGCAAGTGCTTACTCTACTGAGCTATATCCCCAGCCCCTCAATGAAATTCTTAATTTCCTGGATATCCATTTGAATCTGTTTTATGCATTTTCATTATTTTCTGTGTTGCTTATTCAATGTTTCCATCATTTTTATATTCTGTTCTATTTTTTAAATCTATGTCTTCTTTAGATATACTGACCAATTTTTTCATAGTTTTTGTCATTTAATTTTTTACCTTAGAGATTATTTCTGATCTGATCTCTTCTATAGCCCCGTGGAGTTGTTTCTTCACCTCAGTTTCTATCATTTCAAAAAGTTCAGCTGTGTGACTTCCAAGTGTTTCTATGATATTGCCCTGTGAACTTGTCCTGGGTGGGCTGGATGTCTGAGATTACCTTTTGCTCTTTGATTTTGACATTTTTGATGCCCCCCCATATTCATTTCAGTTCAGCAGACAAGGTAAGGGGTAAGGTACGGGTAAATAGGTCTCCCACAATGGGAGGAGGGTAGTCTCATCCAAAGCTCCTGCTGTCCTGGGTTCAACCAAGGTGGTGGTGCTGGGGCAGATCAGGAAGGCTCTGACAATGGTGGGGGCAGGCCAAAGATATACAAGGTTTCTATCTAATTGTTCCCCCAAAGCCTCATGCAGTCATGGGGCAGTTTCTGGAGTTGTGATTGATTTTTTTAATTATTTATTTATTTATTAGAGAGAGAGAGAGAGAGAGAGAGAGAGAGAAAGAGTGTGTGGCCAGCTCAGCCCACCAGGGGGCAGGGCTGGCTGGCATGTGGTGATGGGGGATTGAACCGCGGTCCCTGATGCTTTTGCTAAGCTTGTTCTAAGTAGGTGCTTTAAACCACTGAGCCATCTCTCCAGCCCTGTGATTGATTTTTGATCCGATGCTGGGATTGCAGATATGGGTGCTACACCTTGGCCCTGGAGAAGGTAATCTACATTACAATATAAGGAGGGGAAAGAAGTTAGCTAGCTGAGGGTGTCAGGTATTTTGTTCCAGTAATGAGAGAAAGATAACTGATACAATTCTTCATGTTTTAATTTAACTTCTATTGTGGGATATGAAGAAAATAAAAACATATTTTAATTATGATGTTTGGAGGTGGGAATTTTAGGGAAATATTAAAATAAGGCTTTCAGGATGGAGATCCTATAATAGAAATGCTGGTAGTTTTGTAAGAAGAGTGGAACAAAACTGGAAGAAATACAAGTACAGACACATGTACAAACTCTCTGTCAGTTGCTGGGTGGGGGTTCTATGTGGAAGAAAGCCACCAGTGAATGTGACTCCTTGACCAGGTACACTCAGAAGCAAAGGCCAAAATATATCTCTTTCAAAAAACAACCTTCAGGTATTTTTTTTTTTTTACTGGCTTTAAGAGACAGAGGAAGAATATAGCACTGAAATATATTTAGTATCATTAAAAATTAGAATTCAGAAAAGAATGAAATGTACCTAAAGCTAAGTCCCAGATTTTACCCTGCTTTCATGTTAACAAGTTAGTTCTTCTGATTATGTAAATATTAGGATAATACATGATATTCTGAGGTCAGCAAAGGACTTGTACTCGTGACAGTAGCCTGCACACAACATTAAACTCACAGCACCTCCTTCATCCCCTCACGTACAAAGTCCTACCAGGAATAATGTAGATGTGAACTCAAGTGGGTGTGACACACACAATTTGTGTTACAGCCACAGAACCCGGGGCTTAGGTGCTCAGCCTTGCAAGAAACTACTGGCAAACCAGCTCCAACTTTGTAGTGGAGGAAAAATTATCTGTAATGCTCAGGAAAAATGTCTCATCTTCAGATATTGTCTCTATCTTCCTGGGCTCTTTGCTATACAAACATCCTTGAGAGAAAAGCGTCACTTTTCTCCTCCCCAGATATCTTAGTTACTTTTCTCATTGTTGAGACAAAATACTCAATACCCGAAGCTAAAGGAAAGAAGAGTTTGTTTGGCTTATGGTTTGCAGAAGTTTCAGTCCATAATCTGCTGGTTACTTGCTCTAGGCTGGGCATAACACTCACACCCTTAATCCTAACCAGAAGGATGTCAAGCCAATTGATAGACTGACTTAGTAGTCACATGCCCTCGATCCCAGTATCACACACTCTAGATTCAGCCACCTCTGAAAGTCCCCACACTCATGACTGCATGAGCCTGTGGGGGACATCAAGATGGAGCCATGAGACCAGGATAAAATACGCAATGCTTACAGTTTTAAAGAGGAGAGGTTTATTTTGGCTCATCTTTTTTTTTTCTTTTTTCTTTTTTCTTTTTGAGACAGGGCTTCTCTGTGAATTTCAGGCTGGCCTTGAGCTCACTTTGCAGCCCAGGTTGGCCTTGAACTCACAGCATCCTCCTGGGTCAGCTTTGAAATGCTGAGATTACAGGCATGAGCCACCACTCCCCTATACTTCAGTTAATCTTTAAAAGAATTTTTAGCCTTTGCCTGTTTGGCAGCATGGTGGAAAGGCCTGAGCAAAGGAAAGCTGTTCATGTCAGGGCATACAGGAAGCAGAGAGAAAAGGCAGAGAGAGGGAGACACCCTTCCAGGGATCATCCTCTGCCAAACAAGACCTACTTCCTAACAGCAAGCCAGTTATAATGCTCCATAATCCAGTCACTTTCCAAACATTTGAGGCTTTGAGGGTCTTGTTTACCTCCAAACCACTATAGATATTCTGGATAAAACTATATAAGAAATATAGAAATGCTGTGAATTGTCTCTCAACTTCCAAGTCATAATATGTAGTAAAATATTTAGCCAATGTAACAAAAATATCGGTACTCCTTGGGTTCAAATATTCATTTTCTATCCATAGTTACAATTTCCTTAATATGTTATGTCTTTTCTGAAAAAGAATTCAGTCAATGTGTTATATTTTTGGGTAAAATGCAGAATATAAAACTTTATTAACGCTCCTATTTGGCTCAGGTTCTAGGACACATGACGAATGGATTCTATTAACAGTGTCTTCTGTCATTGTTTGAATGGAAATTTGGAAATGGTAACATGGTATTGACTATGCTATGGGGCTTTAGTCTTCGATTAATCAAAAGTAGATTTAAAAATTTTTATAAATTTCATCTAAAAATATAAATCAATAAATGTAAAACATTACATAGTTAGAACCACACAGTCATCTTAATAGATCTTAAATATTTTCTCTACGAAGATCACATAAAATAAAACCCGCATAATAGGATTTTGGCACATTTATATTGGATATCTTCTACCTTACTAAGATGAGTCTGGGTTGGCAAAATAAAAACTGACAGGTTATAAGGTAAGACTTTGTGTTATCTTTAAAATACAACTTCAAAATACTGTTGAGGTAGCTGAAGTCTCACATTTATTCGTGCTTGGGATAGTGCACTAGTCAGGCTTTTGTTACTACGATAGAGTGCCTTACGCAAAACAGTCTAATTTTATAAAGAAAAGAGACTAACTTAGCTCACCGTTTTTGAAGTTCAAGGGCATGGCAGCTGGATTGGCTCTATTATAACAGTCCTCTGTGCTGCTGAACTTCATAGGCAGGGAAACGCTGGGAGTGTGCAAAGCAGTGATGGACTTTATCTCCACACAGGAAGCCAGAGAGACCCGGATGGAGTCAGGCTTAGGAACCTATAACTCCACTTTTCTTGGGTGCATATTAGTAATCCAGAGCAATGCCAATGCATGCTAGTACGTGCATGTGACATAGCTGAGTTATCTTCGTCACTACTGTCTTCCACTCTCTCCTCTCACTTGCCCCTGAGCTCTCTTCCTATCTCTAAAAATCTACTTTCTGGTTTCTTGTCATCTGTTTTTATTGGTTAGATTGCTCATATAAGAGAAAATATGTAATATGTAACATTCTAAGACTGGATTATTTCATCTAACTTGAAAGTCTTCAGTGCCATCAATTTTTCTGCAAATTATACGATTTCATACTTGTTTATGGGCCAACATTCCACTGTATGTCAGTGCCATGTGTTGTCCATCCACTCACTGATGATGGACATATAAGCAATTTCCACTTCTTAGCAATAAACGTGGTACACATAATTCACTACAGCATGATATGCTTAATTCGTTTGGGAATATAGCAAAGAGTGCTTTAGCTGCATCAAATAGTTTACGTATGTTCAGTGTTTTGAGGAATCACCGCACTGGTATCTATAACAGTTGTTCAAGTTTACACTTCTCCTAACCCTCAGTCCAACGAACTTCTTAAATGCACTAAGAAAGTTCTGTGCCTGGTCACGTTGGGCCCACAGATCACAGGTTGCCTCCTAACCATGGAGGAGGATTCCTTTTATCTTGCATTCTTACAAGGATTCAGCATTGTTTTTTTTTTTCTTTTTTCTTTTTTAAAAAACTCTTGGCCAAAGTTACTGCTTGTTACCCTGTGTTGATTGTTTTTATGTGTTCAATTTTGATAGGTCATATATGTCTGTGGTTTATTCATTTTTTTTCCCCTAGGGTCTCTAATACATTTGAATATAAGTTTTCAAAATGATTTCTAATAATCCCCTGGACTTCAGTGGTATTTGTTGCATCTTTGCCCTTCACATTTGTAAGTTGATCTAGGTAGCCCTCTCCTGCTTTGGCTAATTTAGCTATGAGTCTCCCGGTGTCTCTGTTCCCCTGGCTCTATGCGCTTGCCACCCCTGGTTTTGCACTACCAGAACTTCCCACTGATCCCGGCCTTCTGTGAGAAAGGCATGCTTCTCCTAGCCCCTTGGTTTTACTTTTCTGTGTCCTCCTTCTTTTGGGTCTGAGCTCACTGCTAGGGAGGATCTCACTGTCTAGACAGAACTTGGGTTGTTGTGTCCTGGAAATGTAAAAAGTACTGATTTTCATTTTGCTTTTCTGAGACAGCAAATGAGACTGGGCACAGTGGACCATGCCTGTAATCCCAGCTCTTGAGAGGCTGAAAGCAGGAAGGATCACTGAGTCCTATACACATAGTGAGACCCTGTGAACGCTGTACTAAATACATTTAAAAAATAACAAAATAAAATAAAATATTTTTTTAAAAAGAAAAAGAAAGTCTCATTTGCTGTCCCAGAACACTCATAGAAGTAGGGGAAACTACTTCAGATGAGTTCCCCACCCCTCTGTTCTAAGTCCATCTTCTGCATCTTCTCCTAGGCAGGGATAGAACAATGGGTAAAATGCTCCTTGACCTAACATTTTCCAAATCTGCAAAGAAGTACTGGTAATTATCACTCCTGTCCCTGGACCTTTGACTGAGTTCAGGCTTCCTTTCTGCTTGGTTTTTTCTTTTTTTTTCTTTCTTTTTTTTTCTGTATTTTAGGGAAGGGTCTACAGGGTGTTCAGGGTCTCACTACTAAATCAGATTTATAGTGATCTGCCTGTTTACAGCTTCCCAAGAGCTGGGATTACAGATGTGTGCCACCATGCCCAGGCCCAATTGCCATCTCAGCGTGCCCCAGGGGCGGGGCCAGCACAGCAGCCCCAGGGATCAAACCTCTGGCCCCTTTGCCTGTTTGCAGGTGCTTTAATCCTCAGAGTTATTTTGCTAGCCTGCTCTTTTCTTTTCTCTTCTATTTCTTTTTCTTTTTTTAAAAATATTTATTTTATTTTGTTATTTTTTAAATGTATTTGGTACAGCATCCACAGGGTCTCACTATGTATATAGGACTCAGTGATCCTTCCTGCTTTCAGCCTCTCAAGAGCTGGGATTACAGGCATGGTCCACTGTGCCCAGTCTCATTTGCTGTCTCAGCGCACCTCAGGCAAGGGGTTAACATGGCTTGTGGGGCCAGGGATCAAACCCTGGTCCCTGCACTCTGCCTAAGCAAGGGCTTTCAGCCGCTGAGCTATCTGACCAGTCCTTTTTCTTTTTCTTTTCTTTTCTTTTTTTCTTTATTGAGACAGTGTCTCATTATGTAGCTCAGAAGGCAGGCCGTGAACTCACTAAGTAGCCCAGGCTGGCCTCAAATGCACAGTGACCCTCCTGCATCAACCTCTCAAGTGCTGGGAATATAGGCATGCACCACCATGCCCATTTTGACTGCATTTTTGTTCTGCAATAAAGTCAACCTTCACAAAGCTTCACTGAGTGAGTCTTTTCCCTCCCTGCCCTCCACTGGGAAGACTTTTGTCATTGTCAATATGTATTACTCCTTTGACTTTATTCTAAATCCCAATACTTCTAGGTTTCTCCTGGTTGCTACTTTGCTCCAGTTGCACTCCATGGACTTCTGTTTTTTTCTGTCTTTGCAGAGAGCTGCATACCTGTTGGTTTGGACTAAAATTCTTGCATGTGGCCATGTTGAGACCTCTGAAGAATCCTGTCTGGGGAACTATCAGAGTTCCCAGGAGAACTGTCTGAGTCCTTCCCTTGACTTGTCCTAAGGCCCTCTTATCATGATGTCCTGTTTCTTTTTCTCAGCACACCCCAATTCTGTCACTTTGGGGACCAATTCTCTAGCACAGAAACTCTGGGGAGATAGACTCAAATCATAGCTTTGAGGTTAAAAATGATATCCTTTACACAGGCACCAACATCTCAGTCATGCAGGAAACAGATGTTGGAGGAAACTTCATACCTCTGAAAGTAATAATGATCACTATTCAAAAAATGGAAATATGGCTTTATCATTATAAAAATTTCTCCTTTAATATTCACAAAACATGTGAGAGGATGTAATGTTTTAACAAGTGATAAAACAGAGCCAAAGAGATATTGCAACTTGCTCCAAATTATATAAATTGCTAGCACCAGGATTTGGACACATGTCAGCTCAGCTTTAATAATCATGCCTTTTCGCTCACAACAGTCTGACTTCCTGTCTATTAGCCATGAGTCTAGAAGAAGGGCTGGCTGTCTGTGACCTAAGGGTCTCGTCTGATGCACAAGTAGTTTTTGTAAGAAAGAATGTTTTCGCAGTCACACTTAGCACTTAAGAATTGTGTATAGCTGCTCTTAAGCTGTAGCGACAGCACTGATACAGGCTGAGAAGAGTAGTCCTGACAGAGACAATATGACTTGCAATGCCAACCATATTTACTGTCTGTTTCTTTATAGACAGTGTTTGCTGAGTTCTGGTTTAATTAGTTACTCCATGATGTGGATATGTGAGAAAGTGAATATCTACCATCAAGTAGGTGTGGGCATGAGTGAAATTTTCTTAATTGTTCCCCAGAGGATGAAGGCATAAGTAGTTATTTGGGAGAGAGAAAGCTATGAGTCACTTGCCAGATATGTGTGTATAGACTGCACAGCTCTGGAGAACGGGGCAACAGTCATCCTCAGGAGAGTGTAAGGTATTCTGGAATGATCCAGAGCAGACAAAGGATTACATATGCACAGTGCTGATGGTTTGCATGATCTGAGGAGAAATATTACAAACACATGTGAGGAACGATGGGGAGCAAAGCCTGGGGCTCAAGGCGAGAAGGATGTGAGGAAACCAAGCTTTCATCATTCCATAATCTTGGATGTAAATAGTAGTGATCTGGATTTTGACTTTGAGTCAGAGCATTTGCTTGTGTTCAACCGAGAAATATGGTAGTGGCAGATAAGTACCAATGGCTTTTGAAAGATAAGCACAAAACTGACTCAAAAATAGTTTTGCAATACTTTCTTAAGAATTTGTATGATTTTGTCAAGAAGAAAAACATCTTTGAGACAACCTAAAAATGCATTTGATACTCAAATAGCCTTCAGATATAGTGTATCTTACCTGAAAATACAAAATTTGTGCTAACCTTAAATTTTCATTAGCTTGAAAATTTGAAGTTAAAAGTTTGAACATCCTTCCATCTCCTTCTCAGGGGAATAGGAAAGCTGGAGGAAAATATGAACCTTAACATTTTATCTTATAGTATGGGAATTTAACTCCAAATTAATTAAAATGGCACATCAAATCAGAAAGCAATTATATGATATTTCACAGTTGTGCTCTTCCTAATTCCCTACCAAAGCAAAATTAAATAAAAATCCTGGAATTCTAATTACTTAGACTTCTACTAAACAGGGCAGTTTCAAGACCATAAATTTATACAAATATTTCATTCTAACAAATCTAATTTTTCTTTCTTGGCATATTCTCAGGGAACTAAGACATCATGCAAGTCCTCATTTCTTCATTTCTTCTTTCACTTATGCATGAAAGATCAAAGAATGATGGAGAATGGATAACAAGAAAAGTTTTGACTATAAGCTATTGAAGAGATTTTAACGTTTTTCACTAAACTTGACTTTATCCTCCATGGAAGATGCTTAATTTGTTCTATTGGGAAAGACAAGATTTCTTTATATAATAAAGAGACAGCAGGATAATTAAATAAGAAAGGGAAATGACAGCTGATTATCTTGAAGTGCACTTCAGATGTGTCTTTTGTGTGTGCAGGATCTCACCAAGCAGCTCAGACTCATAGTGATCCTGTTTTCTGTCTCCCTAGTGCTGGGATTACAGGTGTGCACCAGTTGATTTTAGACAGAGAGAAGTAGAAAATGGATTAAAGCAGCTACATAAATAAGTTTTAGAGGCAATAGCTGCAATAGTAAAGTTTCTTTGTATTCATTTTGCTGCATATTGCTAGTATTGCTGTGAAAGTTAAGCTCACTTGTCCAATTGGTTAACTTGAGATTCGCCTAGGGGATTTGGAAGGCAGACTTTTGGGCATGTGTAGGTGGGTCATGGTGCTATGACCTCAAGTATTATATGTGGTCCCTTGTCTCTCCCTCTCTGACACTATTCCCTCGTTCTGATCACCAAAAACTGTGAACTGAGCAGCTTTACTCTGCTTTTCCCATCTGCCACGACGTCTCTGCTTTGGCATCTGCTTACCATGGACTGTATTCTCAGAAACCATTAGCCAAACTAAACCTCTCCTCCTTTAAGTTCTAGGTGTCAAGTATTGTGTTTCAGGGACAGCAAAGCAGAGTAATAAAGCTTAATGCTTTTAGGTAAGGATTTTCATTTAGTTGTATCATCATATAATGATCTACCTTGGTACAAGAAATAAGTATTGAATTACAATCAATGTTGATACATTCTAAGTCTATGTATGGAGCATCTTATTAGCAGCATACTTTAAATAGTGCTATGGAAGTTATTCCTGGAAAGGAAAATATGTGACCCTCTGAAGGCTGGATAGAAATTATTCAAGTGAAAAATTGTGTGTGAACAGAACATATAACTAGAGCCCTTAAGAAGAGCAATTTTAATATAATGTGAAATGGAAAAGTTAGATGGGAAGTAAATGCAGATTTGATGTGGGCTTAGGAGATAATTTAGTATACATAAAAATTCCTTCCAATTAGTTTGACTTGAAAAGAATGATATAGTTGAGTAGCATATGGAAAGGAATATGGGATTTGAGAAATTTTTATAGTTTAAATTAAGAAAAGTCAGAGGATATTTGAATACTCTGGAACATGACTTGTAGAAAGGGTGCATGACCACTGAAGATTCAAAGAGTAAAACTAGGGTGTATATTACCATGACCATTTTAACCTTTTAGGAGAAAGGAAACCCCAATCCTGACTTCCATGATAACAAGTGATAAGACAGAAGGTTGGTGTGGGTTCAAGTTAAGTACATGGTTTGGGGAGGGGCACAAGGTAAATTCTTGTTTTGTGGCTTTAAGATCTTTAAAAAGCAGCACTTTAAGAACAATAGCTGAGAGAGGAAAAGATGAGGGGATTGAAGGGTTTGATTACTATGGTGAAGGCATTGAAATAGTCATTGGTATGACTGTTTTAATAATCATATTGAAATATAAGACTGATGGGTAGTCTTGACTTCTCAATTAATATTGATAATCATGAACACATTATAAGGAAGTCAAAGTATAATTTCATGTAGCAAACTTTAAATGCTAGCATGAAAGATAAAAGAAAATCTATGGGATTTTGGCCAGCCATCTGAAAAAGGTGGGGAGGGAAACAAAGTGTGGTAACAAAATCACTTTAATGATTGTGTTTGGAACTTAAGTAGGATAAGAAAAAAGATGAAGACGGGTTGAGGCATGTGGTGCAGGGGTCAGCATATGGACATTCTCAATCATAAGTCCTACATTTAGAAAATTTGCTTCTATAATTTGGAAAAATTAAAGAAAGATTGATATTGAATTGATGATTTGGAACCATTAAGAAAAATACAGGAAGAAGTAAGCATTAAATATGAGGTTCTAGTTTTAAAAATGAGTTAATAGAAAAAGGAATAAAGAAAAACAGGTGATAAGACTTTGTGATATGAAGAAATCTAGGCTTTCTTTGCTTCCTTCCACTTGGTCAGGTTCTGGCAGAGGAGCATCTTCTAATGCACATATTGCCCTCCAATTATTCATAGGAACATTGACTGAAGTTCTAAGGCACTGAAAGCATTTAGCAATGACTCACCTGAGAGGGTGAACATCGAACAGCAGAAGCTATGCCTATCGTGGGCTTCTCCTCATTGGAAAGCGGCAAAGTTCTTCTCAACTCTTGATGTGGACATTAGCATTCATCTTATTATTTTGTATTTGTTCTATTCAAAATATTTCCTTTGGATTTTAAATCCTTCTACTCCTTAAGTTGTTGAAAATATAAGCAATGTTTGAACTAAGATCAAAGGAAAATAAGTCTCATCTTTGAAGAAATTAGGAATGTGACAATGCCTCCTGGATGCTTTGAAACCTTGCGATTTTGAAGATGGTTGATATTTTAAATTCTTTATTAGCAGTATTAGAACATTAAAAAAATCACAGGACTTTAGTTGTGCACACATACAGAAGTCTATGTAGGGCAAAATATTAAGAACTTTACATTTATAATTTTCATTGTAAGGGTTAAAATAGACTTCAACTACTTGTGTTTCCCAACTGACTAATATTTTCCTACTTGGCAGTATTATAGTCCCATGAAGCATTCTGAGGACTGAGGACTACTTTAAATTTTTACTGTTAAAAATTGGGACATTGATATAGGAAGAATGTATGATGGTTCCCTAAGTTATCTGAAATCAGAACTTAGATGAGATCTCACTGCTCTACCATTTACTGCTATTTGAACTGAGAGTCATCTTTTCTTAGTTGATCATAGACCTGACGTGTCTGGAGTTCTTTGTAGATTAAGATAGATAAAATATACTGACAGACCCAAATGACTGTCCTTACCTAAAGAGAATTTAAAAAGTTCCACTATTCTTTAGTTAACACTTAATAATAAAAGATTCATACCAAATAACTTTATTTCCATTAATGTATATAGTTCTCATGAAGAGTACATTTGTAGATATGTAGATACTACAGAGACTGAATGAAGTCAGTTATCTAAATTCTTCAAACACAAAAGTATCGACAACAATTGAGGTTTGAACACAAATGTTGTTTTGATTTTGCTGTACAGGAGACTGAGCCCTGGGGACGCTGCACCTAGCCCATTTTATTTTTCATTTTGGGAAAAGAACTTATTAAATTGCTGAGACTGGCCTAGAAATTGCTGTCCTCCTGTTGGAAATTTTACAGCAACTGAAGCTGTTTGTGAGTTTGGAGGTTTCAAATCAGGTATACTCTTCACTATTTCTTTGCAATATAGTATCAGACTTTATATTCAAAATTATGAGAGCTAGACAAACAGCTCAGTGGATTAAAGGGCCTGCAAGCAGGTGCAGGAGCCCAGGGCTTGATCCCCAGCCCTGTCGTGCTAGCCCCGCCCCTGGGGCACGCTGAGAGGGCAATTGAGACTAGGTGTGGTGGGGTGCGGGTAATCCCAGCTCTTGGGAGGCTGTAAACAGATGGATCACTATGAGTCAGATCTAGTAGTGAGACCCTGAACACCCTGTAGACCCTTCCATAAAATTAAAAAAAAATTATTTATAAGAAATGGGATCAAAAAAAAAAAAGAAATGGGATCAAAATGTAAGGTGAATGATTAAATTTTTAAAATTTATTGCAATGAAAGTCAAGTTACAATTAATTCCCCTCAAAATACTTCCCCCTCAGTTTGAACACCCTTATCTTACATTTTGTCAGTGTGCCTTTTATTATTTTTTTCTTTTATTATAATTTTTAACTTAAACTCTTATCATATTTCTTAATCACCCCTTGCCTTATAAGGGCTATCTTTGGTAAATACATTGGCCTACCAATTCACCCAAACTATTGTGAGGATGAATTATGTAAATAAAACCTGAAAAAGTGAATTCACTACAGAGAGGCAATAATGATGTAAATGAAAAATTTGAGGATGACCTGGAAAGTTACATTTGTGGACAGCTGCATCCCATATTTCAAGTCCACTTGGCTGGTAATGTTTCTGATAACAAAGTTTGACAATGTCACCTCTCTGTTAGGTATCTGCTTTTTTTTTTTTTTTTTTATAAAGCAGCTGTGCAGGGATTTTCATTCAAGGAGACAGATAATACCAGACTTCTAACCTGGACACTAAATAACAAAAGGATGAAAAGCACTCTCTGCAAGGTAGGCAGGCACGCTTTCAGAACTGAATAAACATGAGGAAACAATAAAGGGCTGGAGATAGTATCTGGAATGCACTAGTCAGCATTGTATTTAGGCTTTGGAGTATTGCAAAATAAAATGGATACAGATTCCAAGAGGACGCTAATGAACAGCACTGGGTTTAACGTGGCAACAGTAGCCAAAGGGGTGGTTTTGGCATGACAAAGAGTGGAGATGGAGCTCTATGATTTCAGACAGCATTTGTAAGAGCACAGCTGCAATAAGGCAGATTCCTAAATCATTACTATTTCTGTAACCCTTCATTGTTCACCAAATGAAACGTATCCTTTTAAAAGGCTTTCCAAAAAAGTGTCTTAAAGCTATCTCTCTGACTTAGCTCTTTAAACATTTAAACACCTGTATCGCTAAACTTGTATTTCTCAAACGGATTTTGTACTTTGTGCATTCTAATTTTCTAACCTCAACTTTCCCATTGGCATTTGTTTTCTTTTCCATCATCCGTGGTACGTTTCCAAATCCAAATCTCTCTTCTGTGTGGAGCCTTGCTTGCTCCCTCTGAGGATGCTACATCTACTCTAAGTCTCTCTAGGAACCTTTATCTTTTTTATCGTGTCTTTAGTGAGTGCTTAGGCTCTTCAGTAAGAAATTTCATGCAGGAATTATGAAGAAATTATTCCTTTGAGAGTAAGGCTTTAAAATCAATGATAAGAAATCAATGCAGAGATGAAAGAACACCCAAAGGAGTAGAAATAGTTCTCAATTCTGAAAGGCTTCATCTTAATTTTATTGAATATATTAGCATATTAAAAGAATGAATGAGACAGTCACTGTGAATTGGAGTCGGATGCAATAATAAAGAGAATTTTCAGGCAAACCATGATAGTGGCATCCAAGGGAAATTTTATTTTATTTTATTTTATTTATTTTTTT
>NW_004524601.1:14357937-14383078 GCF_000260255.1 Octodon degus
TGGTGCTGGGGGATTGAACCGCGGTCCCTGATGCTTTGCCAAGCTTGTTCTAAGTAGGTGCCTTAGACCACTGAGCCATCTCTCCAGCCCTAAGGGAAATTTTAAAAGAGACAAAGTGATAAACATGTGGTACATGTACAGGATGGAATATTATTTGGCTGTAAAAAGAATTAAACACTGTCATCTGAACCATGTGAATGGAACTGGGTCATGGATCAGGGGATACACCTGGAACAAGGAGCTAAGTGTCACATGTTCTCTCTCATATATGGGCACCAGGGTCAATTCTATAGACAAATAATGTAGAACTGTGGTCAGCAGAAACTAGGAAGTATAGAGGTCTTGGGGGACAGGAAAATCTCAGATTGGGGATCCCAATACATGTGGATAGGTAGAATTAGTTCTGGTTTTCTCCAGAACAGTAGAGTAACTTTCAGTTCCAAAACTGCTATTTCTCAAAATAACTAGAAATGGATGAAAATTCCCATCATATACAAATAACTCAGCTTTGAAATGATGGATATATTTGTTACCCCGATTGATCATACTTGTGTGTATCACAGTTTTCCTCACAGAGATGATCATACTTTCCCCCACAGAAATGTACATGCATTATCTTTCAATACAACAGTGCAAAGCAAGAAGAATGCTTAGGCTCAGCATGTGTATATTTCAGCAAGAAAAAAAAAAAGAAGAAAAGAAAGGATTAATATACTAGAGCTGTGTAGGTGTGTTTTCTTGCTGGCATAGAACACCTGACATCCACAAGTTAAAGAGGGAAGTTTTATTTTTTGCTGAGTTTTAGGGGCTTCAGTCTATGGTCTGCTGGTTTCAAGGAAGGGCTGCCTGCCAGCAGGTATGGCAGAGGAGAAGTAGTCCCCAGGAGGGTAGGCAGGAGGCAGAAAGCACCAAGTCTCCCTTTTCCTTTATATTATATCCTATTGTAGTTAGGGTTTGTAAAGGAATAAACTTAATATAGGACACATAATTTATAGGATGATTTTATAATATTTGCCCAGAAAGTCAAATGCAGAGTGCAAGAGAGCTGTCCGTACACTAGAGACCCAAAGAGTCCAGCTGAGGGCCTGAATCTCATCACTGTGCACTGCAAGAGTCCAGCTGTAGGCCTAGAGCTGGAGGGCCTGAATCTCACAACAGTGCACTGTAAGAGTCCAGCTGGAGGCCTAGAGCTGGAGGGCCTGAATCTCACAACAGTGCACTGTAAGAGTCCAGCTGGAGGCCTAGAGCTGGAGGGCCTGAATCTCACGACAGTGCACTGTAAGAGTCCAGCTGGAGGCCTAGAGTCCACAACAATGTCTCGTACAAGTGTCTTTTAAGGATCTGCCCTGGAAAGGCCCAAAGCTCAGTGGCGGAAGCTAAAAGCTGCTTGAGCAGAATGAAGGATCTGTGGCAATAGACTGAGGGATTTGCACTGGGACCAGGAAGCAACATTCAAGCTAAGGACCAGGGCTCCTCTAAAGACAGTCTTCTTTGGTGACAGTGAGGATCCAAGCTCCTCTGATGATAAAAGCTGAGATCATAGCTGGAAACCCAGTACAACAAGCTTATTCAGCAATGGTACCCATCTTCTCTCCAGTTCTCCTTTTATGCTTTTAATAACAATCCTGAGGGTGGGCCTTCTACACCCACACCATACTGACTCAATTGAACTGGGTACTTCACATTGACCATCAGTTAACCCAACAATATCTGGGGTACGATTCTACTGGATGGTACCACCCAGAAGTGTGACACTTCTGCTTTCAGTAAATCCATTCAGCCACATCTGGAACTATGTGAAATCAATCAGCAGACTAATCTAGTACCACACAGACTTAACCCAACATCACACACCCCACCTATGAGTGCATGAGGCCTTGGGGGGACAGCTAGATGCAAGCCACGATGGAGACACAATCGTTCTGTATTTCACTAGAATTGGCTTAATACACACCTGAATCAGGTTCTAACAAGTTAGAACATATATGGCAAGATGCAGAACAATCACCAAATAGCTTGCTAAAATATTGTTCTGCATATATTAGGAAAGAAATTTAAGTGATACTTCAGAAAATATTTCCTTCAGGGGCCAAGGAGATAGCTCAGTAGAATAAGCACTTGCCTGGCAAGTGAGTTCAATCCCCAGTTCCACAAAAAAAAAAAGAAAGAAAGAAAAGAAAAAATATTTCATGCAAAAAAGCAATACAAGTGAAATAGAGTGCCAAAAAACATGAGATGTATAGAAAGAAATTACATGAGTGAATAAATATGAATCATAATCATGAAATACTGATAATACTATAACATGGATAAACATGTGAACTGAAAGGTGCCAATGACAAAGACCACTGTTTCAGGTACTCTTCTCTCATTGCTGGGACAGAATACCCAACACCCAAAAGGAAGGAAGAAAAGGTTTATTTAGCTCACAGTTAGTGGAGATTTCAGTCCATACTCTGTTGGCTCCAAGGCACACTGGCACATGGCAGAGGGCAACTGTTCATGGGGTACAAAAAAACAAAGTGCAAAGGGGGGAGCAGCAGCTGCAACAGCTAGCTAGCCTCTTTCCCTTCTCTATATTGTATGCAGGTTATATACTCCAGGGCAAGTAGAGCACTGACACCCATAATCCCAGCCTTGGATCATGGCTTAATCACAAACTCTAGAAGCTCCCCCAACGACTGCATGAGGCTTTGGGGGGACACCTAGACACAAACCATAACCACCACTTACTATGAAATACCATTTCTATGATGCTGCATTTGGCATCTGGGATGTCTTATAGAGAACAGTATTAGAGGATTAATTACTCAGATTTGTCCTATTGGGAAGTGGTGGAAACTTGTGGGCAGGCTGAGGGGGCTGCCCTCGAGGACAGCAGGCCCTGGCCTCTGGTGTTCATGATTCTCCACCATGAAGTGACCAGCCCTGTTTCGCTGCCATGAGCCTCCGCCACATGTGACTTGGTGCTCGAGACCCAGAGCTACAGCGCTTGGTCTGAAGCTGGCAGAATTGTAAACTGGATTTAAACTTTCTTTGTTTAAAATTGACCTATCTTAGGTATTTCTTCCAACAACAAAGAACAAAGTAGTGCATCTGAAATGTTCAGAATTGGCAAATGTATAAGTATAGGAAGTAAGTTTGTGAAACCTGGGAGGGGAGTAGACAGAAACATTGGGAAAGGGAAACTGACCACAGCGGTGTTTCTTTTTGTTTGGAGAGGAGGAACCGGGGATTGAACTCAGACCCTTGTGCTTGCCAGGGAAGTGCTTAGTCTACTGAGCCATTTCCCTGGTCCCCGGTGTTTCATTTTGAGGTGATGTAAATGTCCTAAACTTATGGTGATGACTTCACATATCCACGTTTGCAACAGAAATCATTAAATTACATGGTTTAGTGGCACATTTTAAATCGATGAATTATCTCTATGTTAAGTAGCTATTCAAATTGCCTCTCAAAGCTTTAGCACAAAATGCATTATTTCATGTGAATGGTGAGGATAAGTAGACATTTATAACCACTTCCCCAGTGTCAAGGTTGGGAGCTTCTCCTGGTGGTGGAGTGTTCTGTGCAAGGAGGACTTTGCACCTGGGCAAAGTGGCCATTCACACATAGTGGTATAAACACACAGATATTTCAATTGGGACTTTTGTCAACCCATCTCCATCATCATAGAAATTGAGCCTGAATACATTCTCAACAATCTACACTTGGGATCACTTACTTGGTCATTCACCCGTTGCGATTCTTTTGATTGACGTCGACTGCATGCCTAGGAGACAAGTGTTCCACCACTGAGCTATACCTCCAACCCCACATTTCACGTTAGGCCATTGTATTTTGTGACTACTTCCTGAAAATGGTACCGACTTATGTTTTATCTTTTAGAGTTACCTTAAAACTAGAGTCTTGTGGAAAAGTACCACGGTCATCTTGTTATAGTTGGCAGCGATGCCACATCACATAATTGTGTTCTCTCTTCCACCTAATCTAGACTGCTCTCGCTTGTGGTAGTGAAACCACCAGCAGAAACACCGAAATGACCTCCAGGGCTTGGAGGCAGACATGTTTACTTCGACGGGCACTGATCAGGGTGATTCCTAGACTATCACGCCCAAATCTCTGGCAGGCTAGGCCTTATGTGAGATAAGCAAGACGGTAGCACAGAAGCAGAATGGCTTATAAATTAGGGATTGGTTCATGCAGGGTGCATCACAGTGACCAGTCATTTCTAAGCAACAGGAACAACCAGAACTGGAACAGGAACTGTTACCTGGGCAACCAAGAAACTGAAGTATGCCAGCTGATGGGTGGCATTTTCTGTTACAGTAGCCCTTCCAGCAGTTTAAGCTTGCTTATTTGATGGGGTAACCCAAGACCCATCGGTGAGTGTCTAAGCTCCTGATCACCATTCTCCTTAGAATTTGGTAAATTTTTTTTAGTGTTTGGGAAAAGGAACACTGTTGACAGTTAATACTGGATGATAAAACACAGCTAGAAGTACCCCACCAAATCTTCTCAAATGAACACTTTGCTTGTTGTTACCCTTTATTATGAAATAGCACCCTATGTGTTGGATATTTAAGGACATCTTAGAATGCCACTGTCTAGTAGTCGTGGATGGAGTTTTTTTTTTTTTTGTTATAGATAACTGTCACTTAAGATTTGCTTTTGATTAGGGTAATTATAGCCATCTTGCTTTCTTGCAGCATCTTGCATCCTACCTTGCCTTGCAGTTTCTAAATTTTATTATTGTCAATTATATTAAGTAGTTCAGTTATACCATATCTCTGTCTTAGTTTATTCCTTCTGCTGTAACAAAACTTTATTAAGTGGAGAAATTTCCCACTCTTTGGGAGGCTGAGGCATCCAACATTATACTGTTTGCAGCTTGGATATTAGATGAAGGTGTTTCAGGAGGTCACAAATAGCACTTTTGTGCTGTGCCTCACACAAAGGGGGCAATGCTGTCCCCTCATGTAGCAGAAAGGAAAAGCAAAAGGGATGAAATCATTTTGTCAACCAGGACTCAATTATGTTCATTTCAACACACATTTTGTGTTTCAAGGAGCTGTCTCAGAGCTGTACTAAGACTGAATGTAGTTCTTTGCCTGAACATTAATTCCCAAGCCATGAAAGAGTGCTCCTACTTCAAGAGACCCTTTCTTATCCAATCTTCTGTAAACCTAATTCATTGTTTTAAAGGTACAGTCTTGGGTGTCTTGTGTTCCACAATTTTTTAGCAAATGATTTCTCTCCAAACTGAGTTAGCCCTTTGCTTGTTGGTAAAACACTGACTCTAGCTCTGGTCTAGCAGCACTACTTGAACAGATACATTATTAGGAGTCTTCCGTGTGGATGAGGCCTCTGCACTGTCTCCAGGCTTCAGAAAGCATTACCTCCTAGCAAGGTGCATTTGACCACTGGTGCAGGCTCCCAGGATGCAAGAGAACCAGGAAATGCAAAGTGCGTAAGAGAATCCAACCAGAAATTTGCTTCTTTCTGCTGGTGTTCTTACAATCACCTTAGAGGACTTGGTAGAGCTCTTCTTTTAAGACTGAAATTCTGCTATGGTCAAGTCAAATCCCGAGCCTCATTTTCAGACTGGTCTATTGTCTCTGTGAATAAGAATGATTAAAAAAAAACCCAACCCTCTCCATAGCACTGCTTACTGCTCCATCTTGCCATTGTTCTGTGAAATGGCTCCATTTTCCTTACTATGGGCTCAAGCTGAGCTATTGGTTCTCTTCAGTCTCAAGGCTCAGCCTTCAGATGAAAACTGCAGCACTTCCTGTCCTGGTCCTCAGACATGCAGATTCAAACTGAAACTAAATTGTCAGTTCTCCCATCACCCCAGCTCAGTTCATCAGACTCTCTCCTTTCGTAAGAACATGAATAAATTTATTATAGTTAGTACCTTCCAGTTTCTTATCTGTCCATCCATCCATCCATCATCCATCCATCCATCCATCCATCCATCATCCATCCATCATCCATCCATCCATCATCCATCCATCCATCCATCATCCATCCATCCATCCATCCATCCATCATCCATCCATCCATCCATCATCCATCCATCCATCCATCCATCCATCCATCCATCCATCCATCTATCCACTTAAGTCTGTTTGATTTAAATCTAAAATTTTGTCTCAAAAATCCATTTTTTTAAAATTTTCATTTTATGTATTTGGTGCAGTCTTACTATGCAGCTCTGACTTGTAGTGATCTTGTTTTCAGCCTCCCCAGAGCTGGGATCACAGGCATGCTCCACCACGTTTGGACTCGTTCACTGGTTCAGTGTGCACTGAGGGCAGGGCCAGTGTGGCAGGCAGGACTGGGGGATTGAACCCTGGTCCCTGAACTTGCCAAAGCAGATGCTTAGTCTGCTGAGCTATCTCACAGGCCCTAAAATCTCATGTTTACAGTGAAGGCTTTTGACACATGGTTGCACAAAGGAGTGCTATACTGATCAGGGGATTTACCCATTGATGAGCTCATGGTTGAATATTGTGTTAGATGCTGTGTCCTACACAGAAGAGGGTTGAGACCACTAGAGTTGGAACCTGAAGTGTTTATTCTTGTCCCTGGCTCCTCCTCTGATCTTTCTCCTTCCTGGGTGTCAGGTGGAAGAGCTTTCTTTCTTTCACTTTTTTGGTTTTTTTGGTTGTTGTTGTTTTTTGGTGGTACCAGGATCAAACTAGGGACCTTGTGCTTGCCAGGCAGGTGCTTATGCTTCTGAGCTATTTTCCCAACTGGAACAGTTATCTTTTGCTACTCCCCACCCCTTTTTTTTCCTGTTTTAGGGAAAGGTCTACAGGGTGTTCAGGGTATCTCTACTAGACCTGACTCATAGTGATCCACCTGTTTACAGCCCCCCAAGAGCTGGGATTACAGGCATATGCCACCATCCTCAGTCTCAATTGCTGTCTCAGTGCACTCCAGGGGTGGGGCCGGCCTTTCTACTGTGCTCTTTCTGCCTTGAAGCTGACAAACCATGGACTGAATCCTCTGAGAACTGTGAACCAGGATAAATCGCTCTACTTTTAATTTTCTTGTATTGGTGATTTTGTCTGCTGGATGCATCTGAATAGCAAGGAGGTCATTTACAATTTTATGCATCATCTTTTACTCTGTTATTGTTACATCATGACTTTTTAGGAAACTTAGAATTAACCCTTCCACCTAGAACAATTTTGGTTTTACATACTTAATAAAAAAAAAGCTGTCATAAAAGAAGGAAGCCTTTTAGAATAATTGAATGTAGCATATAATCCATAAGATAGAATCTGTGTTTAATAGTCACAGTATGAACTTGACAATTCAAACCAAATAGATGAAGGCCAACAGGTCAACAGAGAAGCACAAGTGGTAGTTTCTAGTAAGGTGAATTATCTGTAGCCCCAACAGGGATTTCTTTGCTATGTGCCTATGCTTTTTCACAATGTTTTAAAGACAAGGGCTTTTTTTTCCCTGTGTTTTTGAGACAGTGTCTCACTGTGCAGTTCAGGCCTTGAGCTCACTTTTTACCCCAGGGTGGTCTGGAGCTCACAAGGATCCTCTTTTCTCAGCCCCCTGAGATTATTGGCATGCACCACCATACCGGGCCTAAATTACCATACTTTTAAAGAATACATGCACTATTATTAAAGTATACAGACAATTTTATGCCCTAAACTCCTAAATAATCTTTGGACTTTGAAGAAACTCTCAATGATCGAAGAATCATTATAAACAGTGTTTGATCACTAAGTCACTTTTTCAGGCTGAAATTTCTTCTTCTTGTTACCTCAGAAACCTTCCTCTTCCTCACTCCTGCCAGTCCATGGGGTTTCGTCCTCCGGCATCACTCTCTTCCCCGTTGCTTAGCTTCCAATTAAAGTATTTCCACCTCCAGCATGAAATGTTGCTGTGCATTGAATCTGCTATCCAGACCATGCTTTTGTCTGCCCTTTGTTTTATCTTATATTACTCCGATTGAAACACTGTACCCCATGCAGTCTGATCAAAACAGTATGTAAAATGGTGTCATTTTGTCCTCCCTGCAAACTATGTTTCTTTACTGTAGTTACGTTACTGTATAGAATGCATCATGGTCTTAAAGATGCACACATCAATTCAGAGTAGCAAAGTATATACCTATAATTAATTTTCCAACATCTTTCTAGGAAATTTTCGAAGCAGGTTGACAAACATTGCACACGTGATGTCTGGTCTTCGCTCCTCCGTCAGGTGATGTATGTTGAAACATAAAATCCAGCTTACATCATTTTTCACTGCGAACATTAATGTCCATTGGCTGCACATGGATATTTAATACAAAGAATTATGCGTGAGCTTAAGTATGAAGGTAAATATGATTGATATCGAAATGTTCTTTTAATTTAAAACATCTGTGAGCACGTTTGTTAATTTCTTCTTTGGAACATGTAAATGCGAGTCAACTATGGCATTTACAATGGAAGCTCTTCTCAGTGATTAAATTGCCATTTGTAAATCTCCTGTTTGTAGAGGAAATAGTAGCACCTCCTGAAGGATCAGTTTTAAAAGAAGTGCTGGAAGTGGCAACAGGACTCTCAAGACACATGAATCCTCATATCACCAGTGTGTATTCTTAGTTTTTCTTGACCAGTTGTGTCCTCCAATGTGGCAAACTTGTAGATCAGCAGGCAGGGTACAATGTTGGTATGCTGTGATAAGATTCTTTCTTTGTCTAGAGAAAGATAACCTAAAGTCCAGCATCTAGCTTTCTTTATGTGTCGCATGCAATAGCAAGCTGTGCCGAAGTCACAGTATTAAATGCTGGATAGTTAAGGCTACTATTGCTATACTTTAAAAACAAAGCAAAACAACCCCATTTCTGCTCCAGTTGGGTGCAAATGCAGATGTCGGGTTTGCAGCTGTATTTTATGGACAGTTAGCAACATACAAGAATAAAAGCCCACATCAGGAATGACACAAATTTGAATTGTAGAAACCAGTTCACACTTCAACAGTGAGATCTCAGATGAGAAAATACTTATAACAAAGAGCACAATTACTCACATGGAGTCATGAAGAGGGATAAACTTGAGGCACTGTAGGAAAGTGGATTTGCCTTGAAACCATCGTATTTAGTGAAATACATCCAGCACACAAGCTTAAATGTCACACAGTTTCTCTTATACATGAGACCCCAAATACAATTAAATAAAACAAAATAGAAAACATATTGTAGGAAGTAGAAAGGCAAATCTTTTGCAGTAAGGAAGGGGGCCAGGAGGCAGAAGTGGGAGAAAGGAGGGCATGAAAACAGAATGAAGACATGCTGTGCATTCACACCTAGGCTGTGGCGCGCAGTGATCACATACTGCAAACGTGGACAAATGAAGTAAAACAGAAAAAAGACCCCAAACTTGTGAGTAGCACAACTCTAACAACTTAGCTCATAATGCTCAACATGTGAATGAAACAGTTAAGACTTAAAAGAACAAATATAGCTTTATTGTTATTTTTAGGTGTGTGTGTGTGTGTGTGTGTGTGTGTGTGTGTGTGTGTGTAGGGTCTCACTATGCAGCTCGAACTCATAGTGATCCTCCTGTTTTCAGTCTCTCCAGTGCTGGGATTAGAGGTGTGGGCCACCATACCCAGACTCAAACAATTATAGTTCTATTTATTTATTTTTATTTTTTATTTTTATTTTTTGTATTTTAGGGAAGGGTCTATGGGGTGTTCAGGATCTCACTACTGGATCAGACTTGTAGTGATCTGCCTGCTTACAGCCTCCCAAGATCTGGGATTACATGTGTGCACCACCATGCACAGTCTACAAATACAGCTTTAAATGAAAAATATTTACCCTAAGTTTAGTTAAAACATGAAGTACAGGTAAAAGAAAAACAATTTTTGTATCTTAGTTTTTAATACTCACATTATCACTTTAATACATAAGAAACCAAATGCAACACTCATCCAAATTGCTGCAAGCTGTGACTCTATTTGCAATATGTAGATATACTGACATGTGTGACTCAAATCTTTCTGAAGATGCAAGAAGATTCTGAAAGAGCCATGGTGATGTATTCAAATTTGCAGTCATTTTGACTGCTCTTAAATAAACTGGCAATATAACAAAAGGGAGTACATATGCAAATCAAGGATTTAATCTGATTTTACTCCTTATACTTTCATCTAGCACAGCATGTGAGAGAATTACCTGTAACTATGACTGACTGTCTTTTTTTTTTTTTTTTTTTTTCCTTCGGAACTGGGGATTGAACTCAGGCCCTTGCGCTTGCCAGGGAAGAGCTTATTCCACTGAGCCATCTCCCCAGCCCCATGACTGACTGCCTTTTAAAAGGTTAAGATATCTGACTCATGCATCCAAATTTAAAATATCCCTAACTAACGTGACAAAAAAAAAGAAAGAAAAGAAAAGAAAAAAAAAAGAGAGAAACACTATCAACAAAACAAATTCTGTAATCTGGAATTCTATGTGATAATATGACAAGGTCTACTACTGAATCGTTAGAATGCATGTTCATAACAAAATGCATGCAATAATATCACAGAATGTTGAGAATTTAAAAATAAACCATACAAGATAGGATAGACGTACAGCTACCTTCTCTTAGTTCAATGAGAACAAAGGTTTGTACTAATATTGTTTAGACAAGATATCATGTCTGTATCATGTCCTCTGAATAACTACTACAAAGACAACAATTTGCAATGTATTAATTATTGTAACTGTCCTACTAACCTGTTTTGAAATTGTTTCCTTGCTATTTTATATTTGTTTCTCATTAAAATGAATAAAAAACACAAACAAAAATAAATAAAACAAATCATACTATGTAGCAATTATTATCATTTTTCATTCATTCCTATTTCTGTGTATTCATTTTTATAATTATACTCAGCTTCTGAAAAACTATTTCATTGAAATTCTTATTTATTTGATGCAGGGTCTCTCTATGCAGTTCAGACTCATAGTTATCCTACTGTTTCCAGCCTTTCCAGCACAGGGATTACAGATGTGCACCACCACCTCTGGTCTCTGTGGCCAGCTCCATGCGCCTAGGGGTGGGCCTGGTGTGGCACGTGGTACTGGAGATCGAACCTGAATTTTTGCACTTGCCTGCAGGTGCTTAGACTGCTGAGCTATCTTTCCAGCCCTTTGTTGAAGTTATTACACTAATTTTTCTATTACTTCATAGATATAAGATTATGATTATTAGAGGCTATGTAATAATTATAAGGTGGTTGCTTAATAATTTATGTAGCAATTATCCTATTGTACTTATTCATAAAACTGATTGATACAGGTATTATACTAAGTTTTTAAATTGATTGCTTCCAATAATCCATGGCTTCCTGTGTGCATGATCTTGCTTGGTGTCCCTTCTGGGGACACCTGAGCTTGTGGGATCCTGAGCATGGCGGTGTGACACACTTTGGCAAGTGGAACACCGAGTCTGCACTGTAATCAGAGACTTGAAATAATGTCTCTGTGTCAGAGCTTGCACTTTTTAAAAGCTGCTTCCATCTGAAGAAGGGCAGCTCCTGGCCATGTGCTGGGGACACAAGGCCCAGGCCACAGCCTGGAGACTTGTGGGTGAGGCAACTCTGACATCAGTTGGCCATTGATTCATCAAATCTGTGCACTTACAAGAGTGACCCTGGCACAGACAGTCGAAGGATCATCAGATTAAACACAAAACAGGGGCTGGCGAGATAGCTCAGGGGACAAAAGTGCCTGCTTAGGCAAGTACAATGACTGAGGTTCAATCTTGGGCACCATATACCATGCCAGCCCCACCCCCAGGGTGGGCTGAGCTGGCCAGAGTCTGGGCATGGTGACACATGCCTCTAATGACAATGCTGGAGAGGCTGAAGCAGGAGGATCATCACGAGTCTGAGCTGCATAGTGAGGCCCTGCAACAACCAAATACATTAAAAAAGGAAACAAAAGAAAAAAAGACACATAAAATGAAGTGCTAACCCACAGTATGCATTTTTTAAAAATGATTCTCTTTGCCACTATACTTTGGAGATGGGAATAGAAATTTGACAGAAACAATTGCCAGATGTAGTCTTCAGGCCAGAATCACCATAAGCGGGAAATCCCAGGATGGACATGCACACTGAAGAGGACCTGGGCTGACATTAGGTCTCCTGAGGACAGGAAGGACCTGAGGTAGGTACAGAGCCCAAGGTGCTGAGTCCTAGAGACGCTGGTGTACAGACCTGGTGTGCAGAAAGTTTCAGCTGCCCTTAAGAAGAGGGAAAAAGTGAGACAGTATTTTTGTTGTTGCTGTTGCTTCTAATACTTTGGATTTAGACTGTAGGAAGCTTAAAATACTGACTCATTTTTTGGGATGAATCCTGGGGATGAGGTTACAGGACCAAAACCTTGAAATTCACATTTTAAAACATATAATGTATAGTTTTTATTTATTTTTGAATTTTTTATTAAAAATATTTGAAACACACAAAAACAGACCTCCTCAACATCTACGGGCTCACTAGGTTAGTTTTGTCACTGGCTTCATGCCACCCTTGTATTCTAGTTCTGCAGAATTATTCTGTGTCTTTTCAAGAAATAAAATATCACATATCTACTTATCTGTATGACCCTCTCCCTTTACTGGTCCCATGAGTTTGTAAGTGAGGATGGCTTTCACAATAATTTATCACCAGTCTAAAGGTGACTCACAATTTTTATTGTGTAATAAGGTGTTTGGGATTCTGAAGTGTTGAGGGCCATTCTATATAATTTTTTTTTGGGGGGGAGTCATTTCATAATTAAATGGTGATTAGAGCTTGTCCGAGGCCTTGTCCCTTGCTGTAGGAGCCTGCTGTGGTATGCAGGAACATAACTCCAAGTGCCTGCAGTTACAGTTGAGGCATCAGTGGTCCCAAGATGCTTCCATGCCCAAGGGCAAGACTACATCAGCTGAAGACATCATGGTTCATTGGGAACCAAGCAGTAATAAAAAAAGTTTTGACCATTGGGAGAGGACAAAGTTCTTATTATTAACCTGCCCTCTCTCCCACTCCATCAGCATAAGATCCCCATTAGCTTAAGATCACCACCACCCTTTGAGTGCTGCAGAATCTCTCACCATTTTCCCCAGGGTAAATGTGAGCAGTAAATACTGAGGTTCTGGCCGCCTCGGGGCCTTCTGTTCTTCAAAAATCTGGCTGTCCCAGATCCCCAATGCACTGCTACTTGGCTCTTGCTTTCTTTTTTGCCAGCTGTAACACCTTTCAGGAAACTGGGGACTCACCACAGGGTGTCCATTACCGAAGGCTTTAGGAAGGCAAGGAGAAGGGCTCAGAGTTATTGCTATGAATTTGACATGGAACTGAATTACTTCAATTATGGCCAAGATCTTCTCAGTGCACAGCAATTAAAGATGAGCCTTGAACCTAGGCTATGGTTGCCTTTTTTTATGGTTGCCTTTTTACTTTGTTAGTAATTTTTTTTTGGTCCATCTATTTTGTTTTTGGTGTAGTAAAGCTACATTTAAGGACATCAGATGAATTCATCTTTCTCTTTCTTACCAATGCTTTTCCAATCTTGACTAGAAATCCTTTGTTAACAGAACACATCCTTCTTAAAGTGCGTGGTAGTGATTGCAGTTTCTAGACCTTTAATCTGTTCCAATTTATTTTTCTGTATAGTAGGAGTTTGAGATTTAATTGTATCCTTTTCCATGCAGATACACTGGCTATGCCACCTACTGCTTGCTGTTCTGTCCTTAACTAAGTGACCTACTCTCTCCCTACCATAGATTCCTTATTAATGAAATAGGATTAGTAATAGCCTTCACTTCATACATTGCTTTGAATATTAAGTAAGAGAAGCAAATGTCTGTCCAGCACCTGTCACATATGAGCCACTCTGTAATGATCAGTGAATGGTCTTTAGCACTTTCTAGCACCATTTGTTTCATAATATAAATTTGACTTTTCAAGTGCCTTATATGCATGTACATATGGGTTTATTTTGAAGCTCATTTCTTGATATATTTACTGCTCATTGTTACACTACCCAATTTTTAAAAAAAATTATTTATTTGATTACTTATTTGTTTGTTTACTTGGTACAGGGTCTTGCTACGCAGCTCAGACTCATAGTGATCCTCCTGTCTCAGTCTTACCAGAGCTGGGATTATAGGCATGTACCATGACATTGGTTTTGGTGGCCAGCATAGCACCCCTGGGGTTCTGGGGCTGGCAGGGTATGCAGTACTGGGGCTCAAACTTGGAACCTTGTGCTTGCCAGCTAGGTGATTAGATCACTGAGCTATCTGCCCAGCCCCTCAATGCCCAAATTCTGATTCTTGCTCTCTGTGAGAGCAAGGAGTGCCTCCTAAATATTTTTTACAATTGTTTGAGTCATTAACATTTGCTTATTTATTTTGGTGGGATTTTGCTACATTGCCCAGATTAGCTTTTTATTCCAGCCTCCCAAGTACCTGGAATTATAGGAATGTACTACCAAATATGGTTCCTTTTACTCTCATATAAGAATTTTGTGTGCAAGTTGTTGACTTTCAGATGAATCACTATTGGAATTCCCATCAAAGTTTCTTTGAGTTCAAACGTAATTTTTGACAAAACTGTCATCTTTGTCATACTGACCCTTTCTGTCAATAGTAAAGTTAAATTGGCTACTATTTATTGTCTCACAAGCCTCAGTGTGTTAACTAACTATACAAGGAGGACATAAATTTTTGAATCCCATTTCAGAACAAAAGGGCTGAAAGATACAATTTCCACAAAACTGTTGCCGTATTTTCTCCCTGGCATCACTTCTTCATGACTTCCCACTACTCAGGAGATCAATGTTTAAACTTTAGTGTAACACGATGTCTTCCATTTCCAGACTTATGTCTGAAGCTCAGGTGTCTTCACTAAATCTCCAGGATTCTGAGCTCAACCAAGCGCTTGCCTCTTCAGTACGTTGTCTCCCGGATACTGAAAATGCACCTTCTCCCTGGGGTCCCTTCCTGACTTTGTAAACTCACTGAATAACATCACCATTCAAGGGAGACTTCAGGCTTAACAACTGTGGCTCATTCTTGAATCATTTCTTGCTCTCAAATTTCAGGTGAATTCATCATTTGGTGATACTTTCTTCAAAATATATCCAGAATCTAACCTTTTTTGCCTTCTCTCAATAGCTGATAGGTTAAAAGCAAGCCATTATCAGTTCTTAGTAGGGTTTGTGGAGAGATTATAAAACTTGCTTCTCTTCTTCCTGTTTTTTCCCTCCTTTCTTATAAGTTTTCCACATAAAAGCCTCACTGTTTTTAAGCTAAACCTCAGATCACATTGCTACATGATCACAATCATTGTAAAGGTCCCCATTTTGCCTGGGTGAAAAAAAAATTGTTCATCCCCAAGGAAACTTGTATTCTCCCTCAACTTCCATTTCCTGAGTCTTCCCTTGGTAGGATCTTCTCTGGACTCTGCACTTGCTGTTCCCTAATCGCGCAAATCTTTTCTTGCCCAGGACCTTGGTTCTGTCTGTTTCTTCTGCGTGCAATTCTTCAGACATAGTTATGTGATGGGTGAAAAATTTAATTACTGTGAAGCCAGAAGATGCATCCAAGTAATTTGATCATCAATTAGTAATTTGCTTGATTTATAAGACAACATGGAATGATTTTAACTTAGAAATACATCCATGTATCTTTAACGGTTTCTGTAGCATAAGAGCTAGCTTGATTTCTCACTGTTTCATTGTGAAAAATTCCAAGAACAGATAAATATACAAAGAATTGAGTAAAATGAACCTCCAGTGACTATTAATACCATTAAATCTTTTGTTAGCATTTTGATCTGTTCATTGCAATTGGCTAATTGTGTCATCAATGTCCTGTATTATCTTTCTTTACCTGAATATAATTGTTAAAGAATTATTTCACTTTTTTGTATAGCTTTCATTTATCATATATTTTGTTTGTTTCAATTATCATTTTATTAACTATGCATTTCTGGAAAATTTTTAGAAGCAGAAAATGAATCAGATTCTATTTTCTGTCAAGGCTATTTAAAAAATGACAATGATGTGCTTCTAGTGGGAGCAGAGTATCTGTGTTTTCTCTTGTTGTTATTTCTGTTGATTATTATCTCCTAAAATCAGTTTCTATTAAAAAATTTACAGAATGGTAGCCTTCTCATTTCATGGGAATGCTTTTCGGTTAGCAGATATTTACTTACTCTAAAGTAGAATTTTATAGAAAAGGAAGAAAACTGGTTCATCTCTTTTGTACTTTTCATTAAAACTTCTAGAACATCCTGTTACCATTGCTGACACTTACGTTTTTATTTGCATTCAGGTACAAATGAATGAATAAATACGAGATTATTTAGTGGGAAAGGAAAATCTATAATTAACCAGAATCAATAAAATCATTAAATGCTAGATATTAGATTTGAATACACTGAAGTGAAATACTTGAGTAGCGAGAATTTTAACAAGTGAAATTTTTGTAAAATAAACAGAGATTTCGGCCTGCCATGCTGGCCCTGCCCCTGGATCTTGCTAAGACTCCTAACGAGACTGGGCATGGTGGTGCAGGCCTGTAATCCCAGTGCTTGGGAGGCTGAAAAACAGGAAGATCACTACAAGTCTTATCTGTGAAGAGAGACCCTGTAGCTCCTGTACTAAATGCATAAATAAGTAAATAGAGATTTCTCATATAAGGTACAAAATAACAAGTGATTTGTTGGCTAATTTTAGTTGCCCCTTTTAATTGATCCATGTATTTTATTAATCATTCATACTTTCTATTTAAAATCTTTCCCCCCCAAAATGCACATACTGCTGTAGTTACATAATGAAAAGTGAACAGAGTATCAAAGATCATCTCATCATTATTTTCTTCCTTCTAACACCGGAATGATGTTTTCACTGTTTATTTTTCTTCCTTGGAGTTCATACCCCCATAATAGTGCTATTCAAACGTCTTGTACCCTGTCTCAGCTTCCCACCTGCCTTAGTCACTTTTCTTGTCCCTGAAGCAAAATACTCACATCGACAACTTAAAAGAAAAATGTTTATTTGACTTCAGGCTTCAGAAATTTCAGACCAGGGCTGTCGGTTTGAAATGTAGAAACGGGTTGGTGGAAGGTTCCGGCCTAGATGAAGCTGCTCCCACCCTGTGGACAGGGAGCAGAGATTTGAGGGAGTCACCTAGCGCCAGGGAGATGCATCTGCCAGGTCCTGTTCCCAGGGACCCTCCGTGAGCTAGGATCACCTCCTAACAGGAAGGCAGAGTCCACTGAGGAATGTTATCTTCCAAACTCACGCAACATTGGGAGGAGGGCGCCCCGGATCTAAACCGTAACACCAGTTTTCAGTTTTTATACTCACCAAAGTATCTGGGAAATGCACTGTGAAGTGATTTTATAAGTGGTGAACATCACAGAATATATTTACACAAACAAGGTCAACAAGTTGGTGTGGCTCTTCATACAATCATGTGATGGAACAAACATGAGCCAAGTGATCACCGCTGATGTAGCAGGTGTGCTGCTTACAATTAACTTTTTCTTTAATGAGTAGAAATATTATGCACTATTTTATCTAAAATAATGATAAAAGGAAGCAATAGGAGATACATAAGCCAGTCAATAGTCATTCCTTAACGTTATCAATTATTATATGCTGTACATAAGTACATGGAGACATTTATCTATTAGTAACATAAGAGATTTGTTTACACCGACATACCACAAACCGTGTAAGTAGTGCGCTTTGTGCTGTGGCACCACTAAGCTACAGAAAGATTTCAGTTCGTTTTATTTTTCTGGGACCACCCAGGTTATGCTGTGGGGTACAAAGCTACGTAACATGGTTGGCCCTCAGAGCCTCACGCAGATGTCGTGGATTCATGCAAGTCCAGAGGTCAGAGACTGTATTTAGGCTTAAGATACTGTATAGTGGGATCCCCTTCCTTCCTGAACTCCTCCTAGTTCCTTTACTTCACGTAGCAATTTCACATTAAAGTGTGATTAGATCTTTCCTGGTTTGCTTTTCAGCATAGATAACTGGGGAGGTGCCGGTAGAAAGGCAACATGCCAACAGGAAGGCTGTGATAATAGCTACATATTAGTAATAGCAACTACGTCTTTTGCTCGTATTTTTTTCTCAAGAACCAGTTATGGCAGCAGACTTTTATTTGTAATTGGCTTTACTTTTACCAAAATGTAAGGGGATATTTAATAAATCAGAATCTTACAGGTAGTTGTTGTTTGCATGTAAAAAGATAACTTTTTCATATAAATGCAAATATGGCCATTCTTGATGTATATATGTTGGAATGACTCTGCTTCTCTTTTTCAGTGGAAGAAAGATCAGTAATGTTCTGTGTAAGGCTCTTCCCCACAATGTTGACACTTGTTTCATCTTTTTATCATAAATCCAAAGGATGTGATCATCAGAAAGAGTTGAATGAACTACATTTAACCTTATCATTTGATCTCAAGTCAGTTAAAGTTTTTTTTAATGATTTTATTAATATTTCTAGATTCTGTTATTTTTAGTATTGAAGAAAGACAGGACTCTTTTGACCAAAAAATTGCCAAAATTCAGAATGTTTGATCCTGTTACAGCTGACATAGCTAGCAGCATTTATCTATATGAGATTGACGGACTGATAAATGTTTTAATTGCTTTTATGTAGCTCACTTGAGGAAAGGTACAAATCTATAAGTCTTCAAAACACACTGAGGTCACTGAGCTGACCCGCTCCTATTATTTTATCCTTCAAGTTAAAAGTTTTATATCTGAAATCTAACCTTTATGACCTATGCTAACTCCATCTCCTTGCTATATTTTTTCTTCCCATGGTTTCCAGCAGCACTTGTTGTAGAAAACATGCAGGGTTCGATCCCTGGTGTGCCAGGCTAGCCCCACTTGTGGGGCACGCTGACTCAGCAACTCAGACTGGGCATGGTGGCATGTGCCTGTAATCCCAGCTCTTAAGGGGCTGAAAACAGGAGGATCACTATGAGTGAGACCCTGTAGACCCTGTACTAAATACATAAAAAATTAAAATGAAATAAAAAGAATCAGAGATGGCCAGTTTTATTGTGAATGGATTTTCCACTTCCTTGCCCAATAAAAAATGGAGCACTCAAATTAGTCTTCCAATGCTGGTTCTGGCTGACAACTTTATTCAATTTCTGACAAATATGACTCATCTCTAGTCCATTTTTATAAATTCTTCCCAGAATATTGTCAAACTATTAGCATTAGTTTTTGAGGTTCTGCAAGTTTTTTGTTTCTTGTAAGATGTACTGTATTTTGCATTGGGAGTTTCAAAGGTCTGCATTAGGAGGGCTCCTGGAGAGTTCAGATTTAAAATGAAACTAGTTCTTATTACTTTCTACCACACAGTTTTTGATAGCAGACTTTTTTTTTTTTTAATGCTACCTCAACATGAGGCTTCTTTCTTATTTCCCCTGAGGGCCTAATTATGAATTCTTGCTTGGCCTCTTCTGACTCCCATTAGAGCTTAAAGTTTTTTTTTTTTTAAGCTTTTTGTTAATAGTTTCCCCAACTGGGCAGAAAGATATTTATTTGTCTTCTTTCTTTACTTGTGTGGTATAAACCATATTTATGATGTTTTTTTTTGCAGTACCAGGGATTGAACTATATTTATGATTTTTCTCTGATAAAATGTACAAAATTTTGAGCTTACAACTCAAAACATTTAGCTGCCACTTCTCATGTGACTTAGATATCATACACCTTATATTTGTCAGTGTGGCCCGTCTAAAACTTGCACAGGTTAAGATAAAACAGTGATGTGTCCTTGCTAGATACCTGTCTGCTAGAAGCTAAGCTATGCATCTTAAAGAATATTCAATTAAAATAATTGGAATTGTTAACTTTTTCTTTCTGCTTTTGTGTAGTCAAGCTCATTGTCTTCTAGACAAAGGCGATGATACTCAGAAACAAAACAACCAACTCAGGAAAATCCCAGAGTCACTTGGTACTTGATAAGTAGGAAGACTGTGGGTACCATTGAGGGAAGCTTTCTAAATGCAACAACGCCGTGCTGTTGGTGTGCGTGCGGTGTGTTCTTGTGGGAATGTGTACAGGGAGAAGAAGCAATAACTCTCTTCACTGGGCCAGAGATGCTGCTCCTGGGCTTCCTGCTGAGGGAAGACCAAGAATAGCAGCGCGAGGTCTGGAAAGCTTCCGTTGTCTCAAACCCTGTTTCCCACAGAGCAGCACGTTTGTCTGCTACGTTTCCACAAAGACCCACACTTGGGATGCCACAGTGCAGGTCTTGCTCAGAAGCCCGGTGACTATCATTCCATTACACTTGGTCACGCACTCGATCTGCCTGTCAAGCTGCTGTGGGAGTGAGAAATACGGGTGCACATTCAACCTCCCCTCATGCTGCTCAGGGGACAGGGGCTTTGATGTGGGGGAAGTTACTGTCATGCGCTCTGCCTTAGAGATAATAGGCTGATTGTCTGCCTTCACCGTTGAACTTCTGGCACCGCACAAAGCAAACTGAATGAACAATATAACCCCCTCGCTTTAAAATTTAATACCTTTTACCACCTGCTGTCTAGGGCAGGTCCTCCACGAATCTGCTGACATTTTAAATTCTAAATCAGAAACTTCTCTATTTCAAAATCCACTCTACTCACAATTTCATATAAAGTTATCCCCTCAGCACACTATCAATATGGAAGTTCTTCCTCCTTTCCCCAGGCAACGTAAGTCACTGCTGTAACCATCTCCCTTAAGAGAAAGCTACTAAATCTTGCTATTTACCCAGCAGCCCCAAATCTTACCATAGTGCTTGTCAAAGAGAGAAATATTTCCAGTGTAAGCTCCTGCAAGGTTCACAGGCTTACTAGATTGTGCTTTCTAGCTAATAGGAAAGAAAAGAAAACTGCAGAAACCCCAAGAGAATCTTCTGGCAGAAAGTAGATAACACAAAATAAAATCACTATTTTATTTTATTAAGGACCTTTGTGAAGGTTCATTTGAAACAATTTAGTCTGTCTAACATAATTAAGTCACTAAGCACTCTCAGATAGTAGCCGGTTACAGTCTTGGATTAATAATATTTAATTCATCTATAATTACTGTAATACATGTCTAGGAAGCATACGTAGCATTTTATAAAATGCAGTATGATGCGTAAGGACAGCTGAATGATGAATCATAAAATAGATTAAATTGCACTCATTTGAGCTGGTATTCCAAATTTATGGCTGCCAGCTGGCAACCAGAGGATGATTTTTAATATAAATTAAATAAATTCAATAAAGTTATCTAGATAAGAAATCTGTAGCTGGAATATGAGAATTTCTTTTTAGCACTTACCAGAACTGACATTTTCAAGACAGGCACGCTAGAAAAAAATGTTTAGGCAGGATCATCATGGAAGTAACACTGTGTCCAAGGGGACCCATTCTGGCCAATTCCCAATCCATCAGCTCTTAATAATTGATATACCTCAGCTGGACTGAAGTGAGTTTGATCATTTGGAGTCAGACAGAAAGAAGGTTAGGGTCGGATTTAGATAGATGACTTTTTGTTGCACAAGAGATAAAGTGATTAAGGCTTGAAATGGAATTGTTAAAGGTATTTGAGAACATTACAGATAAGTGTAGGTTATAAACCTGAATCGCTGCCCAGCTTCTGTATTTACACAAGAAATTTGAATAGATTTTTCCTCTGTTTGTCTGAGAAATCCCTGCATGAACAGAGAAGACTCTTACAGCTTTTGTGGTGAAGAAAAAGACAAATCAGGACCCTGGAACTTTTAATTAACTGGGTTCAAAGTTAAGTGTTAAGATACTCCTAGGATTTGGAAACTTGCAACCTCAATGTTTGAGAAGCTATAGACAGAAAGCAACTTCAGGATTTCTGCATTTAAATTCAGCAAGACTGAGGCTGTTAATAAGTTTCTTTCACATTACAGTTATGATTTTAAAATGTTTCCATGTGCTTTATAATATATTATTATAAACATATCAAATTTACATAATTTTCAAATGACGTGGCTTTTAAATTTGTTCAGTTTATGTACCTGTACTTTGTTTTGTCACTATCCCGAAATCTAAATGGTCTACAAGAACAAGTGCCTGGTATGTTGCAGAATTTTGAAATATAAAGAAATACACTAATGCATGCCAAGTAGCTCTGTGGATTAAAGCACCTGCAAGCAGGCGCTAGGGCCAGGGATTCAATCCCCTAACCCCAGGGTGCGCTGAGACTGCAACTAAGACTAGGCCTGGTGGCGCGCGCCTGTAATCCCAGCTCTTGGGAAACTGTAAACAGGCGGATCACTAGAGTCCGATCTAGTGAGACCCTGAACAACCTGTAGACCCTTCCCTGAAACACAAAAAAGAAAAGAAATACAAATAAAAAAAAAGCACTAAAAATTTTTTTTCTGGTTATTAAGCAGAAAGATCTTAAATTATGATCAGTTTCTGATTGTGTGAAAATAGGAAAGATCCAAAAGCATCCAGGAAAGAACACTGTTGGAATTCTGTTGTGTTTGGATGAATGTAAGAAATGAAGATTAATAAATATCAAAAGATACATCATTGGACTACAGGGGTCAAATCATATGATACCTTTTCTTCCCCATTTTAAATATCTTAGCCCACACCGCTATAATAAAAGACAGGTTTACAAATACAAATTTACTCCATCAAAGTTTCGTATGACATAGGAAGCTCAGTGGGAGCTGAGGACTGAAGGAACAAAGAACAATTTTTGTGGTCAGTGTGGATGAAGAAAGACAGCTATAGGGGAAAGGGGAGCTCAACAGAGCCAATCTCTGGAGACTTTTCTTGACCTTCCTCTGAGTATGACATCGGGCCCTTTCTGGAGGGTCTTGTGGTCTCCTACCAGACAAGATCAGGCAGAAACTTTCTTTAAGGCCAAATCACACACAGGAAAGTAAGAGGACAGAGTATTATTTGGAGTTTCTATGACTCACACTGGAGAAGTGAAATTCTAGTTTCTAAATATTGTTGAGGAGTAGAAAGATAGGCAGGTGACAGGACAGCAGGAGGAGACCCTAGAGAAATCTCGTGAGGCCGTTCTGATGCACTTCAGCTTCAAGTGTGCACTGTGCCCAGCTCCCATGTGCCAGGATATTGGTTCTGAGACCCCACAGCTCCACTTTATAGGTCTTGTTTTTCCTCTGCTGAGCCCTGAACTCAGTACCAGGAGCATGCTTGGCCAGTGCTCTACTCCTGAGCTGCATTTCTAGCTCCAGGACACAGAATTTATATTTTGATCTGAAAAATGTTAGTGCCCTACGTTCTGGACATGGATCAGGTGCTAGGGAGATCATAGTAAAGTAACAGGCAAAAGTCTTGACTCATATAGGTACATTCGGATTGAGGCAGAACAGATAGAGAACTATTATACCAAAAAGATAGCATCATCGCATTGATGAGTGCAGCTGAAGCTTTTCAAAGCATTGACGACATATCAATCTTCTCCACAAGTAGCCTGGTCCAGCCTAGCTCTGTAAAGCACTTCCTTTGGTGTTAAAAAAATGAAAAAGAAAAATCTCTCTACTAAGATCCTCTTCTAAACTCCAGAAGAATATAAATTCCCATCACTGAATAAAATCTGCTGAAAGCCTGATTTCATGAACATAAAAAGAAAGCACGGTGGCTCTGCTGGAGAACATTTTGAGGGAGACCTTGAATTGAAGCAGATAGGAGTACTGGGAAGGATGAGAAAAAGACCCCCAAGAGCTGGCCAAATAGCTCAGTTGGTTAAAGCACCAGCAAGAAGATGCAAGGGACAGGGGTTCAAACCCCCGGCCTGCCCGGCCAGCCCTGCACCCAGAGTGTGCTGAGCCAGCGATTGAGACTGGGTGCGGTGGTGTGCACCTGTAATCCCAGCTCTTGGGAGACTGTAAACAGGCGGATCACTATGAGTCCAATCTAGTAATGAGACCCTGAACACGCTGTAGAACCTTCCCTAAAATATGAAAAAAAAAAAAGGAAGAAGAAAAAAAAAAAGACCTCCTGTCATCATCACTGAGTAAAAGTGATGTTTTACTGAACAAAATTACTGCAAAAACTTTTTATGTGCCAGTTGTTGCCATGAAGCACAAAATCTTTTTTAATGCAATGTGGATAGGAATAATGCTGGTTATATATTATGTTTCCTTGGAGATAACTGATGAAGACTGGAAGGGAGGAGTAGCATTACTACTGAGATACAGATGTCACCCACACATGCAACAAATAGCATCACAAATAGCTATGGCTGGCCAAGCACTTTAATTTGGAATAAAAATGATGGTAGAATTTAAAATATATGTGTTTCATTTATACTCTTGAATTACAGAGATAGTAAATAAAATAAAATTAGGATGTTCAGCATCTCATCCCTGATCAACGGAGACAGAAAATTAAACAAAAGTTTCCTGTACCTCATATGTTCATTATCCAATGTGTTTGCATTTAAAAGTAAAATCAAAATACTTTCCTTCCTTATTTGGCCCCCCTCTTCTGTGCTTTAGAATTCAGTGAAAACTGCGCTTGTCACTGGCGCCCTACGGCTGTGCCGAAACGCTACTTCCCTGGTTTAGCTCCTACTTGAATATAAGACATGTGGTCATTAAGTGATTGTTCTAGTCAGGATTCTTCTAGAGCGGAAACCGACAAAAGCAGCGACCAGCGCCTGAAGCAGCAGGTACCCTGCCGCCTTTCTCCTCTGTGATCAGCATCCGTGGGAAGCGAAGCTCAAACGCTTCAAGTCTGTGTCCCGGCCGGCCTTACGCCAGCGTCTCCTAAGCAAACTCTCAACCGGCGCTGAGCCTTGTTTACTGCCCACTAATACACGATTTAAAGTGAGTAATCTTTAGCTTTTGTAAAAAGTATCAAATGATAAATAGAGTAATCAGGTCTTTGCCTGAATTGCTTACTGCAGTGAAACACGGATTAAACATGCAGTAAAACTATCAGTTAATCTGTCCAAGAAGCTGGCTAGATTCATTTGCTTTCTTTGATTCACTTTAGTTGGGGTGGTGGAAAGAACGGGAAAGAGAAATGATGGCCTAATTATTTATGTATTTACTAGGAGTTTTTTCCTCTGCTTTTTGCTTACACTGTGGTTAAGCTGGTTCATTTT
>NW_004524601.1:14392293-14395120 GCF_000260255.1 Octodon degus
TAATTACACAAAGCAACATTATGAAATTAATTTAGGGTATAAAATATTTTAAAAATCAAACTTCCGTATTTACCCCTCAAGTAAAGGTTCTTTCTATTTTCCTTTCTCCATCCGGTCTGTGAGTGAAGATTTTTTCCCCGTCAAATGACATGATGGAAGTATGTTGCAGGACTGCTAGGAAGATTAATCTATCAAAAGTAAGGAAGATGGAGAGTAAAAGAGAAGTGTTTGAAAGCTAGAGAACAATTATAAGTCCACTGAAGTAATCCGGATGAGATGCGATAAGAGCCAGAAGAGAAATGGAAAGAAATGGGAAGTTGTAAGAGGCACTGAAATGGAAAATCCATTGATTGGAATTGGGGCATTAGAGAAAAGCAATCCTTAGTGATGGCTGAAGTTAATAGCAATAGCTCCAGAGATAGAAAACGGAAGTCAGACGAAGAGAATGGGTGTCTGGCTACAGAAGATGACTCATAAATCTGCTTGTTGATGCATGGAGTAGTTGACATAACAGTTATATAAAATGTTGTTGAAATAAATTGAAGAAGGAAAAGTGGGATATCTATTAGTTTAGTGCATATTCCTAATCCTGAGATGGTTCTAAACTCCTCCTTGTCCTTAATCATAAAAAGAGAACAGTTAAAAATAAAGAAAATAGCTGGAATCATATGAAGAAATTAAATCTGTTGTATTCAGAACATACAATAGATTATTAACAACCATTTTGATGGAAATAAAAATGGTCAATGAAGAAACAGTGTAGAGAGGTAGAGACCTGCTCGGCATTCAGACCAAAAAAGGAAAAAGTTAACAAGAAATTATGATACATATATTGGGAGCAGAGGCAGGCAAAGGAGAACAAGATCCAAGAATGTCGTATTTCATAGCTAAGAGATTTTGATAACACTTGGGAAATCAGCAAGCAATTACCATTTTTAAACCATTAGGCCATTTTGAGTTTTTTTTTTTTTTTTTTTTTAGTGAAAGGAAGGACATGGAATGTTAGGTGGTAATGGTAAGATGAATTTCCCCGTTTCCAATACCTCCTCCTAAGAAAATTTTAAGAAAGTTTCATTCACTTCCAAAAGCTAAGTGAAAGGAGAAACAGAGTATTGAAGTCAACAGAAAGACGCATGAGCACTCTAAGGTTCATTGCAAATAGCTAGAACATTGTTGAGCAGGCAACTTCTAGTTTTTGAAAACTAGAAACCTGCTAAGAAGCTGCTTCAGTAATCCTTGTAAGAGATGTTGGCTGCTTCAATTAGCTTAGTAGTTATGAAGGTAGTAATTTTTGGTTTGATTTAGTGATTATCTTATAGACAGAGGTAGCCTCATTTGATAATGAGTATGAAATGTGAAAATATGATACAAATTTTAAAGTGGTGTTATTTTATTGGCTTAAATAAAGAATGATGGCGACATTTCCTGAGACAAGCAGGATGGGGAAACTGTATATATATCTTTATTTATTTATTTATTGGCAGAACTGGGGATTGAACTCAGGCCTTTGTGCTTGCCATGGAAGCGCTTATTCCACTGAGTCATCTCCCCGGCCCCTAGAATATTTTTTAGAAAGGGTAAAGAGTTCTCTTTTACATATGTCAACCTTGATCTTCCAAGTTGTAATGTTATCTACCAAGCTACACATTTAAGTCTTGTAACCACAGGTAATGTCTGAGACATGTAAATCTGATCTTAATAGTAGGGTCATTATTGTGAGACTGACTGAGGTCACCTACGCAGTGACAGTAAGGAGGGCAGGGACACAAAACTCAGGTCTGAGCCATTCTCCAGAGTCTAAAGATCTGGAAATAGGAGGATCTAGCTGCAAAGAGGAGTGTGGACAGACGGGATAAGTGTCTGGGGGCAGGAAGGCCTGCACAAACAGAGCAGCAGTAATTCCAGGAGGGCAGCTCCCCTGTGTCAAAGCTGGATGGGATGTGGAGTGATTTGCTCACAGAGGGCAGTGATTTTGTTCACACTCAATTCTGGAGGTATCTGAAACATGATCAGGATTAGGCTTGATGGTCCTTTGGGAAGCTAGTTGGTAAAGCTTAATTGTGTTTTTCTTGGAAGTGATGAAATGAGGCAGTTGTTAGAAATGAGGTTGAGATGAGTTAACAGGGAGGGCTGGTAGTTTTCTATGGGGCGCACCCTGCTTTAGGCAAGACAGAGTTGAGGATCGGGCTGCAGAGGATGGGGAAACACTGCAAGGGTAAGCTCTTAGATCACTGAAGACATCTACATGTGCTTTAAAGAGAGCATTAGGGAGATTGCTGCTGAGTGGAGGGCAGATGAAGAAGAGCACAAAGTGAAACATGGAGGAGCCTGGCACAAATCTTGTGAGGGGGCATGAAAGCCAGCACAGGGACTGGGCCTACCAAAGGCACTTGGATATTTGCAGAGTGCTTAAGTAAAGGGTTCAATTTTTTTATGTAATTTCAGTAGAAGTACTTTATGTGAGTTGTAGCATTCCTGCTTTATGTGCAACAAAGATGTTAAAACAAGCCCCCAGAATACAGGGATATGGAATTCTCATAGAACTCAATTATTTTCTTTTCTTGGTGTCTCTAAAACATTACTTCCTAGAGACAGGATGACATTTTCTTAGGAAGAAATCTATAAATCTTTATTTACTATTTTTTCATATTCTTTTTGCTTATGGCTCTATAAATCTTTTGCACATTTTAAATGATAAGACCTTCAAAGTCAGAGGAGTAACAACAAAATAATTGCCAGTAACTGTCATGTAAAGAAAGCTAAAATGCATTTATATTTGCAATTTCATATACATTCTTAGTGCCATGAATAGCTGGTCACTTTTCTC
>NW_004524601.1:14395915-14406706 GCF_000260255.1 Octodon degus
TTTTTTAATATAATCTTAGTACTCTTTGTCATTCAATTACAATAAAATTAAGGAAATGGCTTGGTGGTCTCATGAATAGGCTGTAAGTAACATATGTTTATAACAATCATTAATTTAGTGTTTAATTAAAAATACTTGTTTTATTGTTTTTTAATGTAAGTTGTACCTAAGAATTGAAATCTTTATTTCCATATCTTGTGTTAAATTCACCAATTTGCCAAAAAGTTAAGTAAGTGTACACAAACAAACTGGCATTTTTAAAAGTTATTCGGGAAATTTTATTTCTGCTAAAATGTCATCATTGTCTAACATGAAAATAACTAGTAAAAGAAGAGTAACACAATGGTTTTGCTACTGGTTCCCTGAAAATTTTATGGATAGTATTCTATATCCTAACAATGGTGAATGCTATTTTTAACATGCTATTCTGGCTTCCTGGCTTTCCAGGGGGCTTTGCAAAGGAATAAAAATAAAGGCATTTGATGAAGACTGAACTTCATACCTGATGTTAAGGGAAAATGAAAGTCCTGACAAGCTGACAGGAGTCAAAGTTCTCTTGTGTGCAGTAAAACTGCCTCTCCGTGCCTTAAGGTAAACAGTATCTAAAACGTCCTGGGCACAGTGCCTGCTGCCCGGACCTGCTAGGCCTGTCCAGAGGATTCCGAACTTTGTCGTGTGAGCTCAGCTGGTGTCTTCTCCAGCAAAGTTAGGCTCCTGGACTCCCTATTCACTTATAGCAATTAACTTGGTCTGCTTTCCAATGGACCTCAATGAAGGTGCTTCCTGTAGGGAAGAATATTTTTAGTTACTTTTGAACACTTAAACTTGAAAGAAAAAAATTGTTGTACGCTTTAGTGCTCTTCTGTTCAACTTGGTCTTTCTTGCTTCTTTTTGCCTAGGTTAAGAAAAACATATGGGTGAGAAAAATGCAATGAAATGTCTTTTCCTTCCATTTGGATGCTGTAACGGAAGGCGGGCTTGTCTCTAGTTTTCATACTTTTTTTTTATTAAATCCTTGATCCTTTTATCATTTAGTTCGTCTAGAAGATTTCTTCTCAGGTCTTCAAGCTGAAAGTATTATTTCCTGATGCATATCCTTGTTGTATGTATCGTCATCAGAATAACTTTCCAGACAGCGTTTTCTACATTATGACCTCCTTCCTGGAAGACACATGGCTCCTGGGGACTGGAAGACATAGTCCCTCGGGGTGCTATTTCCAGAACCCTCCTCAGGCCAGGCACCTCGCGGGTGCTCAGGGACCTTTGCTCGCACTGTTTTTTCTTTCACGCAGTATCTAGGAAAATAGGCTTTTTACTGTACTTATCAATCTTTGCAAACTAAACTTATTAATTTTAGTTTTTCTTATTCTGTTCTTAGACATTACTTGCCAATCTCCTGATGTAATTTATAGCTATATATAAATCCTCCTTTTTCTTTATTAGCTCTTTATGAAACTGTCAATCAGATAAATGGCTTATCGGAATCACATGGCATTTCACTCGTAGAATTTTATTTTTAAAAATATCTTCTCTATTAGTTTTTTTTTTCTTTCAGAGATATAAACCATGCAATCATTCTTACCTCCATGATGTAGGCGACACAAACTGATGGAGTGTCCATCAGACAGGTGGTACGGATACCTGCAGCACGGTTGTGAATAACAAGTCCGCAGGGTGAGTGGACAAAGGGCACAGCACAGACTGAATATTTGTGCCCGCCAGTGTGCGCAGGTGGAAACGCCAACCTTCCACGTGATGGTACCTGAAGGTGGGTCCTTTAGAAAGTGAGTTGATGATAGGAACAGGACCCTTGTGCTTGGCCTGAGTGCCTTACAAAGGAAACTCCGAGCCCCTCAGCCCTCCTAGTGTGTGAGCAACGAACCACACGTGCTCCCTGAACAGTAATTCCGCTTAAAACGGACGGAAATGCCAACATGTTTTTTTTTTCCAAAGTTTTATTGATAAACAGATAGCAATGAGACAGTTTCAAATCAAATCGGAAGTACAGTTTCAACAAATAACACACTGCATATATTCTTCTTAGTGATTAATTGCTGTACAAGATGCGGACTTGAGATCCTATTTACAAACACCATTAGAACAAATCATTCTATTCATTAAGAGAATGCAACTATATATCCATCCTAACCACTTTAAATACAGATACAAAATGGACATTCATAGTTATATCCCAATTTTTTTAAGTTCCGTTGTTGAATATTATAGGTGTGTAAACTCAGCAAAATATTCTAAAAGAGTCCAGTAGCCCATAATATCATTGGGTCTTCTGTTTAACTGGCAATGTCAGAAATTATTGACCTGAGTCCCCCACAGCTCAACTTAACAGCATGGCTTTATTTCTTATATTTCGTCTTCATACTTTTCTACTGGATGGTTAAGACCAAGGTGAAGCAGGACCTGTGCAACAAGACTTGTAGCTTTTGGTCTGAGAAGGTCAGTGAAATGCCCTCAGGATTTGTCCTGAGATCCTGTACCTCAGATTGTAGAACCTTTATCAGTGCAGCCATGTGGATGAGTCATGGCCATTGCTTGGCCAATGTAATGCCAACATATTAACAGCGGTTTTTCTTTCTTTCTTTTTTTTCAGAACCAGGGATTTCACTTACCAGCCAAGCGCTCATTCTACTCAGCTATCTCCCTGGCCCCCAACAGTGGCTTTTCTTGGTGAGCATTTTATGGGTGTTTGTTTATTTGTCTTTTAAAGTATTTGGTACAGGATCTCACTATGCAGCTTAGACTCAGAGTGACCTTCCTGTTTTCAGCCCCCACCAGTGCTGGGGTTACAGGCATGTGCCACCATGTGTGGACTCAGTGGCCGACTCAGTGCTCCTGGGGGCTGGGCTGGCGAGCGCATGCGCCAGGGATCGACTGGTGAGCATGTTAGAAATACTTTTCCCCTGAGAACTTATGCCTCCAAATTTTTATATATTACTTTTACAGTAAAAAAAAAATCTGTCAAATTTCATGCTTAAAAAAGTGGTAACATCTGGTACAACAAAGTATATTTCAGATAGACTCTTACTTGATCTGGGCAGACAAAGCAAGTTAATTTTGAAATAATGTGATAAATTCCATAAAATACAGATATACAGAGTGGCCTTGTTGCTAAGAAGACAAACAAAATTGATGAAGACTCTTTCTAAGCTAACACCTTGGAGCTTATCCATGCATAGTTCAGGAAAAGTAGAAACATCAGTCAGGGCCTTTGGGGTGAGAAAAGCTACAGACTGTCAGAAGACTACTATGACAGTCTCATTCCTGGATATATCTGCTGAGATGTAGAACTTTGGATTTAGACATGAGTGATGTAAGGTTCTCCATGAAAAATATTCATGCAAACCAGTGCAACTCAGACTGACTTCAGGATTCTTATCAACAGCATGACTCAAAAATACGAAGTTCTGTGAGAAACTGAATTTCAATCTGTAATTGTTCTGACAGCCCAACAAGAAGCTGAACAGAAGAGAGAACTATTAAGACTAGCTAAGCATGGTGTGAAAGACGGTAGAGCACAATTTAAAGTGAATTCACTGAGCCTTGATGCCGGAAGTGCATGCTGCTAAGCAGTTTAGAATGAAATAAAACGCAGTCAAAATTCCCACTTTACGTATCCAATCATGCTATTAGCGCCTGTCAAGCACAGTGATTATGAAACACTAATAACTTTTTTAGTTTCAAAATTACAGAGGACTTTTATACATAATGCACAGAAAATATAAAGAATCTGATTAATATTACAAATGACAGAAGTTTGAGGCATTGCAAGATATGATGCGGGTCCTATAGATTTCTCACTGAGCACATGGAGGGCCAATGGATCAACTAAAAGCTGATGGAATAAGATAGAGTGATAGTGCTTAGGAGCACTATTGAATACTGTAATATAACTGTAATGAAAATGCCAAGTTATAACTTGGAAAGATAAGAAAGTTGTAAGGCTGTTCAAGAAATTTACAAACTGCTTTTTCTTTAGAATTTAGTAGAGAAAAGAAATGCTGAAAAGTGATCCTATGTATTTACTATAAGCTTTTCTTTATAGTTTTATTTTCTTCTATAAGTGAAGGTCTCCTTTTAAAATTACAAATACTTAACGCTGAGCATGCGATGCCAGCCACCAAAACTGGGTGTGCTGGTGCACACCTGTGATCCCAGTGCTGGGGAGGAAGAGACAGAGCCGTGTAGCAAGACCCTGTATCAAATAAATAAAGATTTTTTTCCTGTATTTTAGGGAAGGGTCTACAGGGTGTTCAGGGTCTCACTAGTAGATCAGACTCATAGTGATTCTTCTGTTTACAGCCTCCCAAGAGCTGGGATTACAGACACACGACACCACACCCAGTGTCAATCACCCTCTCAGGGCACCCTGGGGTCGGCACCAGCACGGCAGGCCTTCCAATAAATAAAGATTAAAGAATACTTAACTCATAGGCAAAGGGAGAAATACCAAAATATTTATAGTATCTCACCTTGGTGAGCATTTTGGAAATGACTATTTCCTCCTGAGAACCTGTCTCCACATTTTTATGTATTACTTTTACAATAAAAATATGACAAACTTTACGTTTAAACACAGGGCAACATCTAGTACACAGTGTATTTCAAATAAACTCCAGCTGCCACATAAAACTATGTGTATCTGCGCATACACCCTAATGACCAGGTTGTTTATACATGTTACAAGGACCGATGGCCTAGCCACAGTGTACTTATGACAGCTTTTCATCTTGTATGAAACTACAGACTTAAATTCTGTATGGCACACAAACAGGACAACTCCAAAAATTAAGCTGCAAAGAAACCGCCCTGTTACCACATAGAGGTCACTTGCTGGACTTAAATGAATCACTCAACTCTGTTGTCCTAATTTGTAGTCACCATCTGTGGAGAAGCGGAGTTAGCACTGCCATTAAATGTGCCACAATACTTTCATTATCAATTTCGTGTTCTGTTCAAACTCTTGAACCAAAACCATTTGGGTTTTCATTAGGTTTGTGGCATTTGTTATGCTCAGTAAGTTAAAAACTTCATTATATATTGATTTCCTTCTGTGAATCCCTTAAAATCAGGGTGCTCTCAATGCCATCATTGATCAGATATCAATTATTTTTTACTCTTAGACCACAGAACATATTAAACTGATTCTGGATTTATCTGGTACATGTGAGAGGGCCTGACCTCAATTTTTCTGTTAAAGGCTTTTTAGCTTCAGTTTTAAGAGCAGTTTTATTTCTGACAATATTGTGGGGCTTTCACCTAGGAATCCTACTTTGCCCTTTATTGGCTGGCAAAGCAGGAATAAAGTGCTGCTTTGTAAAATTTGTGGGAATTTTGTGGCAACTTCTTGATTTAATCAGTGTCAGTCAAAATGATTTAGAAATGTATTATGTGGCGATGAGGTGTTACACTTGTAGTCATAAATTAAAAGTGGTAGGTGATTTTAAAAAGTGGTAAAAGGGAAAGCATACCTATTTTCCACCCTGGCTCATACTATATGCAATTTTAATATGCCTGTATATTACAGTATAACCACTATCTCAAGAGCAAGAGTTCAATTTGCAGACTAATTTTCTGATGTTCCTTCTTATCTTACATATTTGCTGGGAGACTACTCTTTGATTCTTTAATATATATTTGAAAGTACAATGTATTATTCTAAGCACAGAACATTAACATAATATAAACATTTTTGTTTAATAATTATGAGATATTGAACACAGGGTCAGTTACTTCATTAAAATAGTATTTCAATATTTTTTGAAACACAAATTTGAGTACTCCGAGTCTTAGGATTTTTCTAAGCAATATTTCTAGGAAGTAGAACATTGTCACCCTATGTAATGAGAATCCTAATGAAAAATAGTAACCTTGTCTGGAAAAAAATCTTTTTAAAATTGCTGTGTGGAAATCAGGGATGTTGAAAAGCATGTAGGCATAGTCTAAAGGACGAATCCAGACAAAACCAATTTTTAGATGAAGTTTTTACAGGAACTTACCTCGACTGAACAAATGAACTTCCCATATCAGCACTTAGGTAAGAGCCATTATGGCTGTATACAACTTTTTTCTGGTATATGCTATGTAATGAAGCACTATGAACTCTTTCACAAGATTGATATTAAGAATGTATCTCAGTTCGTATCTACCTCCTCCTCCTTTCTTCCTCCTCCTCTTCCTCCTCGTCCTCCTCCTTATGTTTTTGGTTGTTGCAAGGTCTCACTATGCAGCTCTGACTTGTAGTGATCCTCCTGTTTTCAGCCTCCCCAGTGCTGGGATCACAGGTGTGCACCACTACTCCTAGACTCTGACCAGCTCAACTTGCCCATGGTATGTGGTGCTGGGGACCGCAGTCCCTGTGCTTGCCTAAGCTTGCCTAAGCAGGTGCTTTAGTCTGCTGAACTATCTTGCCAGCCTGTATCTACCTTCTTGAAATAGTTTATTGATGGAAAAACAATCAATATTTAAGGTAATTTTTAAGGTAACTGAATCTCCTAAAATTTCACTCTGTGGATGAATTACTTAGAGATCTTGCAAAATTTTAGATTTTAGCTAAGGTTGGGCCTAAGACCTGGGAGTCGGCATCATTAATCCTTCATTGGTAATGTCAATACAGTTGACACATGGACATACAAGTAAAACTGTAATTACAATCATAAAAATAGTCATCCTAGAAGTTTACTAGTGCTTTCCCACATACCGTTCTCCTCCCCATGCAGCCACTGACCTGATTTGCTGAAGCAGAAGTTTATATAAATGTACTTGTGCCGTGCATATTCTTTTGGTTTGACATCTTTAACTGAGAAAAATTATTTATGATTCATTTCTGTTGTGCATATTGATAATGGTTTGTCCCCTTTTAAATGGAATAGAATTTCATTTAATGAAGAAGAAATCTTTATATTGAGGTGGAGCTTTTCCCTGCATTCATTTAACTGCAAGATGTGTAGAAAAATACAATTACAAAATGTAAATTCTTATGTGTTTTATAGAAGGTATATAAGCTGCTGATACATACAAAATTTTACCTTAAAAATATTTACATTTATACTACTCCACAAACCAACTTTTAACTATCAGTCTATCCCTGGCTAGTAGAATAATTTCACATTTCATTGGAATATAATTTATATTCTATTCATACAATGACCTAACATTACCCTATCAAGTCTGGGTAATCATGTTCTTAGAAGGTCATTTAAAGTGATAGTGAATTAGCAGAAACTGAGATGGTGAATATTAGTGCTGATTTGTGTAAACTGAAGTCTTTAAAAATAATCTATAAGGGTATAGGGATAAATGTTCATGTTGCGTATGGAAAGACATGCATGGAAAGACAGAAATTTCAAATTGTTCTAATCTATTGTATCAGACTCTTGTTTTCATTACTGCAAATTTCTTTTCACTTTAGGGGGGCCTCCAGATCTATGGGGGAACTTGCCTCTCTCCAGCATTAGCTATCCCCACCCGAAATGGAGCATACGGGACTCTGGTCCACTTCAGGCAAATGACATGTCTACACTCAACCTTTTTTCACTTCTGCCTGTTGGGGATAATTTTTAAGCCAAAATGTCTGGAACAGGGAGATGAACATACACAGAATTGTATTAGTTCTGCTTCTTGTGTTAACATGAAATTAATAGTAATGGAAACATAGAGTTTATCTACTGTCACAGCAATTATGCATTATAGTACAGTAGTTTATGGATAAGCGTTAAAGTAAAATAGAAGTATTCCTAAATTTTAACATACTAACATTTGCAATTTGTCTTTTGTTTCTTTGGTGATCACATTATAAAGTAAAATATGGTTGCTTGTAATTATACATATATATGTATTATTCATATATATTTATTATCCATATATATGTATATATTCAAATAAGTATATTAGCATAATTTTAAGATCCTTTGATACTTCTAAGAGGTGAAGCATTCTAAGGTCGGGAAGTGTGCAATTGGTTACTGCCAGTGTCACTTTTAGTGTTTGGCTTCTCAACTGAGATGATGGTAGAGCTTGCATCTTGAATGTCCCCAAATGTACCCTGAGTGGGAAGCTTGGCTCCAGAAAGGTCTATTGGGAGGTACTGGAACCTTTAATGGGAAATCTTTAAGTGACCAGGGCCAGGAACTGGGGGCACTGCGGGACCCCAGTCCTTCCTAGCTGCCTTCTGGTCCTGTGGCTTTGGTCTGCAGCTCTCTCACCAGGTGTCCCACCTCCCACAGGTAGGACCCAGCAGTCAGGGACTGTAGCCTTCAAAACTGAGCCAAAGTTACATCTAAACTGCAGAGTCACATCTAAACGTTCCTCTTTATACATTCAGTACCTCAGGTATTTGTACAGTGACAAAAAGCTGGCCAAGACAGGCCCCTTAACATTGCCATACTTAAGCAATTAATTATATTTCATATATGAAAGATGAAGAAATCCAGAAATCTAGAAGTTTTTGACTATTCCTCTTATTGGTTTTAGATAGACAGGGTGTATAAGAAGTTCGACATCCTTAGTTAATCTTAGGAAATTAAATCTGAGTAAAACCAATTGGAAAGGATTTTTTATCACAGGCTTTGGGCCTTTGTTCAGCAATAACTGCAGCCATTTAAAGTAAATGGCCCATTAAAGGACCACTCCAGCTTTTGACAAATTGCATCAAACTGTTTTCTTCCTCTGGGGAAACACGAACCTGAGAATGGTGGTTTTATTTTTTTCTGGTTGACATATAGGTTGCCTGAGCCAGTGGGCTAAAATGCTTTTAGGTGTTCTATAAGACACCCTGAAGAGGTTATCTATGGCCCAGCGGTGCCCGAGTGAAGATAGTGAATTCCTGCCGTTTATCTCTTGTGATGACAAATAATTGGTCATGCTCTCATCTCATTTATCATTTTGAAAACAGTTCTCGATTTTAAACCATGTTATTTAAGAACAGTGTAATGGAACTCATAAGTGCTATAAATCCTATTTTTAGTTAAAAAGTCATCGAACCATATAGGAATAATTCACAAGTCTGGCAATGTACTAATTCAGAGGACTTCTGTTACCAGTTACCATCTTACTGACTTAGGTGACAAAAGTTGAAGTCTCTAAGGATAGGTAAGTACAAATAAACTGACTTTGATGAAAATATCTTTTCAAAAATTAAATTAGGTATAAAGATTTCAAACTGTACAACTACAGTTTAGATGTAAATGAATGAAATGTTTTATTACTTGTTAAACTTCTACTATAAGAAAACAGCATTTGAGTGACTAATGACAACAGTAAAAATATTTATAATACTTTTCCTTTAAAATATATAATAAGGCAAATCAAGCACTGTGTTCCTAAAAGAAAACAGTTTACTTTGGCTTTAATTATTGAACTGTTGTGGTCATATAATTTTTTTAATACTTAATACACATCAGGCTCACAGTTATACATTCCAACTTACAAACTTAAGATGAAAATTATAATGGAGTTAATTAAAAAGTTACTTAACTGTTTTGATTTTTTCCCATAATTTTATTGAGAAACAAATATCAATGAGACAGTTTCAAATCAAATTGGTAGGACAGTTTCAACAGTTAACACATTGCATACATTCTTCCTAGTGGTTAATTGCTGTACAAGATGTGGACATGCTATCCTATTTACAAACACCATTAGAACAAATTCCTCTATTCATAAAGAGAATGTAACTATATATCTATCCTAACCACTTTGAATACACAGATACAAAATAGACATTAATCTGTATCCCCTTTTTTTGTTAAGTTCCATCATTTAAGTATTATAGGTGTGTAAACTCAGCAAAATATTCAAAAGAGTCCAGTAGCCCATAATAGTATTGGGTCTTCTGTTTAACTGGCAACGTCAGAAATTGTTGACCTGAGTCCCCTACAGCTCAACATAACAACATGGCTTTACTTCTTATACTTTGTTTATATACTTTTCTGCTGGATGGTTAAGACCAAGGTAAAGCAAGACCTCTGCAACAAGAGTTGTAACTTTTCGGTCTGATAAGGCAGTGAAATCCCCAGAGGATTTATCTTGAGATCCTGTACCTCAGATTGTAGAATCTTTGTCAGTGTCAGTCATGTGGATGAGTCACGGCCAATGCTTGGTCAATGTGCTGTCTGTGAAAGCCTGAGAGAATGTTTTTTTCTCCTTGTTACTCTCCCTAGGCACACTCTACATCATCTATCATTTTCTTCTTTGGCCCCATAATCTCTGTGATCAGAAAATTTGGGACACTGCCGAGGTACATGAAGTTACAGTACAAGTTCTCAAATGTCCTGAGTCTTAATTGACCTTGGAAGGCTAGGGCCAAAATGTTGGCTTTCCTTGAGGCCCTCCCTTTTTTCTAATTTTAGTCTGCAAACTTAGATTGTTAACTATCCAGAAGACAAGCTTATTGTTATTACCAGACAACTTAGGCTGTTAAGCTTAACCTCACTATCTGTCGGAATATGAAACATCTTAGGCACAACATGGAACAGGTATTTTTCATCAAGTATTCATAGGTTGAACTTTAAGTCCCTACAGAATATGATGAAAAAACATTTAAAAATTAGAATATATTTTAAAAATAGGAATAAAGAATTACATACTTCTTATGTTTACACATAAGTCCAAAAATCTAACCATTTACAACCTTGAAGCAGGACAGTCCCACAATAATCCTTTTCTCTTGCCTTCATTAACCATGCCCTTCTTTTTGAACAGTCATCTACCCGAGAGACAGCATAGCAGCAACTGGCATGTCATGACAAGCAGCCCATATTCAGAAGACCAGAAAGG
>NW_004524601.1:14412731-14423479 GCF_000260255.1 Octodon degus
CTATATTTCTGTAGTTGCTTCTTTACTTCATCTGCTATGAGTTCTGAGAATTTTTTTTTATTTCAGAAAAGAATTCTGTTCTGAGTTCTTCTATAACTTTTTGCTGTTGCTTATTTAGTATTGATGCTATTAATTCATCCATTTGAGCTAAGCTAGTAGAAAAAACATCCGCTCTGAGTTCCTCTATGACTTTCTGCTGTTGCTTATTCACTTTCGATGCTATTAATTCATACATTTGAGTTGAGCTAGTGTCCTCTGCACTTGTTCTGGGTGGGCATTGGGTTTTCTCCATATGTTTGTGCATTTGATTCTTTACTGCAGATGTTATTAATTCAGAGATTTCTTTTTTCATTTCCAATAGGTTTTCCTCTATACTTTTCTGTAGCTGTTTCTTTATTTCAGAAGCCATTGATTCATTGTTTTCAGCTGTGTGATTCCCAATTTATTCTGTGTTAGTGTCCTCTGCACTTCTTGTGGGTGGGCTTGGATTCTGAGATTTTATTTTGCTCCTTCTCTTTGTCATTTTGTGTAGCACTGTCTTCTGACCTTTGTTGTAGATATTTGTTGCAGTTATAACCTTAGCAGGTACTGAAGTTCAGGTGCAGATCTACAAAGTTTGGATTTATCTAGCTGTGCCTGGGTTGGGTCTGGCTACTGTGCTCAGCTCCTTCCTGCGGATTCCCTTGAGGGGTGAACCTGTTGTGATCCTCTGGCAAAATGTTCTGCTTCTGGACTAGCTAGGTGGTTCTGTCTCCTACACTTTCTGCAGGAATTGCAGCTTAAGGCTTTCACCCCAGGCCTGTATGCCAGGCCTGAGCTGAGTCTGGAGGGCACAGGTGGAGTAGGGGGGAGAGGCAGCTCTCCCACACACTCACTGGTCCTTGACTAGGACTGGATCTGGGGGTTCCTGAAATGAGACAGAAATTCCTACTCTGTGGGTGGCATGTGGGAGGGGTACTACGGTGTGATAGGGGCCTCCCAAGAGGGTGAAAGAGGGTGTCACCCATGCTGTGCCTCAGCTGGGACCAGTAGGTCATGCCAGCACATGGCAACCGGAAGATCTCCCACACACTCACTGGTCCTGTGCTAGGACAGGATCTGAGGGTTCCTGGAACACGGCAGAAATTCCTACTGGTCAGGCTGGGTAGGGGAGGTGCTTCGGAGTCATGGGGGGGCCCCCAAAGGGGAAGAAAAAGGGCCCAACCAAGCCGCAACCGGGCAAGGAACAAGAAGGTCCGCCCGGAAAAGGGGGCCAAAAACCCCCCCAAAAAAGTAACCGGCCCTCCCAAGAACCCGGCCCCGGTTTGAATTTAAAAAAAAAAAAATTGTGATCAACGTTTTGCATACAGGGCCAGGGAGATAGCTTAGTAGAATAAGCACTTGCCTGTCAAGCTTAAGGTCCTGAGTTCAATCCCTGGTACTGGAAAAAAAAATTCTATACAGTTTAAAACTCATACTAGGTCAATAGTCTGGAAAGTTCTGCATAAGACATTTTTTTGACCTCCTTAAATTTGAAACTATTTCAGATAATAAACCTATTATTTTATAAATTCTCCTTGAATTTGACTTGTTTGATGGTCCTGTTAATTATATCCTGGTTACACACATTTGTCAGAAATGTCGCAGAAGTGAGGCTCTGTTCTTCAGGATTCATGTGATTTTCAATGTGTTTTATTATTCATAATGATAAGTTTGATTATGCATTGAAAATTATGTCTACACTTGTGGTACAAGTGAGCATTACTTTTGCAAAGAATATAAGTTTTGCAGAGAGATACTTTGGGATTCCGTAGGAATCTTGTTCTGTACTAACTTTTAATTATTGTATCAGTTAGCTTGATTAAGAAAAACAGAAGTTTTAAATTTTTCCATTATTAAATGTCCACACTTATTGGTAAATGACTGCCTTTATCATGGAGAGCTGGCACATGTATATAACGCATTTTAATTTACTTTTCACCCCCTACCCACTCAAATCCATTTCTTGCCTTCATTTGGTCTCCTTCCCTTGCAAAATGTGCATCTTCCTACTTCCTACTAGCTGCCTTTTAATTTGCTCTTTATTTATATTTTGAGAATCCCATGCAAGAAAAATGTGGTAGTTAAACTTGTACATCAGATTTATTTCACTTAGCATTATGGTCTCACAGTACTTTCCTACAAATGACTCAAGCTTGTACTTCTTTTATGGCAGAATAGTACTTCGTATATAAATCCCACATTTTCTTTCTGCTCCATTGGCCCATCTGAGTCTAGAAGCAAGCCCTTCCCTCCTTCATCTCCTTTGATAGGATCATACCACTCTTTTGACATTTTGAACATTAGGGCACTCACCGTGAGAAGAAATATGGAAAAATCAATTCAGTGAGAGCTCATTTCTTCTCCAAGGGTTAGTGTAGAGCTAATTTTTAACACATTTTTACCCCCTTCATCCTGTGTCTATGAACAACAATTGTAGTCATCAGGATTATCTTAAAGTATCCCAATTTCATGTGCGTGGAAGGATTACCTTGTATCCTTCTTAAGTAAAAATAAAATAAAAGTACCAATTACAACACAAAGCAGGGTTGTTCAACCCCATCCTCCTGCCCTAAGTGAAGTCTAAGGATGAATTGGCCAGTTTAAGACTGATGAAGCTCAGAATGCCTCCAAGTTAAAGTCTGCATCCCGAAGTCACTTGTGACATGCTATGACAGCCCCTGCAGTGCCATGCTCATCAGAAGTTCCATAATTGTATTGACTTTAATGAACTTGTGTTAGCGCTTTCACAATGTCTTACTTTGCTTGCTTCACAGCTGCTAAGGTGGGAAAAATTGTGATCAGCAGGTTTCTGACTGTGAGTAAGCTAAAAGTGGCTTTTGAATAATTTTTCCACCTACTTAGCAATTTCCCTTGTGAAAACTGGGTGCCATTTGGGTTTTCATTCCAAGAGGAAGAAGCACAAGTAAAGTTCAGCCATTTGGAGCCTAAATAGTCTCTGTATATATAACTCTATATATTTGTAAGCCTTTCTTTGTGAAGTTTAGGATTGATCTGTGGCTTGTGGCCCATTGGGTATTGCTGTGCAGAAAAATGCCTGAAAAAGAACTTTGCAAAGTTAGGTGTAGCTTTTCTTTTGCTGCGATTCTAGTTCCTTCCTCACTTGTGAGTTAACCTTCAGAGAACTAGTATAACAAAGGAGTCGGTACAAATGTTCACAAAATATTCTATTCCAAGATCACTGCCTTAAATTTGGAAAGCTACTTTAATTTTCTGCTGAAAACTTTAATCAACATTTTTAATCATATCTCTCTGTTTACTGTTGTTAAGTAAAAATTTTAAAAGGCAGCAATCAATAAACAGAGATAAAAGCTTCTCAGGAAAAAAATGAAAGGAAGTAATAAAAAGACTCACGAAGCTCAAGTGTATCCTATCAATAGTAGCTGATAAAATATTAAACGGTTTGCCTTGTGTAATGCCTCTGGAGAGCCATCTTGCTGATGCGCTAGAACGTGATTGACAACTCCGAGACCTTGCTGGAAGCCACAAAAGTATATCTATAATGTTATGCACAGTTGCTTAAGTCTTTCTTCCTAAATGGGACTGGAAATAACACACCACGGAGTGATTAGCTTTTAAGAAATTGAATATTGCTTTCAGTTCTAGCTGAAGTTTAATTTGCTCAGAATTAGACCTGATGTGGTATTAGGAATGCAAAGCAGAAAAACAACAGGATATTGTACCTAAGGATATATGCAGTAGTTTTCAGGGGATTAGGAAATGACTGGAGGAATACCATATGTGAACGAATGATTTCAATGCCACAATAAGTGATCAGTAATATTTACTGATACATTTCAAGTGCCTGGCAATGAGCTAAGTGATTTACACGCCCTTATCTCTATTGACCTCACAAAAGTCCTATGCTGTTATTTTTTTCTTTTTTCTTTTTTGTATTTTAAGGAAGAGTCTACCAGGTGATCAGGGTCTCCTTTGTCATACTAGATCAGACTTCTAGTGATTCTTTTATTTACAGCCTCCCAAGTGCTGGGATTACAGGCACTCACCACCATGCCCAGTCTCAATTGTCTTTTCCGCATGCCCTGCATGGCAGGTCCCCGATCCCTGCTACTGCTTGTAGATGCTTTAATCTGCTGAGGTATTTGGCCAACGCTTCTATGCTGGTTTTCTAGGTAAGGGACTGAAACTGAGAACAGTTAAGAAATTTCCCCAAAACCTCAGTGATTAAGTGGCTTAGCTTGAATTTGTACCCAGATCAACCTGACTGTATATAGCCTGATGAACTGATGTTGATTAAGAGTCTGGTGACATGGTGGACATCACAGGAGTGACCATGATAATCCATAAGCAGATGCTGCAGGCTGGAAGCACCTATTAGAGAGATAAGAAATAAGAAAACACAGGGAAGTGGCTATCTTCCTACCTAGGTCCAGGAACTTGGTCTTGCGTGATGGATGAAAGAGAAAATGCTGAGGACACTTAGAAATCTATGTAGAAGCACCAGGACTTCAGTCACCAAGACTCCAGTAAGAAGGACTCGGGGGGGGGGGACATTTTCCTTGTTAGTTCTGCATCACGTGTGCATTGTCAGTGCCATGGTGACTGAAGTGTAGTGTGATGCCCTGAAACTGTGGGGTTTCAGCACTGCGGGGGGAGTAGTTGGTCACTGTTCTAATTAGGGTTCTCTAGAGGAGCAGTAGATAAAAATATATGGGTAATTATACAAGGGGATCTGTTGGGTAACTATGCAAGGGGTTAGGTAGAGTAGGCCAGAGAGTCTGCCATGGCCATCTGTGTGCTGCAGAGTGAGAGGACTTGGAGCTTCTCTGCCCAAGAAGACAGAGCTACAGAAGAACAGTGACGGAGGAAGCAGCTCCAGTCCACTGTGCATGGCCAGAGGCTCTTTGCGAAAGCTAAAGTTGTGCGATATGGGAACACTTCTTTCTTCTTTCTCATTGGTCCCATCTGGGCTGCTAGCCTTAGCTGGTGTCATATACATCCAGGTGTGTCTTCACCCTCAGTTTTCTGGCTAATGTGCTAGTCGTGCACAGAGACCATGGGGATCTTGGCTTTACCATTCTGCTAGGGGATCTACAGTCCATTTAAACTGGCATATCTGATCCATAGCAACAGTCACCTTTGCAGATGCCAGGAGAAGTGAAGCTAGACATCATCTCTTTCCAGTGACTTTCAGCACATGGCATTATGTAAGAGGTGGCATGTGAGACAAAAGCAGGACCTTACACCAAACCCCATGAGAGATCAGATTGAATATATTAGGAAACTCCGGAGATTTTAAGGTTGAGAGCTACTGTAGCTTCTATTTCAGAATGCAGTGGTTAAAAAATCATCAAACTAAGTATAGACATACTTTTTTTGTGTGATGTAGTCATAATTCAGTGTCCATTTCTGGCTCAGCATAAGTTGTTTGCCACCCAGGCATGGCCTGTCATTCTTGTCCTCAATAAAAATTTCCCTCTTACTATAGTTGTTTGTGATGTAGTCTTCTTGTCCCTCGTGTCACAGACTCCAAATTCAATATACCTCATTGTAGCTTGTGTCTAGAGGTCTCCCCAAATCCTCATGTGATCATAAATGGGGCTTTTTCATAGGTGGTTGGAATTAGAGCATGTGATACTGGAATTGACTCATGGTGCAATGTGATGCTCAAAGGCACTAGGATTTAGGGGTGTGAGTGTCAGTGTCTCCCTCCAGCCCCATATCCCAGATAAGAACTTAAGATAAAAGAGGCAGAAAGACTGTGTTAAGGTCCCTCATTGCTTTTGCTGCCTTGTGGCCTCCATGAACTGTTCTGCTCTGTGTTGCCTGTCTGGCATCCCTTCTGCCTTAGAGCCAGCTGACAATTATGGGCTGAAACCTCTACAGTGAGCTAGAATAAACTTTCTTCCTTTCACTTTGGGTGTTGGGTATTTGTCCCAGTAATGAAAAAAGCAAGGAAGACATACCCTATGGCTGCTGCTTACTGCTATAAAACCTAAAACTCAACATCAGAATTATATGAACAAATTTCTCTTTCACCTTCTACTCTTCCTCCTTTTCTTCCTCTTCTTCTTCCTGTCCTTTTTTTTTTGTTTTATATTAAGAACTGAACAGAAAGCCTTCACATTGAAGTACAACCCCAACCAAAATTTATATTATATTATATTATGTTATATTATATTATATATTTTGATTCAAGATCTTGCTAAAACCCTAAGTTGCCAAGGCTGGGCTCAAATGTATGATCCTTCTGTCTTCATGTTCCAGAGTCCTGGGATCACATGCTTAGGCTGCGATACCAGGCTTGTTTTTCTCCTTAAAGAAGCCTACCCATAATTCCTAGAGGAAATTAGGAAGAGAGCCCATGGATTATAAAGAAGACAAAGTCCCAGAGGTTCTTCTTTTTTTTTCTTGTGGAACCAGGGATTGAACTCAGGCCCTTGCAGTTGCCAGGGAAGCGCTTATTCTACTGAGCCATCTCCTGGCCCCACCCCAGAGGTTCTAACCCACTCTTTCTCTTACTTTCCATCTGTTGGTCAATTAGGAACTTCTCACAGGGAAATTCTCTCCTGTTACCACCTCTCACTTCCCAGGTTCCTATGAATAATTCATTTCTTCTTCCTCTGGTATTTACTTTCTTTTCCCAGTACGCATGTACCATAATGTTCTTCTCAACATTACTTGGTGTCTTTTAACTGATCATAATAGACAGAAATATATAAATGCACACTGTGACTTTATTTGCCACAGTAGGCACTATTTTGTTTCACTGACATTTATCCTGAAAGAAAAAAAAAATTATACCAAATCAAAACAATTTGATGCCAAAATTCTAGTTCAAATATTATAGATGATTAAATAACATTATGAACAATGAGAGAAGTTAAAAGCTTTGCTGGATCATCAGCTCAACAACTCCACAAGCTAAGGCATAGAGGCCCCACCCTAGGGTGTGGAGGACCTGCCCTAGAATGACTCAGCATGAAAAGGATATAAAAGAGAGTTGAGGAAGAATTCTGCACACCCCTTCCTCAGAGGAGTGCTAGTCTACAGTCAGCATGAAAAGAAGTGTGCCACTTCCTTGAAGGAGCTCTTCTCTTCACAGTCAGCACGGAACGAAGGGAGAGAGACTTGTGCAAAGTTGCAGCTGCAACTCTTCACTTTGTTTTGGTGTTTTCCACCATGATAAACTGCTTCTCTCTGCAATGTACTACTCTGCCTTAGAGCCAGTCAAATATAGACTAAAGTATAGACTAAAACCTTCGCCAAATTTTAGCTAAATAAACCTTTCCTTCCTTAAGTTTAGGTGTTGGTCATTTTGTCCCAATGAGTGAAAAAATAAAAGTGAGACAAAATTTGGTACCAGGAGTGGGGTCATTTCTGTGACTACCTGACCATGTTGTTTAAGAGCTTTTGGGAATGGTTTATGGGAAGATATGGGAAAGGATCAGAGATATTGCCTGAAAGAGAAGCACTGGAACACCTTCAGCTGTTCTATGTGGGAGATTCTTGTCAGAGATCAGAAGATAAGAATGGTGATAAAACCCTGCCTATAAAGACCAGGCTAGGGAGGTTTCTGCTGGGGAGGAAGACTGTATTTGTTGTTGGACTCCAGATGAATTGTATTATGGATTAGCCAAAAGTTTGCCTACATTTTGCTCATATGCAGAGATTTTGTTGGAGACTGAGATTAAGAACAGTAGACTCATCTTGGAAACAACCTAAATGTCCATCACCTGAGGAATGGATGAAAAAGATGTGTTATTTTTATACAATGGAGTATTACTCAGCTATAAAGAATGATAAACTTGAAGGCTTTACATTTAAGTGGCTTTCACTTGAAGATATACTCATAAGTGAAATGAACCAGACCCACATGTGTAAATATCATATAGTCTTCCTAGTGGAAGAACTCAAAAGAAGAATTTTTTTAAAAAAATGCAGTAGACTAGTTAATCTGACAAAAATTTTAAGGCAGTGAAATGTTAAGGCAGTGGCATGGCTATTGTTGGGGGCTTCTAGGCAGATTTGTGTTAAAAATCAAAACAAAGAGTGCAAAAGGATGATTTAAAATGTTTTGAATTTGGAAAAAAAAAGTGCTAAAAGGCTGTGGACTATGAAGATTGAGCTAATATCTCCATTGCTCAGTAAAAACAAAATAAAAAAAGATGACCCAAGGGCATCACAGGATGTGGCAGGTTCTAGCCCTTCACAGCCTCAAACTACAAGGGTAAAGGACTTGTCTTTTTAAAAAAATATTTTAGAGCACCATGTTCCAGAATGGTGGGGGCATAAAAACTTTAAGGAACAAAAGTTCAGGGTCAAAGTGCTTAGTGATCCATGCACTTGACTCCTACAGCAATAATAAAAAAGCCTGGTTACTGTTCCAGCTGGCAGCAGGCCTTGGCATCATCTGCATGTCATTGGCTCTTGGTGTGTACAAAGTGCAAGAGTTCTAATGTTAAAAACGCTTCCACCTAGATTTAAAAAGGCTTTGGAGGCCAGGCAAGAGAGGACAGTATATAAAGCTGTGAGTGAATAGTCTATTCAATAAATATCCCAAAAGTTTAAAAAAGCCAAAATTGTAGATTGTCTAAAAATAGCTACAAAAATAAAACAAAGCAGGCCTAAACATAAGCCATGAAAGCCACCAGAGAGAGTGCCATAGGCGTAGGACCATATAAGCCTTTGAGAGCTCACAACTTGTTACAGATTGCTTCAGATGTTCCACATAAAACTACAAGATAATATTTGCCCTTCTAGATTTTGGGCTTGTTTTGGTCCCAATGATTTGCATCCTCCTGTGTATATATTTTAATAGGTAATGTTTATCTTTTACCTTTAAATGTTAAACATGTTTAACTTTTCATTTATGCAGGGGCTCACAGGCTCAGCTAAGAGTTTGTCTTATTTCTTAGACTTGAGACTTTGACTTTTGAATAATGCTAAAATTGTTAGGACTTTGACAACTCTTGCAAATAGACTAAGTACCTTTGTATTAAGAGATGTACATGAGTTTTGGGGAGCTGACAAAAATGTTAGGGTTCTCATGTAATACAATGTTGATAGACAGTGATTCTTAGCAATAGTTAAATCTGTTATAATGTTAAAGTTGTAAAATGTTAATAAGAGTGTCTATATCTAGAGACTGGTTTAGAAAAGTATGTCTAGTTGACAAGTTGACAAAGCATAGATTGTGATTGCTGATACAGTGTGTCAAATTGAGAAGTTAAAAGCTTGGCTGGATTGGTTCAGCAATTCCACACCCTATGGCATACAGAGCCCGCCCTAGAGTGACTCAGCACAAAAAACATATGAAAGGGAGTTAAAAAGATTCTGGGCACCACTTCCTGAGAGTAGCTCTAGTCTGCAGTCAGCATAAAAAAAAAGCTTTCACTTCTTTGAAGGATCTCTGGACTTTGCAGTGAATGTGAAAAAAGAGAGAGAGGTTTGCAAAAAGCCATAGCTGCACCTCCTCCCTTTGCTTTGCTGTTTCACACCACCATAAACTGCTGCTCTCTACAATGTGCTACTCTGCCTTAGAGCCAGCCAAATATAGACTAAAGTATAGACTAAAACCTCCACCAACAGTGAGCTCAATAAACGTTTCCTTCCTTAAGTTTGAGTGTCAGGCATTTTGTTCCAACAATGAGTAAAAAAATTAGCAGAGACACTGCTCTTTCCGTCTCCATCCATTGTTCAACTGGAGACTTCTCAACAGGAGAATTCTCTCCTGTTGGCAACTCTCACTTCCCAGGATCCTGTGAATAACTCATTTCTTTTTCCGCTGGCATTTACTTTCTCTTCCTGGCACCCAAGTACCGTAATGTTTTTCTCAACATTACTTAATGTCCTTTGACTGATGATAATAGTCAGAAAGAGATAAATCCACTCTGTGGCTTTTGATTGGATGCAATGGGCACTATTTTGTCTCAATGACATTTATCCAGAAAGAAAAAAAAATAATTATACCAAATCAAAGCAATTTGATACCAAAATTCTAATTCTAATGTAAAGCCCAACAATTTTAAGATCATAAATGAGGCTAAAAAAAAAATTAAAGTGTCTTTCAGTAAGGGGGTCCACCCCCTAGTTTGTGGCTATAGAGCTTAGACAAACCATGTCCCTAAGACAAAGAGGACATAAGAAAACCTTGGATGGGGTCCCGTTACTTGGAAAACAACTAAAACCACTGAGTTAGCCAAGAAGTTGCCCTTGGCCCTCCCCTTGGTTAAATTCTTGCAAGAGACATACATTCCCTAACCCAAGGCCTCACTATTGAAAGCCATAACAGCAGGATGTCCCAGATCACAATGCCCCGATTTCTTAAAAACGTTCCTGGAATATGACAACCACAAGATTATGACAACCCCCCAGCTATCCCCAGACTCACTCCATCTGGTCATCTAGTATTATAATCCACCAATTATTTTAAAGGTCAACCTACACTAACCAATGTGATCTGCTTCTGTAACTTGCTTGCTCCCACCCTATTTTGTGGTTTTTGCCTTTAAAAAACTATGCCTGTTTCACTAAAGGCGCGCTCTGCTCCTGCGTGTGCAGACCGCCCTACGTATACGTAGATAATAAAACTTTCCCTTTGTGATTTGCATGAGAGACCGACTCTTGGGGTCTTCCTTCGCGGTGACTCAACCCTTACACTAATAATGTAGATGATTAAATATAATATTAAATACCATTACAAAAAAAGGGGGGGCTGGGGAGATGGCTCAGTGGAATAAGCACTT
>NW_004524601.1:14424011-14426115 GCF_000260255.1 Octodon degus
TTTTTTTTTTTACTAGAGATTATTTTTCTGTAGCTACATCAGCTACATCCATTTGTTCCTTCATTTCTGCTGCTATCATTTAAGAAGTTTCAGTGTGTGGCTATTAATTTCTTCCATTTCACTGTGCTCTGGACTTGTTCTGGGTGTGCTTTCAGCATGCTGTTTCATTTTGCTTCTGAGTCTTTTAATTTTCTATTTAATTTGTTTTATGTTATATATTAGTACTTGTGGATTTCTTATGGTAAATAGGTTTGTCACTAGTATCAAGACTTCCTTAGGAAATATCTATTTCTCAAAGATGTCTTCTAGATGTAAGTGGTTCTTGGTCTTGGAGTCTATCTCAAGAACCTACCTTCGCAATTTATTGAAGATAGGAGATTGTTGTCTTTTTGTTTCTGTACTCTGTCATTTTGTACTAGACTACTGTGATGGTTATTACTTTAGGCAATCACAGTGTTGTCATATGAGGGAGAAAAACTGTTTACAACCCATATGACATCCTCACTAAAGGAGTACAATTAGCAATAACAACAGCATGAAGCACAGCCCAGCAACTGGCCAACTGTAGTAACCATTAATTTCATACCTTGACCATAGGTGCAAGCTGTAGAGTTATATACCAAAACCAGGCACTTGTTTGCAGTGAGTTTCCCCTTGGTAGGTTGCTTTTACCTGCTGGCTTTGCAAGGCCTCTTGGAAACAGTGTCTCACCAATGCTGGGCTGCTCCTGCCAGCCTCTATTTGAATTTAGCTCAGTACTTACAGATCGTATCACTATGCATCAGCTTAAACAACCAATATGATTAAGTGGATCATGAATTGTTTTTAATTGGATGTCAGATTTTAAAATGTTTCATAGATATAATGAAATATACATTGATACTTTCTAAATATAAAATGTAGATTTTCACCATACACATTTAAAAGCACTTTGGTATATCAAAGAAAAAAGCTGGATATATACTTTGTTCTTACTGAACTCATGAGGAGAAACAACCTATCTTATTGTGAATGATGGGAAAGGATGTGTCTATAAGAAATGATGACATTTCAAGAAATATAATTTGAACAGATGTGAAGGAATATATGGCATTAAGACAGATTATACAAAGATCTTTGAATTTCTTAGTACTCTAAAGAAAAGTAAATTTATGAAATTGCAATTTTGGATAAAGGCCAGTTTATGATTTTTGATATGTGGCTCTAAAATATTGAGTAGAAAGGATGTTAGAAATTGCAAATTAGATCTGCACATTGGTTATGGATATTCTTTATGTTTCTTTTATTTTCTAGTGATGAAAAATTAAGGCAACACTGAGGATTTTTTGTGAATTAAATGAATCAACTTAATACATGTATATATTAACCATGGAATTATAGTCATCTGAATATATAACCATGTATCTACTAAAGTTGTATAAATATTTCTTTGAGAGACCATACAGCTACTTTATTGCTCACCTTTCACACAAAGCAAACCTCCATCCATTTTCTCTCACAGCTTGACAATGTTTGTGTACACAAAAACCCAGCAAGAAGCATCCTGTCATGGAGACTCCGGTAAAGGAGAATGTAAAACATCAGCTCACCCAGGCATTTGTTTTCTGCAGCAACAATAAAGGGCCTCCTGCACTAAGTGAAACTCTATCTTACTTTGTAGTGCATTTCTTCCATTAAAAAATTGTCTCCTGCCTAAAGCAAGCCAACTTGCATTTGCTGAGCCAGGGGTACTAACTCATGCATGAAACAAATTTCAGTTTGCTATTTCTTCTAGCAGATTTCAAGTAAAAATAATGTTGAAGGAATAACTTGTTTTGGATGGATGCAGTCAGTTTGAGTTGCTATACTTAACTAAATGCTTATGTGCACTATAGGTTCACAACTTAGTTTGCTTTTAGTCTTATTTTGGCTGTGTTGAAGGTTTACAGAGTTCTGTATTCCATCAACAGAATAAGGCTACTAAATGTGCTCTCTGCCCAAGAACTCATTTAATAGGAACTGACCTAACTAACCTATCATAAAGCAAAAGTGGCACAGTCTCTTTGAATAAAATGCCAACCTAGAGCTGCACTGTGCTCAGAACACAGGCATTTGAGCACTTTAT
>NW_004524601.1:14426215-14429430 GCF_000260255.1 Octodon degus
TAAATACCATTACAAACAATTAGAAAACTAATGAAATGCGATCTTAAAAAAGCTAATAGTTTTACAGATGAATTAGTTGTTTATGGATTTGCACACTAGTGCAGGATACAAAGACCAGTTTGAATTTCTCACACATGAATTCCATCTTGGTTTGATCAAAGCAGCTATAGAAGAATTTTTAGTCCAATTAACAAAATTTTGAATATGGGATAAATTATAAGACATGAATAAGTTAGTTTTTGATATGGTCTTTTAATGTAATATTCTTATTTACAGAGGATGTGTTAATTAATTTAAAGGTATTTTAGTATCTAAAATTTACTTAAAATGTATCAAAAATAGTAGATAAGAAAGGGAAATAGTTCAAAAAGTTAAAATTTTAATTCATAAATAATAGATATTCAGGCAAACATTATGTCATGTTTGGAAGCTTTTCTGTATTTAAATATTTTCATAAGTAAATTAGGAGTAAACATAATCCCACTGAATGTATCACTTTATTTTATTATGCACTTAATTATCTGTAACTAAGTTTTCTAACTAAGCAGCTCCTACCGAAAGAATGTAGGCTTCTTCACTGCATGGTAGGTTTCCGAGGGCAAGGGCTCTCTTCTGCTGTCATTTTGCATCCTTTTGTTTTTCACACTTCCTGCTAGGCAGTCCAGTGGGTTTATTGTTTATTGTTTTCATAGAAAAATGAAAACATTTGTGTAAAACTAGGTTTTCCTGTCCTCTACTCTGACTACAATTCCAAGTTTGAAATTTGCGTGTTTGATCTTTGAGTTCCACTTGGTTTCTACTTAATGTAATATGAACTTTTTAAATTAGGTTCATACACATTTAAGGTTGCTGTATCTTCCCGTTGAATTAATCACTTTATCATTTGAAATTTCCCTGAAATCTAATTTGTCTTTGGTCCTATATCTATTTCCACTTTTATTTGGCTTAATTTGGCATATCTTTTTTCCATTTTTTAACGTTTGAAATATTTAGCTTCAATATAAAGCCAGATTTCTTGTACACATCATCATAAAGTTGAATTCTGTTTTTCATATACTCTGAGAAGTTATATATTCTAAGTAACTATTTATGCCACTTATGTATAAATTTATTATCAAAATGCAAAAATTTTAATGTTACTGTTGCATTATCTTTTTCTCTGTATTATTTGTTGGCTACTTCCACTTTTCTCTTTTTATGCTTTCTCTTGAATTGTGGGGTAATTTAAGTCTCCTATGCAAGCGTTACTGTTTCCTTAGTGACTGTATTTGTTTCATTGTCATAGTGGTTGCTCTTGGGTTTTTCGTGTACCTTACCAGCATATCTGTGCTAATTTTCAAAACATCTTCTGTCACTTCCTAAATCATATATCACCATTTCTTGAATTATTTACTTCATGGGTCATAATCTAATATTCTCAAGAGTATGAATTTCCACTTTGTTCAGCCTTGCGTTTCTTCTTTTGTAATACATGCTGCTTCTACATATACCATTGAGACTATTTATATATCTGAACTTATTAATGTATTTATTTTTGTAATTTTGAGAACTGAACCCAGGGCCCCATACGTGCTAGTGAAACACTACCAGTGAGCTATAGTCCTTGTTATGTTAACTTTAAACATTTTATTGTTCTTATGAAACTTTTGTTTAAAGCAATTAGAAAAGAAAAACTTTCAAGATTAACAATGTGTTTATTATGTATGCTTTCCATAAAACTTAGTTTCCATCTGTTTTCATTTTCACCTTCTATCTGTGTTTTCATTAGCATTTCTTATAACTTTGCTGTGTTACCAAAGAATTTTCTTGACTTTTGTTTTTCTGACAGAGTTGTTTTGTTGAAAGGCACTTTTTTCCTGTAGCTAAAATTCTATTTCAGTCTTCCTTTTTCTTTCATCATTAGAGTAATGTCATTTCATGATTTTATGACTTCCATAGTTTCTAATTAGATGTCTGCATTAATTGCTACTTTTCAACTTCTATGTATAATAGTTTCTGTATAAAGAAACATAGAAAACAAAAAGCACCAGGATGTACAGGCAGGTGTTATTTTGTTTTGCTTTTTTCTTCTTGGCTTCATTATTCACCTTGAAATTAAATAATCTTATCCTTTGCAATTTCTAACCTTCTATTAACCTCAACGAGGAATAATTTCTTTTTAAATATTGCATTTTTCTTTAGAATTTCCATGTGTTTCTTTTCAGTTCAATTTCTCTTTTTATTAAGCTTATTTTTTTATGCTTTCTAGTGTAGATTAAAATGGCATTTTTGAATGTCCTTGTCTGCTATCGTCATCCTCTCTGTCACTTTCTGCCTGTTTCTATTGAATCTTTCTCCACATGAAAGGTTACACTTTTTTTTTGTTTTGAGATATGCATAGTAATATTGTATTCCACGCTGGAAATTATTAGTTCCCTTGTTGAATATCTGTATTTTGTTGTGTTCATTTGAAGGGTGTTTTTATTTTATGAGGATTTTAAGTTGTAGATTGGCTTCTGGTTCCTCTAAGGCCTGGTTATTAACTGTTAGGAGAGCTCAAAATAAATTTATTCTAGGAAAAGAAAAAGCCAGTGACTGAATCCTGATCATTCCTGAGTCTTCACTGAGAGTTCACCAGATACTGGATGTGGTATGGTTTCTTATCTCATGTTTTCTCAATCAGGAAATTGTCTCAAGGCAAAATGTCATGGTAATTTCATGGTTCACCTCATTTATTTGCTGTGTTTCAGAGATCGCAAATCTGAGCAGTTCTTTCTCAGCACATGAAAACAACTTCGTTAACTTGTTTTATAATTTTCCAGTATTTTTAAAAATAAGTCAGATATTTGGTCTGATTTGCTTTCCCTCCCCACCTTAAAGCAGCAATTAGCAGATACTTTTCAAAATGAAGTTTTTAAAAATGTATTTGTTATAAGTACATACTTGTGGTGATCCTCCTGTTCTCAGCCTGCCCAGAGCTGGCATTCCGGGCATGCACCGTGCTAGGTCTCCGTGTCTGGTTCAGTGCACCCAGGGGTGCTTAGTCCACTGAGCCATCTCGTCACTTCTTTCCTGATTTCTTTTGGGATATTTTGTGATTATTTTACAGAAATGCCACCAATTTTTATGTCAATTTTATACCCTGTATTTTTTAAAATGTATTTGGTACAGGGTCTCAATACATAGCTCAGACTCATAACCCTCCTTCTTTCAGCCTCCCCAGCACCAGGATCATA
>NW_004524601.1:14429530-14431565 GCF_000260255.1 Octodon degus
TGGAATTAGTCTACTTGTCAATTAAAGGCAATTTTAATTATCTTTTAATTTTTTTCACATAAAGTAGAGATGTTGTATGTACTTTTCAAATAAACTGCAGCCGTCTCTCTGCCACCTATGGTCATACATAAATTCAAACTGATGCTGGATTCAGGATTCTGAAATGAAGTTTCTATTACTTGAGTTTGAGCAAAATGTAAGATTCTGTAGTATAAGAATGTAAGACGTAAGATTCAACTAGTATAATGTCTTCCCAGTCCAAATCCAGAATGATCATACTGATAACCTCCATGCTGGAAATGCTGTTCAAATTGACCACCCTGGTGGTAAGTCTGGCCTCCCCTTCTACCCCACCCTCCTCCCTGACCTCCATGACCACCCTGACCTCCATGACCACCTCTCCCACCACGACCACCACCCCAATCACCATCTTGGCATCTATTGTCCTGCTGGTATCCACCACCCTAGTATCCACTTCCTGTATATGAACATGTTTGGAAGCCACCATAACCACCTCCTTGATAGCCACCACTGTGGCCACCATGATAGCCACCTGGCTGGAAACCTGTATCATGATAACCGCCCTCTTGGTGGCCTCCTCCTCCTCCACACCTTCCATCTGTCCAGTCTCCTTGATGCTTACTTCCTCTTCCTCCCCCTCGGTCACCATGGTCATAGCCACTACGTCCACCTCTCACTTTTCCTTACACATGACCTCCTCGTCCTCCATATGAGGAATGTTCATAACCGCCTCTCCCTCCTCCTCAGCCTCCTGCTTGCTGCTGGGGCCCATCTTGCCTTTTCTGCCATGGCAGCCTCTCTGGGGGTGCAGGTTCAATGTCATTAGGTCTACTGCCTCTGTTGGGCATCCTGCCCATCAACACCTTGTTGATGGCACAGGCTGTCTTTTCTCTTATAGAACTGCTGCTTGTCCTCAAAATCTTTGATAAGTCTTGTCTTGCAGCCAAGAGATGAACAATGGAAATCGTACTTTTGGGAGATAAGACTGAATGCCTTGGCTGGTAGGCCTTGGCTAACTTTTCTATCTGACTCTTAGCCCTGTCAGACCAGCCAAAGGACTGTAAAGTGACATCCAAATGTTTTATTAGCAGCTTTCTCTAGACTTCATATTCATTGGCCATGGCTTGGTTAATTGCTTCTATCTTTTCCCAGTGGGCTGGTCCCATTGACTTCTTCAGTAAACTCTTTCCCACATGATTGGGTGGAATTTTCATTAATGTTTGCTTTAATTTATTTTCAATCCTGCTTAAGAACTGAAACATAGTTATATTGACTGGAGGCTTGGACATTCCTAGAACAATACATATGCCTTTCAACTCTTGAAAGACCTCACTACCATCTCCTTCTTGAGCTTTTTTTGGGGGAGCATTCACACAGAGCATTCTGGCAGCCTCTTGTTCTGAGATGAGGTATGTGAGCAAGAAGAGGCAGTTCTTTTGCACAAGCAGGCGCTTGGTCACATCCCCAGTTGTCAGTGAAAGATATAGACAGTTCATCTCCCCTAAAAGTCCACTCACCTCAAGCTGGAGTTCTTCAGCTTCACTTGGACTGTTAGTTGCTTGCACATTTTCTTTTAGTTTACAGAGCACTCTTAATTCCAATACCAGCTTACAGAGCACTCTTAATTCTGATATCAGCCAAGCACAGAGTTTGATAAACTCCAAGGAACTAGCTCCAGCAGAGACTGCCTGAGATAGGGCGCCACCTTCCAACGATGGATGCTTTTTTATTTTAAAAAAATTATTTTTATTGATTTTAATAAGAAAAAATACCAATGAAACAGTTTCAGAAAAGGTTAATAGGACAGTTACAATAATTGATACATTGCATATTGCTGTTTTTGTAGTAGTTATTCTGAGGACAAGATGCAGACATGATAACTTGTCTAAAACAATATTAGTACAAACTTTTCTTGACAATGACTAAACTAAGAGAAAACCAATGTATAGCTATCTTATCTTGTGCATATATATGTTAACAAAACTGTCCTTTATTTATGTACCCTTTTTCTTTC
>NW_004524601.1:14431665-14432500 GCF_000260255.1 Octodon degus
ATTATCTTAATATATCATAGTATCTCATGTGAGAATTGCATTAGTCATATTGTACTCCATGCAATAAGAATTTCCTTATAATTAAATTCACCTTATTTGCTTGGACTGTCATGTTTCTTATATTCATTGATAGGAAGAAGAGCTAAGGGGACTCATACATAAAACACCTACTGGCTAAAAAATGTTGTATATTATAATAGAAAAGAATAAGAGAAAATATCACAATACTCATTCAGGACATGTCTTTATAATTCCTCAGTGTAAATAAATGAATGGTCTTGTCATACGATAGCACTATGTCCAGGCTTCTTATGTTCTGGAAAAATAACTGGTTAGGACAACCAGTTAACAACTAAATGCAACTTTCACTTGAAGTAAAGGAAAACAAGGGAAAAAGTGAAAGAAGAAAGATAGGAGGAGAAGAAAGAGAAGAGTGAAGAAAAGAAAAGCAGGAAGAGACGTGTCCCATAACCAGCACAGATTACTACAAAAAAGAAGGGCACAGGACAGGCAGATAGCAAGGGCTGTGAAGTCTGTGTCTGCCATTTTTTTATGTCTTTCAAGTTCCAGTCAATCAGAAGCTGTTGTGCCCAGCATCATGGCAATGGTGGTCAGGACACATCTTGCTAATAAGCTTTCTCTGCTTCAGACTGCATCTTGTGTACTGTTTTCAGCCAGTTTCTCCCTGTTTCTCTTCCAAAACTCTCCTAAAACAGAGTAAACTCATGACTACATAAAAAATAATCAGAACAATTTTCTGCCTACTTCCGGGAACCCCCAGACCCAGTCCTAGCCCAGGTCTGGTGAGTGGGTGGAGAGCTTCCTGCTAAACTGC
>NW_004524601.1:14432747-14440296 GCF_000260255.1 Octodon degus
TTTTTTTCAAAATTTTATTGTTAAATAGATAGCAACGAGACAGTTTCAAATCAAATCGGAAGTACAGTTTCAACAAATAACACACTGCATATATTCTTCTTAGTGGGATGGATGCTTATGACCTAGATCCTCCAATGACTCCAAGATGTCAGGCTCCATGAGGTCACACACCATGCGACTGTGGTGTTCAAATTTCCAAGTCATCCTATATAAATATTCACTCTGTGTTTCATAATCTTTTTTCCCTTACTTCTTTTGATTTCTTATTATGTACTTACAAAAATCGATTCTTATTGTCTTGTGATAAAAAATGGAGATTAAAAAATGCAAAGTTGTTACTTTGTTTTCTGACTCATTAATGAATAAATAAGAGCTTGTTAGTAATTTGTCTGGATGTTTCCTCTTCTTTACATACATGCTATACATGCTTTTTCTTTATATTGTCAAAAAAATGCTAGTGAACTCACTGTCCATTGAAGTGTCATGTAAATGCTTTTTAGACTATACCATAAGTAGGGGCTGGGGAGATAGCTCAGTGGCTTACACACAGGCCTGGCAAACCTAAGGTTCTGAGTTCAATCCACTTTTTGGCCATTTTCTAATGCTGAAATATAGATTCATTTGGTACAGTTCTATACTATTGATTGTTGTATTGTTTCTTTATGCTTACAGAGAAATTGGTTATGGTGAAATAATATGTCATGTATCATTTCTAGGAAAAGGGACACACTTCAAAATCTCTGCATGTTTCAATAATATGTTCACTGAGTCAATATAAAAGGAATTGGTGTTCTAAAATGTTTGAAAGCAACTTATGTAATGTCATTAGGCCCGGAAGAACACAATAAAATACAAATGTCCTGGAAGACACAGGGATGATGAACTTACTACGATTCTCTCTCTCTCTCTCCCTTCCTCTCTCTCTCTCTCTCCCTTCCTCTCTCTCTCTCTCTCTCTCTCTCTCTCTCTCTCTCTCTCTCTTCCTTTCTTAGCAGTGGTAAAGTTTATTTGAGAAAGTAAAAGTGAAGGTTGACAGAGAAATTGGCCCTACAGAGAAAACTTGCGCTAAGTAAAGAGGAAAAGGTGGTAAGAGGAAAGCTACAAGTCCCACTATGTCTGAGAAACACAACAAGGACTATCACAGAAAATTATGATAGTGATGCTTGTATTTTTTAAAAGCACAACCCAGCAACTGATAGTTCAATAATTTTAAATAAAACTTTATATTTTATCTTTCTATATCAATTGTAGATGTTGATTTTTAATTTATCTTAGCCAAAGATTGCATAATAGAACTTTGTCTTTTTCTTTTGAAATTGTCTCTATCTGTAAAATCTATTTTTTAAAAAATCTTGATATCCGACCAACCCCAGACCCTACGAGTGTGGGGAAGAGCTTCTGTTCTGTCCTGCGCCCGCCCGCCGCTACAAGCCCAGGCCTACCATGTAAGAGGCCTTTGCCCTTGTTATCCGGACCTCCCCAGCCTAGCCAGACCCAGCACAGCCCACCATCTGAGTAAGAACTTTGGCCGCGCTCTTGGGAGTCCTGCAGACCCACCAAAACACACCACTGCTGAGTGTGTGGGAGAGCTTCTACGATCTCTCACCCCTGATCCTCATAACCTTCCAGACCCAGCCCAGACCTAGCATACAGGCTGGAAGCAAAACCCTGCAGCTAAAGTCCCTGCAGTGAGACTAGTGTCAAAACCACACAAGTAATACAGGAACAGACCATCTTTCCAGAGGTGTACAGCAGGCCCACCTCCAAGGGCAACAACAGTAAGGAGCTGGGCACAGTAGCCTAACCCAAGCTGGGCACAACTGCATGAACTAGAACTTGGTCTATCAGTACCCGAATTTCATTAAGTGATAACATAATTGCACCAAAGCTCTACACCAAAGGCCACAGGTCAGTGTTAAATGAAATGATAAAGACGAGGAGCAAAATGCAACCTCAGGCTTCAAGCGCAACCATAACAAGTGCAGAGGACACTAGCTGAAATAAATGAATCAATAGCATTGGAAGTAAATAAACAACAGCGGAAAGATATAGAAGAACTCAGAGCAGAATTAATTTCTGGAATAAAAAAAAAAGAAAACTCTGAATTTGTAGCAGCTGAACTTAAGAATCAAATTCAGAAACATATGGAGGAAGCACAATGCCTAACCAGAACAAATGCAGTGGACACTAGCCTAGCTGAAATACATGAATTAATAGCCTTGGAAGTAAATAAGCAACTGCAGAAAGGTTTATAGGAACTCAAAGCAGAATTAGTGTCTGAAATTAAAAAAAAAAATCTCTAAACTTATTGCACCTGAATTAAAGAATCAAATACAGAAACATAAAGAGGAAACTCAATCTGTAAAAATCTCTGCAGTAAAAGACTTAATAACTGCTTCTAAAGAAGACATTGATAAAAAAAACAGGAGATTAAAAAAGAATGATGGATTCCTTGAATGAGTAATACAGGAAAGAAACAGATCGCATGAAGCAGAGTCAAAGAGATGTAGAGGACCTTAAAATCTTAATTACAAGCCTGAAAAACCATTTGAATGAAAGTGAAGATAGAGCTCAGATCTTGAAGACACTGGTGCAGCTAGCGAAAAGGTAAGAAAGGATCTCTTGAAAACAACTAGGATGCAGGAAAAAAATAATTCATCAATTGCAAGATGATGCAAAGGTGAACAATGTGAGACTAATAGGCATCAAATGAGAATGAAGGAGTCAATACAAATGATATAAAAAGAATATGGGCAGAAGTAATAGCAGAAAACTTCCCAAATATGAGGAAACAATCTGATACTCACATAACTGAAGCATACAGAACTCCAAATAACTTCAACTCAATTAAAAACACACCAAGACATATAATAGTCAAGATCCCAGAAATCTAACAGAAGAATATCATACTGAAAGCCGCTAGAGAAAAGAAGCAGATCACATTCAAAGGAAAACCCATCAGAATTATGACTGACTTCTCTTTACAAACCATGAAGGCAAGAAGAGCATGGAGCAGAGTACTTCAGGTCCTCTACGAAAACAAATTGCAGCCCAGACTACTATACCCTGCAAAACTCTCTTTCAAGCTTGATGGAGAAGTGAAATACGTTCATGACAAAGAACAGCTAAAGAATTCCATGATGGCAAAACCAACCCTACACAGACTACTGAAAGATGTTCTAGAGAGGGACCAAAATGATCAGAACTCCACCAATGAGAACAGAAGAAACCCACTAAATAGGACAAACAATTAAACACAGGAGAAACAGTTAAAAAACAACATTCAAATAACATGTCAATCATAAGTCCACACATCTCAATAATAACCATCAATGTAAATGGACTCAATTCACCAATTAAGAGAAATAGACTGGCACAGTGGATTAGGCAACAAATCCCAACAATATGTTGTATACAAGAAACACATTAACTCACTAAGAAGCTCACGGGCTGAAAGTCAAAGGATGGAAAACAATACTACATGCCCCAGCACTTCAGAAAAAAGCAGGGGTAGCAAAGTTGATCTCAGACAGTCTCAACTTCGTGCCAAGAATGGTCAAATGAAATAAAGAAGGCCACTATATACTAGTTAGAGGACAAATTCAAGAGAAAGAAATAACAATCATAAGTATGTATGCACCAAACACAGGAGCACCCAACTATGTAAGACAAACTTTAATAGACATGAAAAATCTAATATCCAATTCAACAATCTTAAAAGGAGACCTTAACAACCCCTTATCCAAAAAAGTAGATCAACCAGACAAAAAAATTAGCAAAGAAGTAGCACAACTGAACCAGAGCTTGGAACAAATGAACTTGGTAGACATACACAGAGTGTTCCATCCAACATTTTTTTCAGCTGCACACAGATCATTTTCTAAAATAGATCAAATACTAGTACATAGGTCATACTTAAGTAAATGCAAGAAAACAGAAATTATCCCATGCAAACTATCTGACCACAATGCAATAAAACTGGAAATAAATAACAAAAGAAACCAGAAAAACATGCTAAATACATGGAAATTAAACAACACCATACTCAGCAATCAATGGATTACAGATGAAATTAAACAAGAAATTCAACAATATCTACAATTCAATCCACAACTTATCAGAATTTATGGGATGCGATGGAAGCAGTTCTCAGAGGGAAATTCATAGCTGTGAACTCACACATTAGAACAGAATGGGAGCAAATAAACACCCTAATGCTGCACCTCCAATATCTAGAAAAGAAAGGAAGAACAAACCAAAAGCAGAGCCCAAAGACGGGAAAAAATCATAAAGATTACAGCAGAAATTAATTCAATTGAGATGAAGAAAGCAATTCAAAGAATTAACGAATCAAAAAGCTGGCTCTTTGAAAGATTAAATAAAATTTATAAGCCCCTAGCCAACCTCATAAAAAAGAGGAAAGAAAAAATTCAAATACAAGCAATAAAGAATGAAAAGGGTATAACTAAACAGATCCAGTAGAAATTTAGAAGATTATCAATAGCTACTTTGAGAATCTACGCTCACAGAATAGAAGCCACAGATTCAACATTGCTACCCCTGCTTTTTTTCTGAAGTGCTGGGGCAAGTAGTATTGTTTTCCATCCTTTGACTTTCAGCCTGTGAGTTTCTTTGTGAGTTAAATGTGTTTCTTGTACACAACATATTTTTGGGTTTTGTTTCCTAATCCACTGTGCAAATGGACAGATTCCTAGAAAGGTACAAATTACCAAAACTGAATCAAGAAGATATAACAACTCTCAATAACCCAATAACAGCCATTGAAATATGGAATGTAATAACGAGCCTGCCAATAAAGAAAAGTCCAGGTCCTGATGGATTCACAGCTGAATTTTATAAGAAATTTGTAGAAGATATAATCCCTACACTCCTCAAACTCTTCAGTGAAATTAAAAAGGAAAAAGTTCTCCCACAATCATTCCTGAGGCAAGTATTATGCTGATACCAAAACCAGGGAAAGACACAACTAAGAAAGAGAACTACAGGCCAATCTCCCTCATGAACATAGATTCAAAAATCCTCAATAAAATCCTAGCAAATAGAGTACAGCAAATCATCAAGAAGATCATACACCATGACCAGGTAGGACTCATTCCAGGGATGCAAGGATGGTTCAGTATTTAAAAATCTATAAATATAATACACTGTATCAACAGACCAAAAACTAAAAACCACATGATCCTTTCAATTGATGCAGAAAAGGCTTTTGTCAAAGTCCAATACTCATTCATGTTCAAAGTCCTATAGAAAATTGGAATAGAAGGCCTCTACTTCAATCTGGTAAAAGCCATCTATGACAACCCAATGGCTAATGTAATTCTCAGTGGGGAAAAACTGAAATCTTTTACTCTCAAATCAGGTACAAGACTAGGATGTCCTGTATCACCCCTCCTCTTCAATATAGTTCTGGAATCATTAGCTAGAGCCATTAGACAAGAGGGAGAAATAAAAGGAGTAAGAATGGGTAAAGAAGAAGTGAAATTATCATTATTTCCAGATGACATGATACTTTATTTGGAAAACCCAAAAATCTCCACTAAGAAACTACTAGAGTTGATAGACAAATTCAGTAGCATAGCAGGATATAAAGTCAATACCCAAAAGTCAATAGCATTCCTCTACACAGATAACAAACACACTGAGAGGGAAATTAGGGAAACAATACCTTTTATAATAGCCCAGAGAAAAATGAAATACCTTGGAATTCATCTAACTAAAGAAATCAAAGACCTTTTCATGAAAAATTACAGTATTTTGAAAAAATAGATAGTAGAGGATTTCAGAAAATGGAAAGATATTCCATGCTCCTGGATAGGAAGAACCAACATTGTGAAGATGGCCGTACTCCCAAAATTTTTGTATAGATTTAATGCAGTTCCTATGAGACTACCACCAACATTCTTCCCAGAACTAGTGAAATTGTTCCTAAAATTTATCTGGAATCTAAAAAGATCTAGAATAGCAAAGGCAATCCTGGCCAACAAAGACAAAGCAGGAGGCATTACAATTCTTGACTTGAAATTATACTACAAAACTACTGTATTAAAATCAGCATTGTACTGGCAATAAAATAGACCTGAGGAGCAATGGAATAAACTAGTAGATGCATAGGCCTCTAGGAATGCACTCAGCCACCTGATCTTTGACAAAGGTGTCAAACACACTTACTGGAAGAAAGATAGTCTCTTTAACAAAAGGTGCTGGAAAATTTGGCTCTTCTCATGCTGAACTAAAACTTGACCCAGGTCTATCGCCATGCACTAAACTAAAGTCAAAATGGATGAAAGAAATGAACATTAAAACAGAAACACTAAATCTCTTAGAAGAGAAAGTAGGAGGATCTCTTGAAGACATAGGGTTAGGCATAGATTTCATGAACAGAAACCAAATTGCATGGGAAACACTTGAACAAATTAACAACTGGGACCACCTCTTATTGAGAAATTTTTTCATGTCAAAAAAACATTTTCAACAAAGTGAAAAGAAAACCCACAAACTTCGAAAAACCTTAACTATTAAGCACTCAGACAAAGGTCTGCTCTCTAGAATTTATAAAGAACTAAAGAACATTAGGGCCCCTAAATTTAAAGACCCAATCCAGAAATGGAAATCTGAGATGAACACACACTTCTCAGAGGATGAAATTAAAGAAGCGAATAAATATATGAAAAAATGCTCCACATCATTAACCATCCATGAAATGCAAATTAAAACAACACTGAGATACCATCTCAACCCAGAAAGATTGGCTATCATAAAGAAATCAACCAACAACAAATGTTGGAGGGGCTGTCGGGAAAGGGGAACCCTTATCCACTGTTGGTGGGAGTGTAGACTGGTACAACCGTTATAGAAATCAGTGTGGAGTCTCCTTAGAAAACTAGGACTGGAAATCACTCCCATTCAAGCCTGCTATCCCCCTACTGAGAATTTTCCTGGACAAACTGAAAGCATTATATGGTAGTGATATATGCATACCTATGTTTATAACAGCACAATTTGTGATAGCCAGATCTTGGAAACAACCAAGATGCCCGTCACATGTGGAATGGTTGAAACAGATGTGGTACATTTATATAATGGAGTACTACTCAGCTATAAAGAATGATAAACTTGAAGGCTTCATATTTAAGTGGATTCCCCTTGAAGATATACTTATTAGTGAAATAAACCAAACCCACATCTGTAAATATTGTATTGTCTCCCTAATATAAGAACTTACAATTCTATATATGGTTAGGTTTCTAATTTTCTTTGTAAAAATATGTAAATGCTTATTTCTACTTTTATATAATTATTTTTCCTTCATATTTTGTAAGGTCTTAAAGTTCAACATATCAATACCTGAAGGAAAATACCTGTTCCATGATATGCCAAAATGTTTGATATTTAGACAGATAGGGTAAACTGAACTGCATATATTGCAGGTTAATAATAAGCTTCTCTTCTGGAGGGTTAACAACCTAAGTTAGCAGATCAAAATTGGAGAAAAGGAAGGGTTGCATGGTTAGTCAACATTTTGGCCCTA
>NW_004524601.1:14441296-14451601 GCF_000260255.1 Octodon degus
CTGAGGCAGGAGAATCATCTCTTTAAAAAAAATAAGTTTATAAAAAAATAAGTTTATCAGTATATTTTAGATATGTATAATGGTCAAATTCATTATAGGGACTTTGTACCTGTACTTGATATAGCTTTATTCTTTTTTTTTTTGCATTCACTGACCTTCCTTTCAACTCCCCTCCTTATTTACAAAAGCTTTGTTTCCATTTTTTCCTTCTTTTGTTATCATTTTTCTCTGCCCTTCCTTCTCCCTCCTACATCTCTTTCTACCCTTCCCACTTGAACATTTCTTTCTGTTTCACAATATCCACTTATGTATTGTGGTTCTTGTTGATATTTTCAATTTTTCACACCAGTGAAACAATGCAGTATTTACAAATATGTGTCTGATTTATTTCATTAAAGAGTATAGCCTGAGGGTACATTCAATTAGTTAGAAAAGTCTCAAGTTCATCCTTCTTTATGGAAGAATAGTATTCCTTTGGATCAATTAGGACCTGTAATTTTAGTTTTTGGGAAATCTCCACACTGATTTCTACAGTGGTTGTACTAGTCTACCTTCCCCCCAAGAGTGCAGTCCCTCCAACATTTATTATTGGTTTATTTTTTCTGGAATGAGGTGGAATCTTAGTGTCTTAATTCATGTTTCTTGAATGACCAATGATGTTGAGCATGTTGTCACATATTTATTTGGTCTTTCTACTTGCTCATCTGAGAAATGTCTATTCCTTATAGATGCAGGACCCATTCTTGATATCATAGTTTCCAGGGATTTTGGCAAACGTTTGTGTCATACTCCCATTGTAGCATGACACAGAATAGTTTTGTAGCATTAAAAATACTCTGTGTTTCATATTTTCATCCTGGCCTCTCTGACCCCTGGCTTACTGTGTCCAGTTTCTTTCAGAAAATAGAGTTGGAATCTTATCACATTTACCCGTTTCATGTTGGCTTCTTTTACTTAGCAGCCTGTATTTTAGATTTCTTCATGATTTATGGCTGTCTTTTCTTTATTTCTGAAAAATATTCCATTGTTTGGGTACACTGCAGTTCATCCATTCACCCACTGGAAGATACCTTGGTTGCTTCCAAGTTTTGTCAATTTTAAATAAAGCTGCTATAAACATCCAAGTGCTGGTTTTCTGTAAACCTGAATATTTAGCATATTTAGTAAATAGCAAGGAGTGAGAGTGTTGGATTTTATGATAAAAGTATATTTAGTTTTGTAAGAAACTGTCACATTTTTCAAAGTGGTGTTTTTATTTTTCATTTGCATGGTATGAAGTACCATATCATTTAACTGTAAATTTTAGAATCAAATATATCCAGAGGATAAGTGGCAATTCTATGGAATGTACACTTCTTTGGGAGAGAGTCTCCCTAGGATTCACTGTCCTGGACGCCAAGTCCACAGAGGTGCCTGCTGCCTACTTAGGGCACTATGGTCTTGGACATTCTCACAGTTCTTCCACATAACCTTTGTGTGTGTGTGTGTGTGTGTGTGTGTGTGTGTGTGTGTGTGTGTGTGTATTTAATACAGGGTCTATAGGGTCTATGTGTCTCACTAGATCAGACTTGTAGTGATTCTCCTGTTATCAGACTCCCAAGTGTTGGGATTACAGGCATGCGCCACCATACCCAGTCTCAATCACTGTCTCAATGTGTCCTGGGGGTGGGACCGGCACAACAGGCCTGGGATCGAACCCCTGCTGCTGAGCTCTGCCTAAGCAAACTCTTTGGCAGTCACTGAGCTATCTGACCAGCCCAAGAGAAGGTTTTTTTATTCGGGGGGGGGGGCTGGCTCAGGCTGCCTTAAGGGCAGGTCTGGTGCTGGGGATTGAACTGCAGTCCCCTGCCTCTGCCTGTTTTTTTCCCCAGCAGGTGCTTTAGACAACTGAGCCCCATTCTCACAACCATTTATCACACACTTTGTTACCAATGCAAGCTCCCTACCTAGACACATTCCTGCCTTTCTCTTACTATTCACATTCTGACTAGCAACAGATAGAGTTGTCCCTTTAAAATACGTCATCTGCATCTACATAATAATCTCCAATATTATCCTTCATAATGGTATTTTTAAAAATCCCTTTGGGCTCTGTATAGGTACTGTGAACAAGGGCTCTGTATAGGTACTGTGAACAAAGATCCCATTTTTTTCTCCTTATGATTTTATTTATTAATTTTGGCTGGCTCAGCCCGCCCTGGGGGTGGGGCTGGTGCAGCATGCGGTGTCAGGGATTGAACTGAGGTCCCTGTGCCCTTGCCTAAGCTTGCCTATGCAGTCTTTTTAGACGGCTGAGCTATCTCACCACCCCATGATTTTATTTTTAATGCCAGACACATAATGCTTGGAATATAGTAGGCATTGAATAATATTTGTTTGATAATTTGAAAGAATGATCCAAGTCGCAGATAGTGTTGAATGCTCACAGAACATTTAGTGTAATCCTCTCCTCTCCTCCTCCTTTTAATTTTGTCGGACAATCAACTCGCTTTGTCGGCCCTGTGGTTCATGTAACAATCAAATATCTATTCCATTTGTAAATAATTCTGTTTTGAATAACTGTATGAATATATGACTTTTTTTCTGGACAATAAAATGGAAAGTGACCTGTGATGATAGGTTTCTAAGAATTATTTCCTTTAGGGACAGTCACATGAAATAGATATCATTTTATTCCTTATGTGGTATCAAGTCTGCATTTACAATTGGCGGTCTAAGTTGCTTTCTGGCAATGAAGGAAACCAGCAAATGAAACATTTCAGAATGGCTGAGGGAAACAACGGGAGAAATATGATCCTTGACATCTTTAATGAAGAAAACCATGAGTTGCTAATGTGGGCATACTTCGTTATGCAGAGTGCTAGGTCTCTTTCCTTGCTACCCAGTCGGATCCTGTCACTTTTGTGCAAACTGATTCTATCTATCATCTATCTATCTATCTATCTATCTATCTATCTATCTATCTATCTATCTATCTATCTATCTTCTATTTATCATCTATCTTCTTTTACTTAGCAGTATGTATTTTAGATTCTTAAACTATCATCTATCAGCTAAAATATATTGAAAGTTCAGTCATGGCATTGAAATTTATGCTCACATATTAAAGATTTTTTTCAGTACCAGGGATTGAACTCAGGACCTTGTGTTTGCCAGGCAGGAGCTTATACTACTGAGCTATCCCCTCAGTCCCGATACTTATTAATCTAATGCATTTTTAAATATAGTATTCAGTCTAAATCTGAGATACTGGTTTAGAGCATTCTTTTTTTGTTTTATAGTAAACTGAAACTATTGCTTGTTTTTGTAATTGTCACCTTCTTACTGTCTTTGAAAGTTAAAAAGTATTCTTCATTTTATTGAAGCATTCCTCTTTTCTTGAAGGAAGAGTCTAAAAAAAAATAGAGATTTTAAAGTATAACACACACACACACACACACACACACACACTTTTTAGAAGGAATTTTTGGGTCTATTTTCAAGTATACCTAAAAGCTTTTGAAGGATTCTTCTGTCTTTTGAATTATGTTGAAGCCTTGACACGGACTTGTGGTACCTGTGTGTTTTGAACGGATTGAAGCTGCCGCATTTATTGCCACTCCAAAAATATCGGAGCCTATAGTCAACTTGTCAAATACCTGCAGACTTTGGCATTCCCAGGAATAATTTCCTTTTAATGCTATCTTTATCATCAAATAGCTCCTACAAAAATGGCTCTTCCTAAAATTTTATTCTAAAGACTCTTGGTGGCAATTTGTATAACTTCAAATGTTGTAACATAGTCATATTTTAAATGGTCATTTCAAAAGGTGAAAGGTTTATTTGATCTGAAGAGAAACCATAGTATTAAGTGGTCATTTTAAAGTAGCCAACATACATTTTTGTAACAACAAGAGAAGAATAATAAATGCAAAACTCATAATTTTCAGAATATGATTGGTTATAATTAACTCAGCATGTCCTTTTATCCTATGATTTATTCTGTGTTAATGGATTCTTATTGGATAGTTTGCACTCGTTAGGTTCTGCAGACATGAGGACAAACTATTCTCTTGGAATAACAAAGAATTTCAAGAAAAAAGCCAGCTATTGATTCATATAAATACCCATGCAGGATTATATGAAACATCTATTTCCTCTTAGGAAAGTCAAAAGGAACGATTAGTTTTCTTTTTAAAAAATATGAAACAGTAAAGAAAAAGCATTAGAAATGATTCAAAATTTCATTAAACATAATAATGGGAATTCAACAATAATTGATGTATTGCACTATGCTATTTTCACATTCAAATGTAACACAGGCTGTGGGGAGAAAAGAACACCTCTCCACTGTTAGTGGGAGTGCAGACTGGTACAACCACTATAGAAATCAGTGTGGAGATTCCTCAAAAAGCTAGGATTGGAGGTCCCATTCACACCAGCTATTTTTTCCTGCTGGTGTGAATGGGACCTCCAATCCTAGCTTTTTCAAAAGAACCAAAAACATCGTACTACAGCAATATATATGCACCCATATTTATAGCAGTGCCATTTGTCACAGCTAAATCTTGGAAATAACACAAATGCCCATTAACTGAAGAATGGATGAGAAAGATGTGGTATTTTTCTATCATGGAGTATTACACAGTTATAAGAAAGATGAATTCAAGGCTTTTAAGGATAAATGGATGCAACTAGAGATTGTATTGGTAAGCGAAATAAATCAGACCTGAATGTGCAAACATCGTATTGTCTTGCTAGTGTGAGAACCTACAAGAATAAATAAAATATGAAAGGTATAATAGATACTGCGAAAGGAAATGAATGTGTTCTGTGGGAAGGAAAAACTGAGATAAGGAAAAGGGAAAAGGAAAGAAGGGAAAAAGATATATTTATGTATATATGCAAGATAGTTTGGATAATTGTATGGCTGATTTCTGCTGATCTTATCACAGGAACAGTTAATACTTAAATTTTTTTTCTTCTTTTGCTCTTTAATTTCAGAAGGAATGACTTCTAATTCAATCACCAATACTACTAAAATTAGATGTACACTAGATAGACAACTATAAAGAAATAAGCTGCCCTAACAGAAATGCATGTTGTCAATGTGAATATATGCAATCAAAATGAGGGATTTTGTTTTCAGACTTCAAAACTAATTTTTTTCAAGTTGGAAAAAGAAGACATTAAAGAGCCAGTATATAAGGTTGATTCATCTATTTAATCAACAAATGCTTTTTGGATTCCTATCATGTGGCACCACTAGTATCAATTCTTCAGAGTTTAAAAATGTTTTTGCCCTGGACAATAAAACTTTCCAATATAGCTGAGGAAGAAGGAGGAGCATTGGCAAACAGAACACTGTTTTGTGGTAAGCAGTGGTAAGGGAAATGGATCTGCAAAAAGAGATTGTGAGAATGAGGCATAGGTTATGTTTACTGAGCTGCAGTTTAAAATAGGATGATAAAAATACACCTACTTGGGAGGTGATATTGTTGAATTTGTAATACATCCTTTATTATATTTTGAAGGACCCAATAATAAAAGTTGATAAGGTGTGATGTTTATACATACAGGCATCCAGCTGCATAATTATCTTGTGTATATTCTCTCCTGAGGCAGGTATTGTTGTGCCAGTTTTGTGTGTTATACGAAACTCTTAGAGGTTAAGTGACTCATTAGAAGTCAAGTAACCATTTTTTTCCCTAATTTTTTCTTAAATGGCATAGTTAACTTATTTTCAAGCTATCCAGTTTTTATAATGTTTATTTTTACTCTATTGAATGGCTGTTATAAAAAAATTACATTTTATCACTTTCAGACTTAGTTCAATTTTCTGTAGTTACTTTGAATTAGTGAAATATAGTTCTTAATTGGAAAAGTCAAGAAGTCCTTAGGCAGTATTATTAATTGCAGGAATTTATTTTATTTAATTATTAACATCTTTACTGCTTAATATAAAATCATTAAATTCATAGGCTTAGTATGGATAACTCATTTAATTTGTGCTGTTGAATATTATCACAGACACAGAAATATAGATGAATTTCTTTTGATTAGAAAGAAGTTTCCTAAACAGTTAAGTGTTAGAAGTAATAACAGTCTTATATTCCTGTGTTATTGGCTTACTAACATTATTTAATAGGGTGCCAAAAGTAATTAAAAGAAATTGATTTGAAAATAGTATTCAGAAGACAATTCATATAAGAAGTAATATTTCAGGCTAATAATATTTTTATTTTGTTATGCAGTGTATTATTTGTTGAAACTGTATTTCCGATTTGATTTGAAACTGTCTCATTGCTATCTGTTTATCAATAAAACTTTGAAAAATAAAAAAAATTATTTTGTTATGTATAATGAAAGCATCTATGTATATTTTGCTAAATGGATTTATAAAAATCTTCCATATTTATTTCTTGATGATTAGCATTATGCTTTTGAGTGTAAAATTTATAATTATTTGACACTACGATAGTATCACATAAAGTTTGGCAACCAGGAAAAAAGTGTGTTCATTGTAATACAAGAAAGATGATAATTTCTTTGCTTAGAAACACCTCATTAGAGAGCTAGTAATAATTAATCTTTTTCTAACCTATACTTGTTGATGACATCATACATATTGATAAGCCATTTTCAGTTCAAGAGTCAGAGTCTGAACATTGTATGGATGAAAGGTATTGATCAAAACTTTTTTGGTGAAAGAAATGAATACAATATGAGGTAAAATATTCCTACAAATGGTATAAGAACAGAGAAATTTAGATACTGTAGACTTGGAACAATATAAAATTTTTTTTGGGTGTTTGCTTTAGGAGCAGCAAAAGGCAATTGAACAAGAGCTTTATAAAGGCAGACTTGAATTCCTCAAAGTACCTTGGAATGCAACACTGAAAGCAAATGCATGGCCAGGGAGATAGCTTGGAGGTCTAAGTGCCTACCTGGCAAATGCAAGGATCCGGGTTCAATGCCTGGCACTACATGCCTTGCTTCCATCAATTAAACTACATCCATCCCACAGTACTCTTCCTTCCAGCTATTGCAGCACTACCGTCATGAGCTGCTGGTAGCCTGTATTACATAAAGAGAAAGAAGGAAGACCAAGAGATATAATCCTATTTCCATTTAATGATGCATTAAATATGGAGATAAAGGAAAGTATAGCATCAGATATGGTTTATAAGTTTCTAAATTGATTATGTGTGCTGTCAGCATTTCCTGTGGTAATTACTATTGGCTAAGGACTGTGCTAGGGAAGCAGAAGGGAAGTAAAGGAACCAATGAGTACATGATGAGTGTCATGTTCTTTGAGGTTTACAATTAGATATAAGTAGGTACTTCAATATTTATGAGTTTTAGAGAAGTGATCTAGCCTAGAACTATGAAGTGTAATTACTGGGTCATCAGCAGTAGTTAAATACATTAGAATGTGTACAAAGTTGAGTGTGCAAAATAAAGTCAGAGTCTTAGTACTAAATCTCAGAAAATTTCCATCTCCATACAAATTTCTGTTACTTAAAATAATCATTTGTACATGGACCAAATTTAATAAGAAGAGAGCAAAAAAAAAAAAAAAAAACCCTAGCAGCTTTGATTACAGAAACATTTAAAATAACCACCTATAACTAAAAACATAAATATCCAGTGAGATGAAAATGAAAAAATTGAGAAGATATTGGCAACACAACAAGACTCCATCTAAAATTTTAAAAACTTATATAAAAAAAAAAAACAGGTTTACAGCTCAATGCAGAGGCCCTAACCTTAATTTCTAGCACTACAAATTAGACTAGACTAGACTAGACTAGACTAGACTAGACTAGACTAGACCAGACCAGACCAGACCAGACCAGACCAGACCAGACCAGACCAGACCAGACCAGACCAGACCAGACCAGACCAGACCAGACCAGACTAGACTAGACTAGACTAGACTAGACTAGACTAGACCAAAAACTTAGCAAATAAACATATCATTTCTCAGCGTAAGGACAAGCTCTTAGAAAATGGTGACCCTTCCTCCTCTCAAAGATGTTGTTCTACCTTCTGGTTCTTGAACCAACAGAAGTTCTACATGTAGGTTTCACAGAATGAAATTCATGAACCAAGAGAACCTTTCCTTGAAAGAGAAAAGTTTTGACTCATCACAGGTTGTTTCAAAGCATACTGAAGAGCTAGAAAAGTATGAGAAATACTATTGCAATGCTTAGCTATAAAAGAGAAATGAGGGGAAAGCAAGAACGTCTCTTTTACTCGCCAACCATAAAGAAAAATGTAGGTTCTATGCTATGTAAACTACAGATGAATGCTTGAACAGAGGAGGTGGAAATGAGTGGTTTACAAGTTGTGAGCTCAGTCAAGTTATAGGCAAATAAATAATATTTTGTGCATCTTTTCTCATTTAAAAGAGCTGTTATGAGGAATAAGGAAGATGCTTTGATGGAAAAAAAATCTCACCATGTAATTTCTAGTTAACTTTTTAGGCAAATTCTTAGATACAAATCTCCATAAAAATCAAGTTATATAATCCCAAGGTACAATGGCACATAATGAATGTTCCAGTTCCAAAAGGGAAGAATCAAGAGATAGAAAAGACTCAGATCATAGCAAGAACAAAAACAAAGTCAGAGACTAAATCCTGCAGCTCCCTGTGGAGAACCCAGGACATACAGCCACAAAATGTGAATGCCAGGGGGTGTGGCATTCCCACCTTGATGGCCTTGTTGGCTGCCACTCACGTAGCCTCTCTTTTGCCCCGCATCCCTCGCGGGATGCAGTTTTTCTTGCAAATGCTCCATACTCCTGGCATCATGGATTTCCTCAGGCCGCTGCTCTGCCTGTGCCTTCACTCCCACAGCTCCCACATTGCCTTCCCAGGGACACCACCAGGCCTGAAACCCTCTGACCCTGTAACTCTTGCATTCTGTATGTCACTAAAGCCAGTAGCATTTACACAATCCCAAGGTCAGCTGCCAGTTTACACAGAAGTTGAGCTTTCTTGGACAATGGCTGAAATAGCTCCTGGGTGCTTGGGAGGTTGAGCACAATGTGATGAATCCAGGGTCTTCCTTAGGAGTTGAATTTCTATAAATTCCTTAGGAGACCTTTTTAAATCAGGCATCACAGGGTCTCGACTCTCAAAATAAAAGTTTACAGTTTTGCACACTTTCACTTGGAAGGGGTAGGATCTGGCTGATCCTATAATGCCCTCACCACATTTTTTTCTGTCCCTTTGCAAAGTACATAGTTTCGTTTCTATTGTATTAATATCTTATACAGACACATTTTCCTTGCTCTTAACTTTAGACTGATTATTTCTGATTAACTTTAGAATGATTATTTATGATTCAAAATTTAATTTGTTAGACATTTTTTTCCTTGCCTTTGTTTATAATTCTCATTATACATCTTGATAAAAGTGTAGGTCTACCTCTATCACACCCCGAATAATGAATTGTCTTGAAATTTTTTTTGCCAGAGTAATAAGTCCACCACCCTTAATTTCAGGCTCCCTCAACTTTTCAAGACATGAACATGTAGACAAATTTTCTTCCAGAGTGAAACACACACACCTTGAACTTCCAGTGGAGTCCTTGATTTCACTAGAAACTTCCTGAGTCTGGGCATTAATGTCCAAATTATTATCAAAATCCCAGTCTTGTGAGTTCTGACAAAAATCATCTGTCAATAAAAAAGATGTAGTAGCTATATACAAAAGAGGATAAATTTGAGGTTTTTATAGGTAAATGGATGCAACTAGAGACTGTATTGCTAAGTGAAGTAAATCAGACGCATATGTGCAAACATCTTATTGTCTCACTAGTGTGAGAACCTGAAAGAGTAAATAAAATCTGAAAGGTGGAATAGATACCGTGACAGGGAAAGAATCTGTTCAATGAGAATGAAAAACTGGGATGAGAAAAAGGACAAAAAAAAAAGAGAGAAAAAGAGATAGATAGATAGATAGATAGATAGATAGATAGATAGATAGATAGATAGACAGACAGACAGACAGACATATAGACAGGGAGATATACAGGATAGTTTGGATAATTGTACTGCAGATTTCTGCTGATCTGTTGAAAGGAGCAGTTAATGCTTAAAATGTTTTTCTTTTTAATTCCTTACAACTTTTTTAAAACCAACTTTGCACATTTATATCTCATAACCTAAACAACTAACTTGAAGACAGCTTCATGCAATACAGCAACCATTGTTGAATTCATATTACTTTTTTGTTAAATTTTTTGTGCTGTTTCTAATTTTTTTCCTCCTCCTCCTCCTCATCCTCATCCTCCTCCTCGTTCTCCTCCTCCTCCT
>NW_004524601.1:14451779-14461205 GCF_000260255.1 Octodon degus
TCTTCCTCTTCCTCTTCTTCTTCTTCTTCTTCTTCTTCTTCTTCTTCTTCTTCTTCTTCTTCTTCTTCTTCTTCTTCTTCTTCTTCTTCCATTTTGTATTCTTTAAAAAATAACTGCAAAAGTATCTGCTAAGCTTAGCCCACAAAATTCCAGGACTTCTCTGTCTGCTTCTACTTGTGTTTCCCAACTCCTCCACAGAACTAACTTTCTTTCTTTCTTTCTTTCTTTCTTTCTTTCTTTCTTTCTTTCTTTCTTTCTTTGAATTTTAGGGCAGGATCTATAAGGTATACAGGGTCTCACTACATAGATCGAACTCGTAGTGATTCTACTGTTTTCAGCCTCCCACGTGCTGAGATTACAGGCACACTCCACCATGCCCAGTCTCAATGAGCCCTGTGGGGGGACAGCACGGCATGCCTGGGGATCGAACCCTGGCTGCTGTGCTCTGCCATAGCAGGCACTTTAGTCCACTGAGCTACCTGGTCGACAGCACAGAACTAATTTTAAAGGCTTCTGAACCACGTGATCAAGTGGCGCACCAGCAATGCTCCTACTTCTCAAGTTCCAATTTTCCACATTACTCAACTGTTTCATCAGGGAGAACACGATCCCTGCCCTCCGCCCCCATTCAAGGAGGAAAGGCGTGGTTTTTGAGGACTGAGTTCACCGCTGCTGACTCCATGGTGGCAACACCATGGCAGGATATCCCGATGCAGCACAGCTCCTCAGTGCATGGTGACTGGGAAGTGCCACGGGGAAAGATTCCCAGAGAGGAGTAGGTGTGAGATCTGACACTGCTCCCAAGATCAAACCTCCACTATCCACCCAGGAGTGTGCTTAAATAATCTGTTAAAGATTGCTTAATCCAATAAAACATACACATCGGGGTTAAATGTCACACATCTGTGCTTTTCCTCTGAGACAAAATGTATGTTTTCCACTACGCTATTTATATACTGAGACTTTTTGGAACTCTGCTCCAATGCAAATGACACTATACCCTGAATTATCAACAATCATATTTAAAATACATTATCTTTATCAACAGACGTTTACGCTGTGTTGGTGATGTCAGGATGATGAATAGCGTGCAATTCAGGGAAGAATGGCCTGGAGCGAACATGCAGAAATAACGTAGAACAGATTCACTTGGCAATAAATCAAATAATATTTTCAGCCTTATGATCTTAGCATTTCAAGAAGCTAGACAAAATTTGGAATTTATTTGCATGATTTGAACATTTTGGAGCTTTCATTTAACCTCGCATTATGCCATCTTGCCTAAATGGGCATCATTCTTATATTAAGAAGTAGAGCTTTTCTAATGTAGAGTGATGGCAAATTCCTTTGAGATGGAGTTAAGACATCTCCAAAAGAAGCAGGTTGCTCTCATTCCATTTTCCATTTCTCTCCCTATCAATGCAGTGTGCAGCACAGTTTGTTCAAACCTCTGATATACTCCTTTGAAAGCGTGTTTATGTTTTGTTGATACACGCATGTCCAATATAATTAATGAAATCCTCTGAGTCAGGCTTCCTCTTTTTGTGTATTTTCATATATTCATGGGGATTCTTGACCCAGAAGAGCATTAAAATGATAAGTGAAGCTTTAAAAAACCATACTGAGAGAGGCCAGCATCTCTATTCATTTCTAGTGAGTCTCAAACTGAGTTTAAATTACCTGGGGTGGGCCCTGTCATCTTTCTTTTTAAAATTTCATAGATGAGAATGGGACTGGATTAATTAAAACTCTTTAGGTTATGAATAAAAACTCTTGTACTGTATTGTGAAAGAGAAAACTTTTTGTTTTCAAGATTTTAAGGTTTCTAGCAGAAACCAGGGATGTGGCCGGGGCTCTGAAAAGCCCTAGAGCCAGGACCTGGACCAGGAGAGCTGTCTCTCTGAGGGCTTTTCTTTCAGCCTGATTTCTGGTTCAGTTTTGTCTTTGCAGATGAGCTTCTAAATTTATGTTCATTGGCTTCCACAAAGAGGCAAGTTCAGAAAGACTGACTCCAGAGTCCACCCGGGTCTTGAACTTCCCAGCTGTAACTCAGTGAGGGGAAGGGCTGCTTGCTGAGATCCAGCCAGGGGCCAAATCTTAGCCCTGGGCCCTGTAGCTCAATCTCAACTGCTTTTGATGATATGAGCAGCAAAGGTAAGGGGAGCCTGAGGAGCTAGGGAAGAAAGGACAGTGTTTGCTGTATGGATGGGGCTGGGGTTCAGGAAAATCTGATTCCCCTTTCCCATTTAGGAAACAAAAGGTGCAGCTCACCGCAGACTTTAATTTAACTTTGCATAAACATACTCTGAGGCTGAAGGGAACCTGTCTTCTTTTCAATATACAAATAAAATATGAAAATGTTCTTGGAGAGGACTAGCCAGATAGCTCAGTGGACTAAAATGTCTACTTAGGCAGGCTCAGGGACCTGGGGTTTGACCCCTAGCCTACTTTTCCAGCCACAGGGCATGCTGAGACAGCCATTGAGACAGGGCGTGGTGGTGCATGCCTATAATCCCAGCACTTGGAAGGCTGAAAACAGAAGGATCACTGCGATCTACGTAGTGAGATCCTGTAGACCCTGTACTAACTACAGAAAAAAAATGTTAAGAAGGACTTGCATCTAATCTAATGGAACAGAAATGTGTCTCATGATTGCATCCCTGGTTTTTTATTTGTAAATTTCAAAGCAAGGACAACGCAAATTGGCACTTTGAGAGTGGCACTCCATACTTCGAGAGTTACCATGGGGTAAGCAGAATGGCCATAAGTGCTGCCTGTGAGTGTTGTAGGGTGAATGGGAATGGCAAGCAGGAAACATGCACTGAATTTATAGTACATGTCCTACTGATGAGTAAATCCCTTTTTGCAACATGGCAAAAATGTTCTTTTATGTTCTTGAAAATTTCTCACAAATTCATGTCCCATTATGAAGTGAGGGACTCAAGAACGAGTGAGCGCAGATTCAGCAGTGCTGGCTTCTCACTGCAGGAATCCCATCCTCTTTATTTTACTGTCAGTGAAGTAAACAGTGTGCGAGGCCAGGCAGGATACCACATGCCTGTATTTCTGGCATTCTAAGAGGCTGAAGCAGGAGCACTACCAATTTAAGTCCAGCCTCGGAAAACTGTCCACTTAGTAAGATCCCATTTCAACTCAAAGCCAAATATAAGTAAACAATGAAACACAAACAAAGACTATTCTATAATGTGTGTGTGTGTGTGTGTGTGTGTAGGGGAGAGAGAGAGAGAGAGAGAGAGAGAGAGAGAGAGAGAGAGAGATAGGGAGGGAGGAAGACAGCAGCGATGGGATAAAGGAGAAGGAAGAAGGAAGGAATGGTACCAGCCTTTGTGGCTGCCCCCTCTTCTCTTTCCTCTCCTGATGATGCATGGCTCTTCTCTGTATTTCAGTGCTCTTCTGAGGCTGCTCTTAGGGCCATATACTCCAAGGATTCAGAAGACAGCAACTGCCAGCGCCTGTAGGCACTGAAGCCTGAATGCTGAAGTTACGGGCTTCCCAGGGTCATCCGTTTGCTAACTGCATGCCTAATGCCCTGTGCAGACTGTAATCTGGGGTGTAGCACATTATTCTATAGGTTATTACAACAATTGAGTACATTGATTAAACAAAGACAGAGTAGCAATTTGAACACTAAATTCTACCCTTGGTGCAAAGCATTTTAAGATGTAGAGGATAAAAACCACACTATGTGATGTCTGAAGAGCTGGAAAAAGGCATTCTTCAATCAAACAAATCCATTTTGGCATACTACAAGATTATCTTTCAGTATTGTCTCACTCTTGAGATGCCAATTTTGGATTCCATTTCTATTGAATGTGAGTAATAATTGATTAGGCTGACAGTTGTGCCGTTTCAGCCTCTCACAGTCTAAGAGCAGTTATTAACCAGCAGTAGAGGGGCCGGCCAGTTGCTTGTGTTGCTGTGTTGAATATGGCAGTAGTGACAGTAGTGAGAGGAAGGAGACATTACTTAAGAATTTCAGGTTTTGAATATGTTGTAGGTCTGAGGTCACATATCCCACTCTATTAGGAAAATAAATCTCCTCTTCGTGTTGCTAAATTTCCTTCCCTCTCTCCTGCCTCCTCTGCTAGTCCTCTTTTCTCCTTTTTCATTCTGATTGATACTGTTCATTTTAGCTCATGTTCATAGCATACAGTTTCTGTGCTCATGGAGGTGATTAGGACCTTGTACCTGGTATAGCTTCACTTGCTCCAGTTCTCCATTCCCTCCTGCCACTCAACCCTTGCCCTTGGTCCTCTGGACCCTTCCCCATCTTCAGGAAGCAGCTGTACATGTATACCACTCACCCAAGATGATTGTTTGATGCATGTATGGATATTTACTCGTACAATTAAATTTTAAAAACGAAGAAAGAAATTAAAGAAAAAAAGAAAGAAAGTTAGAGAAAAGGAAGTCGCGCTTTTCATAGAACTCAATATCTATCAACTGTAGATGAGAGAGAGACAGATAGACAGGAACAGAGAGACAGAGACAGAGGCAGAGAGATAGAAAGAGTAAAGGAAATGATCAAACAACTGTGGGTATTATGACGATGGTAAGGACTGTTGGTCCAGTCCCCAAGAACTACAGATAGTCACGTGAATCTAGGTAAGGTGTGCTTAATAATCACTGCAGAAAGGAAGTGTGCACTTGACTGGGACTGTGGAGTCACTTAGAAGGCATGGCACATGCCTAGGAGTGCTTGCTGTACCGTAGGACTTGGTCTCCTGCAGTTTTGGAGAAGTTCTAGAAAGCCTGGATCTCAATTTTGTTGTTGTCATCAGAAAAGTGTACCTTAATGTTTTATCTAGAGGGTGGAAAGAAAGAAGTGAAGCCAAAATTTTCATCAGTAGATAAGTAATAGTCATGCAAGTTAGCCAGGCAGAGATGCCCGATTGCTCTGTTTCACGGTGATATGAGGTTTTCACTTCTCCCATAATAAACTCCAACACATTTGGTGGCCCCCAAACAACAAAAATTTTCTCTCTCTCAGTTCTGGTGGCACAAGTCCAGCTCATTTCACTTCATTGAAATCAAGGTGTTGAAAAACTGTGTTCACAAGAGGCTCTGGGGAAGATTTCTTTCTGTTGAACCTAGCAGGGCCACTGGCTGTCCTGGGCTACATCATTCGACTCCCTGGCTCTGAGGACATGTTGCCTCTTGCGTGTTCCTGCACCAAGCTTCTTTTCATGTGTATCTTCTGAAGATACACAGAGGTTGTCTAGAATTCAACTGGACAATCCAGAATGATCTTCTCTTCTCAATATCCTTATTTCTATCTTCTCCTCAAAAACATTTTTTCCCTAATAAGATAGCATTTAAAATTTTAGATGCTTAAGAGATAGGTCTATCACTCAAAGCACTACTTATTTATTTTTGTCTGGATTTGGGTATAATTATGTAATATTTTTGTGTTTATCTTTTTATATTATAGTCATTGTCATGGTCATCTGGTATACTTGCTAATTTCATTTTCATAATAAGGAGTCAGAATGTATCTTTTAAAGTTAATTCATTAAGGAATACAACTATATCAATATTTATATCATAATCACTAAGATAAAAAGAAATAAATTGAAACTTGGTAGCAAAAAAGGAAAAGAAAATGTGAGAAATTAAAACTGTGAGTTCCAGTTTTCTTCTTAGTAAATTAATATATGATGTGCATTTTTTTCCAAAAAATTACCATTACCTTATATGGTATATAATTTACTCATCTATTTTATTTATTTTTTAGCCTCTTTTAATTATAAAGCTATATAATTTACTCATTTATTTTATTTATTTTTAGGCTCTTTTAATTATAAAGCCTATTTTAACAGCAAAGAGATAGATATCTGAAAGTTTGTGTTTGTGTTATTTTGCACTTATATACTTAAGAATTACAGTAGTGGCAAATTTTGTATAGCATGAATGAATGACTGACTGCCAGTAGCAGGTATGATTAAAATGAGAGAAAAAAAGATTATTAAAGGAGATGAAGCTGTAGATTTCATGATGCAGTAAGTTTCACAATGAAAGCCTGTATGAGTATATAGGCTCCATATAACATAACATCAATGTTCATAAGATATAAACTGCATGAAATGTGTAGAGCAATATATAGAAATTCTTTAGAAAGAGATTAAAATTTTCTTTTCTGAATAATGAAGGATGAAATAGTCAAAATACTGGTGAACTAGAGAAGGTATAATACATAATATATAGGAAAAATCAACTGAATACATTGAAAATTACATCTTGAAAATAGCGCAGTTTTCTTTCAAGGGCCAGAGGAATATTTGTATAAATTAATAATATGTTAGGACACAAAGTTTTGGAATTTAGATCTGAAAACATCTTTTTATTATAATCTAAGAAAAGCACAAATTAGTAGCATAAGAAAGTTTTCAACCAACCAAAAGCAAAATACAATTTGAAAAGGCCCAGGAAACTTCTAATAAAACTTTTGGGCGACAGAAGAAATCAAAGGTAGTACTGTAAAAGACTCCAAATGAGTGAACAACCTTTGCATTATGAATATAGGGGGAACAAAGTAATGGTTACATGAAAATGTGTAGCCTTAAATCTTTCTTTAGTTAGACATTCACGTTTTATTTTTAAGTTTATTGACATAATTTACATATATAATGATCACATTCATCATGGGGAATTTATAGTTGTGTTGATACATCTTCATGCCTCTTGTCCTTTCATTTCTTCCTTCAACGTATCTTCTCCTTCTAATTTATAAAGCTTTGTTTGCATTAATCCTTCTCTTATTGTTTTTCTTTTCTCTTTCTTTTCCTACTGTTCCTTAGTTGCCCTTTCTTTTGAAACATTTCTTCTTATTCTGCATAACTTTGATACAGTTTGGAGCTTATTTACAGTTTTGGTATTTCTCACCAGAGAAACAACACAATATTTTCACTTATGTGACAGATTTATTTCACTACAGATTATGTCCTCAGGGGCGTCTATTTATCTAGAAATTGGCCTCTCCTGCTGGGAGACACTGATTACTAGGACCATAAATCTTAGAAAATAGTAAGAACACTTTTCTCAAAATTGTGCCAATTATTTGAAAAATACTAGACATAGATACAGTCTCAAGCAAATATAAAGTACAAAGTGTTTAAGAAAGAGAAAGTGCTAAGAAATCATATTCAACATAAAAACAAAAGTTGAAAATGTAAAATTGACTCCTGAAAGAACCCCAGCTAGACATTTTTTAAAGGATTATTCCAAGAAGTCTTAAAGAAACATATTGTTCCAGATGCGACTGCACACACAAAAATAAAAGCAAAAAGATTGCCCAAAACATAAAAGAGGGGCCGGGGAGATGGCTCTGTAGAATAAGCGCTCCCCTGGCAAGCGCAAGGGTCTGAATTCAATCCCCAGTTCGACAAATAAATAAATTAAAAATTAATTAAACAAAAAAAGAAAATTTCCGAATCACTTTATGAATACAAAAGTCTATAAAGAAAGGTAGTATCAAACAAAACAGTATGAAACCAAGGTCTGGGGCCTCGATGCCGCGCGCCCGCCCGCCCACTGCGCAGTGCGCTGCAGTACTGGGCTCAGTCCGCACCGATGCGCGGGAGCGAGAGGAAGAGCAGCGCAGATGAGGAGGGACTGCTGCAAAGAGCGGTGAGTAACCATGGAAACAGGAGAGATGCTAGCAGGTGTGGGCCCAGGCAAGACGATGGTAGACATCGCTGGTCCTTTCGACGTGAATTGTTCTCCAGCCACTCGCAGGATTCTAAAGAAGGCCAAGATCACCGGATACACGTGCCGCCCAGTCGGCTGTGCCAGGGAGTCTCTGCGTCCTCGGCTTCCAGATGGATCTGGCTTACCAACATTCTCCTCGCATGCCGCTGGTTCACAGGTCGGGGACTTACTGCGTCCAACGTCCTCTACTTAGAGTTTATTTGGCTCACAGTCCCAGCGGCTTCAGTGAATGGTACCCCGGTTCCAAGGCAGAAACGAGGATGGGTGGGCAGGGGTGAGAAACGTCCTCACCCCAAGGCTGGCAAAAGCCAGCGGGCAGCAAGGGAGCAGCCAGCGACAGGAACACAGCCTCTCGGAACACCGCCAAGTGACCCACTCAGCCAATCAGGTCCTGTAAGTGCCCATAATACAGCACCGCCCAATGACAGGCTCAGCCAATCAGACCTGCCCTCTAATAGAGCACCGCCCCAGTGACACACTCAGCCAATCAGGCCTGCCTCCTCATAGAGCACCGCCCCGGCGACGTGCTCAGACACTCAGGCCTGTCTTCTAACACCTGGTACTCATTCAGCAATGGTTAACCCACTGACACAGGGCTGTGTGTTCCAGGATCCAAGCACTCTCCAAAATCCCCACTTCTGGACAGGCAAGATAACTCAACAGACTGAGGCGCTTGCTTAGGCAAATGAAGGGACCAGGGTTCGATCCCCTGCCTGCCATACCTGCCCCATCGCCGGGGTGCGCTGAAACAATGACTGAACTAGGCATGGCCTGTAGTCCCAGCTCTTGGGAGGCTGAAAACAGGAGAATCACTATGAGTCCAATCTGTGCAGTGAGACTCTGTAGACGCTGTACTAAAATAAATAAATAATAATAATCCCCACTTCTGAACACAGGAGACTTTGGGGAAGAATTTTACTTATTTATTTATTTTTCCATAATTTTATTGAGAAACAAATAGCAATGAGACAGTTTCAAACCAATTTGGTGAGACAGTTTCAAACCAATTTGCTAGGACAGTTTCAATAACTAACACATTGCATACATTCTTCCTAGTGGTTAGTTGCTGTGCAAGATGCGGACTTGATATCCTATTTACAAACATCATTAGAGCAAATCCCTCTATTCCTTAAGAGAATGTAACTATATATCTATCCTAACCACTTTGAACACACAGATACAAAATGGACATTCATCTGTATCCCCTTTTTTTTATTAAGTTCAATAATTTAAATATTATAGGTGTGTAAATTCAGCAAAAGAACTAAAAGAGTTCAGTAGTCCATAATAGTATTGGGCCTTCCGCTTCATTGGCAATGTCAGAAATTGTTGACCTGAGTCTCCTACAGCTCAACATAACAGCATGGCTTTACTTCTTATATTTCGCTTTTATACTTTTCTGCTGGGTGGTTAAGACCAAGGTAAAGCAAGATCTATGCAACAAGAGTTGTAGCTTTTGGGTCTGATAAGGTCAGTGAAATCCTCTCAGGACTTATCCTGAGATCCTGTACCTCAGATTGTAGAACTTTTGTCAGTGTCAGCCATGAGGATGAGTCACGGCGAATGCTTGGCCACTGTGCTCTCTGTGAAAGCTTGAGAGAATGTTTTCTCTCCATGTGATTCTCCTTAGGCACACTCTACATCATCGATCACTTTCCTCTTTGGCCCCATAATCTCCTTGATCAGAAAATTTGGGAC
>NW_004524601.1:14468832-14469888 GCF_000260255.1 Octodon degus
TTTGTTCTGTGTTAGTGTCCTCTGCACTTGTTACGGGTGGGCTTGGGTTCTGATGTAGCATTTTGTTCCTTGTAGTCATTTTGTGTAGCACTGTCCTCTGCCCTTTGTTGTAGATCTTCGGTGTAGTTTTAACCTTTACACGTACTGAAGTTCATGTGGAGCTCTACAGAGTTTGCACTTATCCAGATGCATCTAGCTTAGGTCTGGCTGCTGTGCTCAGCTCCTTCCCGCTGTGGACCTGGGCTAGGACTGGGTCTGGGAGTTCCGGGAATTCGGCAGAAATTCTTCCTGGGCCGGAAGGGTGGGGAGGTAGGGCGGAGTTGTGGGGGGCGGCCCGAGGGGACGGGAGAGGGTTTGGCCCACGCTGCGCCTGGGCTGGGACTGGTTCCACCAGCACAGTTTAGCAGGAAGCTCTCCACACACTCACCGGACCTGGGCTAGGACTGGGTCTGGGGGTTCCCGGAAGTCAGCAGAAATTCCTACTCGGTGGGAGGGGTGGGCGAGGTTCGGAGGAGTGGTGGAGGGCGGCCCGAGGGGCTGGGAGAGGGTCCGGCCCACGCTGCACCTGGGCTGGGACTCTTGAGGAAGAATTTTAGATCAAAACCATAACAATAGTTAATTTCTAATTGTGACTAAGTGATCAACAATCTTTATCAAAGCTGTGTATGTATAAGATACTATTTACAGTTTTAGGTATCCACTGAGGAGCTTGAAGTTTATCTCCTGTGGCTAGGGCCAGCCAAATAGCTCAGTGGATTAAAGCACTTGTTTTTGCAGATGCACCGACTGGGATTCGATTACTAGGGCTGCCATCCGGCTTCACCCCCAAGGCGTGCTGCGATGGCGAGACTGGGAGTCGTGGCGCGCACCTGTAATCCTTTGTCTTGGGAGTCTGTAAACAGGAGGATCACTCTGAGTCCGAACTATGCACTGAGAGCGTGTAGACCCTGTACTAAATATCTCCTGTGGCTAAAGGTGGTTTACTTTATTCCTAGTTTATCAATACCTTAACTGATTATATAGGATAAATACTATTTTATAATAGAAATAATTTGA
>NW_004524601.1:14469988-14476541 GCF_000260255.1 Octodon degus
GGTTCCAGATAAATTTTAGGAATGATTTCTCAACCTCTGTGGGGTATGTTGGTGGTAGTCTGATAGGGATTGCATTAAATCTATACAGCAATTTTGGGAATATGGCCATCTTCACAATGTTGGTTCTTCCTATCGAGGAGCACAGGATATCTTTCTATTTTCTGAAATCCTCTAGGATCTCTTTTTTAAGAGTATTGTAATTTTCATTGAAAAGATCTTTGACTTCTTTAGTTAGGTTAATTCTAAGGTATTTCATTTTCCGCATTGCTATTGTAAAAGTATTGTTTCTATAATTTCCCTCTCAGTGTGTTTGTTGTCTGTGTAGAGGAATGCTATTGACTTTTGTGTATTGACTTTATAACTTGTTATGCTACTGAATTTCTGTATTAATTCTAGTAGCTTCTTGGTGCAATTTTTTTTTTTGTCTTCTAAGTAAAGTATCATGCCATCCACAAAAAGGATAATTTAATTTCTTCTTTGCCTATTCTTATTCCTTTTATTTCTTTCTCTTGTCTAATGGCTGTAGCTAATGATTTCATAACTATATTGAATAGGAGTGGTGAGAGAGGACATCCTTGTCTTGTATCCTTTGTAAGAGTAAAATACTTGTTTTTCCCCATTTAGGATGAATACTATTTTATAATAGAAATAATTTGATATTGTGTGCAGTTTTTTTTATAGTTTTCTTTTTTGTCATGATGAAAAAAGAATCATTTTCATAAAAGACCCATTTTTGTTTAATATCTTCATCCTTTTCTCAACCGTAACAATCATCATGACATTATTTAAAAACAATGGACGATATGCAATTTATCCATATGACTTTATTAGTACCCCACATTGAGTTATTTTAATCTGAGCCAGAAATTCTTTTACAAGAGGGTTGCTAGGAAGTTTTATTTGAAAGAACAGGTACGTGAGGGTCGGTCAAATAGCTCAGCGGATTAAAGCACTTGCAAGAAGGTGCATGGGCCCCAGGGTTGGATCCCTGGGCCTGTCTTGATGGCCCCGCCGAAGGGGCATGCTGAGATGGCGATTGAAACAGGATGTGGTGGCGCGCACCTGTAATCCCAGCTCTTGGGAGGCTGTAAAGAGGCAGATCACTATGTCACTATAAGCCCTGAACACTCTGTACACCATTCCCTTAAAAAAGGAAAACGAACAGGCGCATGGAAGCAAGAGAAACAAACAACTGCAGAAGAGATGTCAAATTTTTCAACAGTTGTGTACACACACACATGCACACACACACACACACATGCACACACACACACAAACAGTTAAGTGGGGAGCTCTGGAGGTGAAACAAACTGTGTCTCTGGAGGACTGGAAGGACAGATCTCAGTACTGTACCAAAATAAATGTTATGTATGTGATACATGCTGTAAACTATTATATATATTCAGTATTCAGAGTGACATGGATCAAGGATAGAATGGATGCTGATAATTTTCTTCACTTATGGCTCATTACAAATTCCTTACCTAATCTTCTGTGAAGACTTTGCCAAGCACAGGTGACTTAGAAGACAGGGCAACTGTGATGGACCCTTTGCTCTGAGTCTTTTGCGCTCCTGTTCACCTTGTCATTTTCTGCTAGGGCCCAATCTTCCAAAAATAGGTAGAACGAAGGTATTAAAAACCCCACTGTCTCCCAGTGGATGAATGCATATTTTTACTGTCACTAATATCTAGCATCCCATGATTTCAAGATTAATTCACCAGCTAGCAGGGTGAATCCTTTCCATGTTCTTCTAAAGCAAGAAACCTGAAGTGGCTCATTAACAGCCTACTAGGAATCTTGCTGTGCCCTATAGTCAAACAAAAGTCCCTTCTGGGAACCAGAGTATTGTAAATAAGATTACTGCCACCTCCTAGTTAGCTGTTATGACCCACCAGTTGGGAGCATCTCACCAACAACAGTCTTGAATGACCCAGAGTGGACACCTGTGTTTCTTATTAACTATAGGCTTTCAGATACCTGGAAAGGTTTGCCATAAAATAATAAAGAAATAATATCGTATTTTGGTTGCAAAAAATCAGATAAGAATTGGATTCATTTGATTATATAGTATGTCTTAAGTCTTGACTAAGGGCATATGAATCATTTTCTCAAAGCCTTTATAAAATATTTTTAGCAATATTTATGTTACGAGAGTTTTGAGATAGAGCAAAAGTTATTTTTAATGATTTGTAGTTAACTAAAGTGCTTACTTGCTTCTATAACTGAAAAGTGTTATAAGATCAATTTTTAAACTTATTTTAAGAAAGAGGTCATGTAGAGATCACAAAACATGAAAATTAAATAAATATGATTGCCTTAAATATAAGACCTGTATTGTATGTTAACCATTTTATGGTTAAAAAGGATAGTAATTGTATCATAGTATTACAGCAGAGAAAGATTTGTGATTTTACTTACACCTTCTAATTAGTCAGAAATTGTCTCGATTGTTGTACTTTAAATTTCAGAAATATTTCACTAATCAACTGATAAATAGAGACTACCCAGCTGCAGGTAAAATATATAGATTTTATTAAATATCATATAATAAAACAGTTCTTTGAATCTGTTTTTGAGATATTGTGACACAAGTATATAAGACTCTTTCTCTTTTAAATAGGTACTTTCCTCTTCATCTAAGCAAAACAAAAAAAAATAAATTATTCTATGTCAGCATAGAATTAAAATGTAGTCAGGTGTGGTGGTACATACCTCTAATCTCAGCATGTGGAAGGCAGAGACAGGAAGATTGCCATGAGTTTGAAGCCAGCCTGGTCTACCTAGTGAGTTCCAGGCCAGCCTGCATGACAAAGCAAGATCCTATTGCAAAATACACAAATAAAAAGGAAGTAACATTGAACATACTGAATAAAATGAAAATTTTCATCAAGATGTGAGAGAAATTTTTTTACTGTTAAATTGATTTTGGGAATGGACCCCAAACTGTGTATACTTCTTCACAGTTCAAAAAATATGTGCAAGGGCTGGTGAGATGGCTCAGTGGAATAAGCACTTCTCTGGCAAGTGCAAGGGCCTGAGTTCGAACCCTGGCTCTACAAAAAAAAAAAAAAAGATAAATTATTGGGGCTGGGGAGATGGCTTAGTGGAATAAGCGCTTCCTTAGCAAGCGCAAAGGTCTGAGTTCAATACCCGGTTCCGCCAAAAAAAAAAAAAAATGTGCAATTGACATGACTATATGACACATTTTGTTCAGTACCTTGCCATTGTGGCCATCATAAAAATTGAGTGAAACAGAAAAATTAAAAATTCAGGGCCAGGGAGATGGCTCAGTAGAATAAGTGCTTGCCTAGCAAGCGCAGAGTCCTGAGTTCAATCCCTGGTACCGAAAAAAAAAAGAAAATCATCACTAAATGATGTGTCACTTAACAGAAAAATTGAGGTAGGTCTCAGGATCATTCCTCAAAGGTCACCTTGATCCTCCTCCTGAAAGAGTTGACCCATGTGATATTTCTATACATCTGTAGTGCTTTGAAGTATATCATATGACCAAGTGAAACAGAATTACATTTGTCGATGTAAATTTTTTCTTTTGTAATGAAATAATATTGGGGCTGTGGAGATAGCTCAGTAGGATATGTGCTTGCCTGGCAAGTGCAAGGGCCTGAATTCAATCATTGGTTCTGAAATAAATAAATAAATGAAATAATAATTTTATTTCATTTACAGTATTTCAGCCTACATTGTCTTTTGATTTAAATGATTTTCCTGTTACATTATATTAATTTAGCTAGTAAATATAATTTATGGATCAAGACACTAAAAGAAAATAATAATGATCATTGGAAATTACAAAAAGTCCATACATCACAGATAAAAATTGAGATAATTTTTATAGTGCTGACAATCAAACGCAGAGTTTTGTGCATGCTCAACAAACATACCGTTTAGCTGCAATCTCAGACCTGGAATTAGCTGCTGTTCTGTGAACTTTTAGGCAATAAAATAGAAATTAGTTGCTTAAAATTCATGATTAAGTTCTAAATCAATTCTAGATTTAAATTAAGATACTATGAAGAGAGGACTTGCACATGTTATTTTGCCAGAATTTTTGCTTGGTGCACAAGTTGCAAAGGTCTATAGTTATAAATAATATAATATCTGTAGTTTGGCATTATTCTTCTGCAGCATATATTGATATTTGATTGAACAACCAAATTGCCATTTTAAACAGTATGTTCCCAGACATAATTTATGTTTTTGACATCTTCATAAGATTACTCCTTCCAGCTTTTCTGAGACAGAATATTTCTAACTATAAGGATACAAAGTACCTTTTAGGTTACTTTTTTTAAAGATCAGAGAAAAAAATTCTTATTTTCCTGAGATTCCCCCAGTGCCCTCAGCTCTGGTATGCTTCCGGTTTTCTTTGCAGAATAAAAAGGCTAAAGTAGAAATTCTGTCACTCTGATCTGCACCTTGAGTTGCTATTGCTAAAAACAAACAAATAAACAAACAAAGAAAAACTTTCCCTTGAAATCCAAACATCACAATGAGATTGGTTGAAATTACAGGGTTTTTATTTTAAGGCAACTCATCTTCATCAAACCCTTTGGTGAGTAACTTTTGTAAATCTAGATTTTGTGCACTGAAACACAGTGAAAAATCTTGCATATATACATACACAACTCAAAACAACCGATATAGTATCTATATCAAAATGATTACCTTTCAATCTTTCTGTATGTTTCACTTCTTAATAATATAAAAAGCAGTGCTTTTATTTCACTTTTACAGAGCCAATATTTTCTCCCATTCAATGAGTTGCCTTGATGCTCATGTACTTTGAAGGGCAAATAATTAAAATTTTGACGAAGTCTAATTTACCCATTTTTGTGGCCTACCATATCTGCAGCACATCTAAGAATGTCAGGTCGTTGCTGAGTTAATAGTCATGAACATTTGCCTTTCTTTTCCTTTGTATAAGTTTTCATAACCTTAATGTTTAGTTCCTGATCCATTTTGAATTTTCTTTTCCGTATTTCAAGCGAAACAGGGTATCGTCTTCTGGAGCAGGGGAAGCCAGTTGATGGAGAACCATTTGTTGAAAGAGATTTGTTTCTCAGTTCGATGTTGGCAGTCTTCTTCTATGCGACTGACCAAAAGTGTGAGGATTTATTTCTGGTTTCTCGGTTCTGTTCTATTTGTCCATGTTTATCTTTATGCCAATACCACGCACTCCTCATAACTGTATTCAATTATAACTTTCTAGTGAGTTGTCCTTGGAGCCTTTCATGACCTTGTCCCTGAACAGAGCTATCCATGCAAGTGTCATGTTCTTCACAGGACCGTAGAGAGATTGTTTCTCCTAAGAACCAACCAGGTGGTCTGAATTTGTCAACAATTTATTTCCAATCATCAATTTTCCCCTACTAATATTCTTAGCTCTTTTCCAATGCCTGGACTTAACAAAATGTGAAATTAGACAAGTAGCTCCAATAGATGCCAATCCTGCCAGATTATATTCAGTTTTAGTTTGTGTCTGCTATTAGAGAGGGCATTGAAAATTAAAAAAAATATATTTTTCTAATATTTTTGGTTGTAAACATTTTTATGTTGAATATAATATTAATAAAACTGAAATAAGTGATTTGTATGTTATTGAAAAATATTTTTAACCTACTACTTTGTCTATGTAGTAGAATGGAAACTTTATTTAACATGTACAGATAGAATTATTTTGATACTGACAAGCTCAGATGCAGTAAGTCGCATTGATAAAGGGAAGATAGTTGGCTGGGTGTGAAGCAGACTGAAGTTTGTTTCTTTCTATGTCCTGTAATTGCTTTGAAAAGGAATCAGTGATAAAGGCTTTGAGTTCAATATGAACATTTTAAAAAATTATTTTGTCAGTGGGATCAACAGCTTACCTAAAACCTCCATAGTTACTTTATTTCAAAAATAGTTGGTACTGTTTTCTAAATGGAAATAATTGCATATATCACTCAGGAATATAAGAAATATTTTCTATGTATGTTAATTTTGAAATGTTTGCTGTGGTAAAAAGTAAAAAAAAAAATCCTCAGCCATGTGTTCTGTTTTGTTATTTTTATGCACAAGCTTTTTGAATGTAATCATGGATGAACAAGACAAGTGGATAGTCAATTCCTTGTCTTTCAATGTCAGAAGCAGAATCAAATGATTTTGACTGTGTATCATCAATATGTACTCACAACGCCAAATATACTGGCATTTCCTCAGTTTTCATTTTAGGTCAGACTCGTGAGAAATAGGCTCAGATTCATGAGAAATGGAAATCAATAGTATGTGTTCAACTCTACAAGGTGATTCTCTGGAGAATGGCTGACCTCTGCTGGGGTGTGAAGAGCCCCAGATCGCTCAGAGCCAGAGCTGAACTTGGCTTTGTGTGAGCACACAGTACCCAGGAGAACCTTCTGCAAGCTTGGGAGTGGGGGCCGCAGTGCATATTCACCGGACAGTAAAATACCGGCTATGTGATCCCTCGGGAGCGGTTTTGAGCAAGGCAGTGACACACACACGTGCCCACGTACACACCCCTTTACACCACTCT
>NW_004524601.1:14486178-14488949 GCF_000260255.1 Octodon degus
TAGAGGTAAGTATTATAATGATACCAAAACCAGGGAAAGACACAACTAAGAAAGAGAACTACAGGCTGATCTCCCTCATGAACATAGATACAAAAATCTTCAAAAAAAATACTAGCAAATAGAATAAAGCAAATCATCAAGAAGATCATAAACCATGACAAGGTAAGATTCATCCCTGGGATGGAAGGATGGTTCAATATTTGAAAATCTATAAATATAATACACTATATCAATAGAACGAAAACTAAAAACCACATGATCATGTCCATTGATGCAGAGAAGGCTTTTGACAAAGTCCAATACTCACTCATGTTCAAAGTCCTACAGAAAATTGGAATAGATGGCCTCTATTTCAATCTGTAAAAGCAATTTATGAAAACCCAATGGCTAACTTAATCCTAAATGGGGAGAAACTGAAATCTTTTGCTCTTAGATCTGGTCCAAGACAAGGATATCTTCTATCACCACTTCTATTCAATATAGTTCTGGAATCATTAGCTACAGCCATTAGACAAGAGAAAGAAATAAAATGAATAAGAATAGGCAAAGAAGAAGTTAAATTATCTTTCTTTGCCGATGACATGATACTTTACTTGGAAGATCCAAAAATCTCCACCAAGAAGCTACTAGAATTAATACAGAAATTCAGAAGCATAGCAGGTTATAATGTCAATACCCAAAAGTCAGTAGCATCCTCTACACAGTCAACAAACACACTGAGAGGAAAATTGTGGAAACAATAACTTTTACAATAGCACCAAGAAAAATGAAATACCTTGGAATTATTCTAACTAAAGAAATCAAAGATCTTTTCAAGTAAAATTACAGTACTCTGAAAAAAGAGATCATAGAGGATTTTGGAAAATGGAAAGATATTCCATGCTCCTGGATAGTAAGAAACAACATTGTGAAGATGGTTATACTCCCAAAATTGCTATACAGATTTAATGCAACCACTATCAGACTACCACCAACATACCTTACAGAGGTTAAGAAATCACTCCTAAAATTTATCTGGAACCAGAAAAGACCTAGAATAGCAAAGGCAATTCTGGGCAATAAAGACAAGGCAGGAGATATTACAATTCATGACTTGAAATTATACTACAAGGCTACTGTGAAAAAATCATCATGGTACTAGTAACAAAATAGACCCAAGAATCAATGGAATAGATTAGAAGATGCTGAAGCCCCTATGAACACACTCAGCCACCTTATCTTTGTCAAAGGGTCCAAACATACTCACTGGAAGAAAGATAGCCTCTTTAACAAATGGTGCTGGAAAAACTGGCTCTCTACATGTAGAAAATTCAAACTTGAACCAGGTCTATTGCCATACACTAAAGTCAAAATGGATTAAAGATCTAAACATTAAAGCAGAGACACTAAATCTCCTGGAAGAGAAAGTAGGAGGAGCTCTTGAAAACATAGGAGTAGGCAAAGAGTTCATGAACAGAAATCAAAACACAAGGGAAACAATTGAAAGAATTAAAAACTGGGACCTGCTCTTACTGAGAAGTTTTTTCACGTCAAAAGAAATTAACTAACAAGGTGAAAAAGCAACCCACACATTTGGAAAAAATCATGGCAAATAAGTACTCAGACAAAGGTCTGCTCTATAGAGTTTATAAAGAACTAAAAAACAGTAGGGCCCCAGAATTTAAGGACCCAATCCAGAAATGGGCATCCGAGATGAACACACATTTCTCAGAGGAAGAAATTAAAGAAACAAATAAATATATGAAAAAATGCTCCACATCACTAGCCATCCGCGAAATGCAAATTAAAACAACATTGGGATATCATCTGAACGGATGGCTATCATAACGATATCACCCAACAACAAATGTTGTATTGGCTATGGGGAAAAAGGAACCCTTCTCCACTGCTGGTGGGAATGCAGACTGGTGCAGACTGGTGCAACCGTTATGGAAATCATTATGGAGACTCATTAGAAAAGTTGGACGGGAAATCCCCTTTAAACCTGCTATTCCTCTACTGGGAATTTTCCCAGAGGATCTGAAAACATCATATCATAAGAATATATGTGTGCCTATGTTTATAGCAGCACAATTTATGATAGCCAAATCTTGGAAACCACCAAGATGCCCATCACCTGAGATATGGTTGGAAAAGATATGGTATTTTTACACAATGGTGCATTATCCAGCTATTAAGAATGATAAACTCGAAGCCTCTATATTGAAGTGGATGTCACTTGAACATATACTCATAAGTGAAATAAACCAGACACATATGTGTAAATATCTTATAGTCTCCCTAGTATAAGAACTCAAAAGAAGAAATACATATAAAAGGTATAATACAAGTAAAAAGAAAGCAGGATCTCAAGGACTGACTAATCAAGAGAGGGAAAGGAGAAGAGCTAGGAAACATGAATAAGTCAAGCCATACAGTTATATGTAGAAGATGGGCAAGGCAATGATCCTAAGAATCTTCAGAAGATTTTTGAATCTAAAAGTTAATTGGAAAGATTCTCACCCTGACTAACTATATATCCTGATACCTGGGAACTAAGCTACTGCACTGCAGATGGTCATCTGTAATAGTAGTTTCATGCTTGGAGTGCCTGTCATTTTTGTCTTCTGAATATGGGCTGCTTGTCATGATATGCCAGTTGCTGCTATGATGTCTCTCAGGTAGATAGTTCTTCAAAAAGTAGGGGCGGTGAATGAAGGCAACAGACAGGAAAAGGAATATTGTGGGACTGTCCTGCTTCAAGGTTGTATATGGTGAGATTTTTGGACTTA
>NW_004524601.1:14489382-14490968 GCF_000260255.1 Octodon degus
ATGGCCGTGACTCATCCACATGGCTGACACTGACAAAGGTTCTACAATCTGAGGTACAGGATCTCAGGATAAATCCTGAGGGGATTTTACTGACCTTATCATACCCCAAAGCTATAACTGTTGTTGCCTAAGTCCTGCTTTACCTTGGTCTTAACCATCCAGCAGAAAAGTATAAAAATGAAATGGAAGAAATAAAGTCATGCTGTTATGTTGAGCTGTAGGGGACTCAGGTCAACAATTTCTGACATTGCCACTGAAGCGGAAGGCCCAACAATATTATGGGCTACTTGACTCTTTTAGAATATTTTGCTGAGTTTACACACCTATAATATTCAAATAATGGAAGTTAGGAAAAAAACATATACAGATGAATGTCCATTTTGTATCTGTGTATTCAAAGCAGTTAGGATAGATATATAGTTACATTCTCTTAATGAATAGAGAGGTTTATTCTAATAGTGTTTGTAAATAGAATATCATGTCCACATCTTGTACAGCAATTAACCACTAGGAAGAATGTATGCAATGTGTTAATTATTGAGACTGTACTACCAATTTGATTTGAATCTGTCTCATTGTTATTTGTTTATCAATAAAATTATGGGAAAAATGGGACAAACTTAAAGGACATTAAATACTTAAAACAAGTAGATTAATTGTAAATAAAGGGGATGGTATTTTTTTTCTATTAGCTCAAATACAAATAGTAGAGAGTACATTAACACAACTTAGTGTAAAAATTATTTTAGAGACAGGAAGATTGCTATGAGTCTAAACTGTGTAGTGAAACACTATCAAATAAACAAATAAGTAAAAATTTAATAAAATAAAATATTTTAGAAACAACTCCTTTTTGAGTAGTTTCATTTGCTGTAATAAAATTTTAAATAAAACTTTTACCCAGCTCTAATGTGCTGCACTTAGAATCGTGGCTGTCTGGGATGCTGATGGGTGAGAATGTCAGGTACTGGGCCAGCCTAGAAAACTGAGAGCTTGCCTCAAAATTAAAAAAAAAATAAAATAGGTTGGGAGCATAGCTCAGTGACAGAGTTACTGCCTAACATGTGCAAGTTCCTGGGTAAGGACTCAGCACTGATGAATTAATTAGTTATTAAAATTAAAAATTTAAATATTTTTCTTGACTTTAGAAAACAACTCAACCTGGCATGATGGCACATGCGTGTAATCCCAGCATTTGGGAGGCTAGAGCAGGAGGACTGTTGTGAGTTCAAGACCAGCTTGGGCTACAAATCGAGCTCAAGGCCAACCTGGGCTGCAGAGAGAGACCCTGTCTCAAAAAGAAAACCAAGTGTTCACCTTGAAATTTAAAAAATTGTCCCAAACAGTGAATCCTAGAGGATAAAACTCAAATGGCACAATAATGCTCAGAGAATAAATACTTTGGAGGAAAAGATATCTTGGTATTTAGGGCTGTGTTGATGCTTTCTCAAAGAAAACTTGTGGATCTTTGACTCATTAGAAGAATATTTGTTATATTTTCTACAATACATCTTTTCTCCTTTCTTTCTTTCTTTCTTTCTTTCTTTCTTTCTTTCTTTCTTTCTTTCTTTCTTTCTTTCTTTCTT
>NW_004524601.1:14491068-14498280 GCF_000260255.1 Octodon degus
TTCTTTCTTTGTTTCTCTCTCTCTCTCTCTCTCTCTCTCTCTCTCTCTCTCTCTCTCTCTCTTTCTCTTTCTGTTTCATTAGTACATGCTTGAAGTACATAATCCTCAAAAGTCTAAAAATAGAAATATCATTTAACCTGGCTATCTTTCTTAGGGAAACTTACATACAGAACAAGAATGAGAAAAACTACAGCCCTGTCGGAGTCGTGTTGTTTCTGGGCTGGGACAGCACCGGCCATCTTCTTCCTATGAGACCCTCCACACGCCAGCACCCCTTGTGGTCTGCATGTCTGACTTCCTAAAGGGTAAAATGTACTCTCGGTCCTGGAAAGTTCTGAGCTGTCAGGCACTTGCATTGTGCTAATATGTTCTAGCAAAGCCCCTATTTCTGAAAGGCATCTGCAAATTCTGGGTGGGCTTATGGGATCCATTGCTATCCTTCAAGCTCTGTCTGGCTTCTATTGGAGATAGTTAATGGATTCAATCGAGAGAAAATGAGGGCCACCATCAATGTACCCATTAGATCTTGAGGAGTTGCAATAATTTGTGCTATTTTCCCCACAGAGTGATATTATGTTGGTGTACTAATATGTTAAGAGTGTAGTTTCAGATGTCACAGATTGGACTCTCTGGACTGAAAAAAGAACTTTGCCCCACATGCAAGGTACCAGCATGGACATTATCTTTTTGCAAGTTCCCAAGATTCATAACATGATATTCAAAACAGCATGCTAGAAGGCCCTATTTATTGGGGCCCTATTCAGTTGTTAAATCTTATATCATAAAATAAAATAGAATAAATCGTATCATGGAAGAGTACTTCCACATTAATAGTTTACTTCTATCTCTATCATCTCTATCTCTATCTCTATCTCTATCTCTATCTCTATCTCTATCTCTATCTCTATCTCTATCTCTATCTCTATCTCTATCTCCATTTCTATCTCACATTGACTTAAGTTCTGGTTTTCTTGGTCCAGAACTTTGAAAATACAATCCCATATATACTCTACTGATATCTTCAGGGAAATGTTGATCAATTACTTAATTCCATTAAAACAAAATCCTTTTATCCCTTTGGAAGTATGAATAATTCTGTGGATTTGTAAATGTTTTATTTTCCTTTAAAATTTCTGTAGTGATCAAAGGAAGAAATGGGGAATGATTATATGAAGATGGAGATTTGGAGTTATTTTTCTCTGCTACCAAATCCTTTTTCTGCTTCTATACATTTCCTACCCTTTTCCATTTATTTTCTTCAATACCTGCATGACATTCAGAAATAACCATTTTCTGATGACACTCCATATCTTACAGAAGGAAAATGAATAGCTCCATATGTAAGTTTCAGCCAATCCCTCATATGGTTAATTTATAGGCAGATAACAAGAGCTAAAAGTTTGATGCAACTGAAAAATCAAATACAAAACTTGATTATGTATTGTAGAATTGAAATGTTGTCTTAAATCCCCTTAATTAGAAAGCCCTAGATATTTGTTTCAATGCAATATCATTTAGCCTAGAAAAAGTGAATCTTTTTGAAATGCGAAGTCCTTTATTTGCTGGCAGCACCATTCATTGTCTCCTCAAGTTCTTACTCACTACCCAGTTGTCTCACACAGACTTTCTTCTCAACATGGTTATTGCATTACAGTAAAATAGATGCCAGGAATGAGTCTCTGCTTACAGAGTTCAGTGATTGGCTTTGTCCTCTATCATTTGAAAGCATCTGGCTTCACATAACTTACAGATGACCAAAGGAAGATACGTACTATGGCTGTCAGAGACAGCAAGCTGCAAAGAAGGTTCTGTCCTATAGAATACTGTGCTTAGCTATTTGCACTGATGTGAGATTGATACTTAGAGCTCCTTTTGCCCAGTCCCACTATATGTGCCTGGAATCTACTGTTGAAAAGTGGCAGTGCTTCCTTTCATTATTTTCTTTAATAAGCCACTTGATCAATTTCCTATTCATGCCTTTAACTTGAAACTTGAGTGGTAGTCTTATGTTGCAAGGGAAACACCACATTTGGGTGTTTGGGCAATGTGGCTGGTGACTGGAGAGGAAAAGTAGGGAGTAACTGGATATGTAGGGGTGGCTGGCAGGAATACTAAGGGAGCAGTGAGGTCTACTGCACAGTGCAAGCTTGGAGGCTGTGACTGGAATGCTAGAAATTTTCTAACATGACGTTTAATTTTCAAGGTCAGTAGTAAAAAAATTACTGGAAAACTAAATGATTTGTCAGTATCTATGAAGGGCTAAAGGTAAGTCTCTCCTAGGGTCTAACAATTTTTCTCCTTAAACATATTCTATCAAAATGCATGCATTGTTTAGATGTATCAGCACACTAAAATGTGTATATATGTGTACTACTTTTCATAGAGAAATACTGGCAATAACTCAAACTTTCATTATAATATAATGAAAAAATTATAAAACTATGGATAATATTAATAAACCTCACAAAATATTAGGAAAAGATTCTAGATGGAATAGAATATATATTCAATTTGTTCCATATGTATAATGCTTTAAAGTAGGTAAGGGGGCTGGGGACATGGCTCAGTGGAATAAGTGCTTGCCTGGCAACCACAAGGACCTGAGTTCAATCCCCGGTTCTGAAAAAAAAAAAAAAAAAAAGTAGGTAAGAGCCTGTAATGTTTAAATTCAAAGCAGTGGGTGATCCCAGAGGGAAGAGCGAGAGGAAGGGAGTGTGACAAGAGTTTCCAAAACATGTTCATATTAACTGCTGTCCAGATCTTGATGACACAGCAGTATGACATTTAGAAACAATATTTGACTTGTCCATTTTATAGGTGCGTTTGTATGTGTAAGGATTTTGCAAAAGGTGAATGTATTTACGCACAGAAGAAAAAGGCAACATGATAAGGCAGGACGATTAAGGGCTTAAGGGAGGGTTGGACAGTCCATCAGTAGACTGTTAACACCTTAATATTGAACTTCTTCACCTCCAGAATTATGAAAAATGCTTGAGTAAGCCACCTTGTTTAAGGAACTTCGTTAGAGAAACCTGAGCTAGGACAACAATGAAAAAATACTTTTAGTGAGAATTGTAGAACACTTAAAAAACATTTTAAAAGAAATTTGTAATATTAAATGCTGACAGTGGAGAAGACAAAAAGCAGAAAGTGAGTTGCTAAAAACGAGCACAAAATTAGATTACAAATTACATGAGCCTCCAGATAAGATTAGAAAAATTCACATAGAAGTTGGATTGTGAAAGAGTAGACGGGAGGCGGACATGATCGCAGAGACAAACATAGTGAGGTGAAAGATTGAGGGGCTTATGCACCTATTTATCTTTGAATAAATAACAAAGCACCCAAATTTTGAAAGCTAATATCAATAAAAAGAATAAAAATAAAATGAAAAGAATACTATTGTTTGTACCAGAAAGAGGTTATAAATTTTACAGAAATTAATAATGGCTGTTCTCCATATTATCATAAAATACAACAACATCAAGCCAAAATTTAAAAATTTAATGAAAGTCAGTTTTCTAAATTATTAAATTTTATCAAGAATTACTCAAGAATAAAAGGAACAAATTCAAAAAACCATAGCTACTGAGCAAATCGAATCATCACTTAAATTTTTTCCAATAAACAACACAACACATGCAGAGAATTTTATTGGAGGAACTGCAGAAATCATGCACAAGATACTGCTTCAGACAAAGGAAGTTAATTTACAATATAAAATGTGTGTTACTTGGCTCTTATTGTGTAAAGTTAGTTGACTTTTCATTTATTCATTTATTTTGCGGGACTAGGGATTAAACTCAGGACCTTGTGTTTGCCAGGCAAGTGTTTATTCTATTGAGCTATCTCCCTGGTCCTAGTTGATTTTTATTACAATGAAATGCTTTATTGAACATTGAGGCCATGCAACAGCTAGCATGTGCACTATTACAGTGTGGGTGCTGTCTTTCTCAGTCGGTCTTACATGTGGAAGATACTGTCTCCCACATGGAGAATCCATGACCTAAGAACAAAGGGTGGCACTGTATGCCAATTGTGCTTTTTATAAAAATTTTCCACAACAAAAGGAAAAATATTGCTCTTCATTCATTTGAATTTATTTATTTATTTATTTATTTATTTATTTATTTATGCTGGCTCAGTCCACCCTGAGGGCGGGGCTGGCATGGCATGTGGTGCTGGGGACAATTGAATGTCAGTCCCTTGTCACTTGAATCTAGACAGCTAGCATCCATGAAAGTAATAGTTTCACCAGTAACCAAAGCCTAACTCCCTTGAACTAAAAAATGGTATTTGTACATATTTCTTCAAATGCTGCATTGCCTGGCATGAATAAAAACAAGAAGCACGAGTTTACTTTTAGTATCAGGTGAAAATATGATTCTTATTTCTATTTGTTTTCCTATATATAAAAGTTGGGAGAATGGATAGAGTCCACTGATTTCCTGAGATGTCCTAAATAGCCTTAGAAATTTAATGGAGGATTACTAAAATTTTACTTGTACAAAGAATTATTAAGTGCTTAAGGATTTTTTTCTTTCTTTTTCTTTTTTAAAAATGTATTTGGTTGTTACAGGGCCTCACTATGCAGCTCGGACTCATAGTGAACCTCCTGTTTTTGGCCTCCCCAGCTTTGGGATTACAGGCATGTGCCACCATGCCTGAGCTCTGTGGCCAGCTCAGCCCACATTGGGAGTGGAGCTGGTGAGGCATGTGGTGGAAGGACTGAACTGGTCTCTGTGCTTGTCTAAGCTTGCCTAAGAAGGTGCTTTAGCCTGCTGAGCGAGCTCGCTGGTCCTAAGTGCTCAGAAATTTCAACATGAATATTTCTTTTGTTGTCAAGTATAAGAAACACGTAATAGCTGAATTTTGGTAAAACTTCAAAAATGCTTTTACTTACTGACTACTGACTATATATTGGTAAGTTCTAACATAATCATGCAAACATAGATTTAAATAAATAGCTGGCCTAAAGAGAACCCTCCTAATTTTAGTTGCAAATAATGTAGAACTACTATAGTTTATTTGATTAAAAAATCTAAATACATAATTCTGTTATTACTTGAAAGAGAAAAAATATATAAACTAGAATATAGAACATCAAAAGTTTTTTTTTGATATAAACTACTTGTCACTTTACTAGTATAGTGTTTTACAAATTAAAGCAACAGTCTATTTATGGGAGGGAAAGAGAAAGACTTGGAATACAGAACTCAGATTTTCCAAGTGACTAAAGTACTATGTGTCTCTTATTGTTGAGATTCTTAATAAAAAGGAGATCAGAAATTGTTGTTTTAATCTGAAATAATTGTAAGAAGAAATGCATGATTAAACATGATATTTTTTCTATAGAATAGTTTTGAAAATTTAGATATTTGTTAAGAATATTTTCTGTATTAAAGACAGTTGAGAAAAAATAGTCATCTCTTGAGAAAGTGATGAAGTCTCTTCCTTATTCACACATGAATGTAAAAACATAAAAATTCAATTTTAACTCTGAGAAATTCTCAAGTTTGGTTAAACTACTTAATATTCTAAGTGATCGTAGTAAAATTTGATTGTACCAAAATTTATAATCTCAGGGAGGCATACTTTTTCATTTCCAATTGACATACATTTGTCCATGTCAAAGACAAACTTAAGCCAGTCCTAGCCCAGGCCCGGTGAGTGTGTGGGAGAGCTTCTGGCTACCTTGCGCCTGCGGGACCTACTACTGGTCCCAGCCCAGGGGCAGCGTGGGTGAGACCCTCTTCCACCCCCTTGGGATGACCCCCACCACTCTTCAGCACCTCCCCCACCCTGCCCGCTGAGTAGGAATTTCTGCTGCTTTCCGGAAACCCCAGACCAGGTCCTAGACCAGGCCCAGTGAGTGTGTGGGAGAGCTTCCCACTACCCTGCACTGGTAGGACCCACTATTGGACCAAGCCCAGGAGCAGCGTGGGTGAGAACTTCTTCTACCCCCTTGAGATGCCTCACAACACTCCGCAACACTTCCCCCACCCTGCCTACCCAGTGATAATTTCTACTGTGTTCTGGGAACCCCCAGACCCAGTCTAGCCCAGGTCCAGTGAGTGTGTGGGAGAGCTGCCTCTCCCCCCTATTCCATTTTGTCCCCTCCAGACTCAGCTGAGGCCTGGCATACAGGCCTGGGGTGAAACCCTGCAGCTGCAGTCCCTGTAGAGAGGGTAGAGGATAGAACAACCCAGCTAGTCCAGGAGCAGAAAATCTTGCCCGACGGGCACAACAGATTCACCCCCAAGGGCAGCAGCAGGAAGGAGCTGAGCACAGCAGCCAGACCCAAGCCAGGCACAGCTGGATAAAACAAATCTTTGTAGAGCTACACCTGAACTTCAGTAAGTGCCAAAGTTATAACTACAATGAAGATCTACAACAAAGGTCAGAAGACAGTGCTACACAAAATGACAAGAAGGAACAAAATGCAACCTCAGAACCCAAGCCTACCCGTAATAAGTGCAGAGGACACTAACACAAAACAAATTGAAAATCACACAGCTGAAAGCAATGAATCAACGGCTTCTGAAATAAAGAAACAAGTACAGAAAGGTATAGAGGAACTCAGATTGGAAATAAAAAAAGAAATCCCCAAATTAATAACATCTGCAGTAACGAATCAAATGCAGAAACATATGGAGGAAACCCAGTGCCCAACCAGAACAAGTGCGGAGGCCACTAGCTTGGCTCAAATGCATGAATTAATAGCATCGATAGTAAATAAGCAACAGCAGAAAGGTATAGAGGAACTCAGAGGGCAACTCTTTTCTGAAATAAAAAAGAATTCTCAGAACTCATAGTATCTGAAGTAAAGAGGCAACTACAGAAATATAGGGAGAAAACGCAATCTGAAAAAACACTGCAGTAAAAGAATTTACAACTGCTTCTAAAGTAGATATTGATTAAAAAATAGAGATTAGAAAAATGACGGATTCCTTGAATGAGCAATACAGGAAACAAGCAGAGTCAAAAAGATATAGAAGAAATTAAAATCTCAATCACAGACTTGTAAAACAGTTTAAGTGAAAGTGAAGACAGAGTTTCAGATCTTGAAGATGCTGGTGCAGCTGGTGAAAAGGTAAGAAAGGATCTCTTAAAAACAATGAGGATGCAGAAAAGAATAATCCATCACCTGCAAGGTGAGGCAAAGATGAACAATGTGAGACTAATAGGCATCAATGAGAAAGAAGGAGTCAA
>NW_004524601.1:14504959-14559421 GCF_000260255.1 Octodon degus
TTCTTTCTTTCTTTCTTTCTTTCTTTCTTTCTTTCTTTCTTTCTTTCTTTCTTTCTTTCTTCCTTCCTTCCTTCCTTCCTTCCTTCCTTCTTTCTTTCTTTCTTTCTTTCTTTCTTTCTTTCTTTCTTTCTTTCAGTATTTATTCTCTGAGCATTATTGTGCCATTTGAGTTTTATCCTCTAGGATTCACTGTTTGGGACAATTTTTTAAATTTCAAGGTGAACTCTTGGTTTTCTTGAAATACTTTTTAAGATTTCTTCATACTTTCTTTTTTTTTCTTTTTTTTTTTTTTTTTTGCGGAACCGGGGATTGAACTCAGACCCTTGCGCCTGCTAGGGAAGCGCTTATTCCACTGAGCCATCTCCCCGACCCCCATCTTCGTACTTTCTTAAGAAATCTTGTCCCTTGTTTAATTTCAATAATTCAATTTACCTGTACAGAACCCAGGAATAAGTAACAAAACAAACATATTGTTGTCCTTGGAGCACCAATTGATTTTGCTATTACGCAGTTCTGCCATCGTAGTGAAATGTAGCCAGAGATAATAAAGAGTATGACTGTGCTCTCATTAAATTTTTGTATACAAAACAAACAAAAAGACAAAATTCACAATTTTGTTTTCTAGAGAAAAAGTTTAAAAACAATCACCTGTTCTTACTTGGGTCTTGCAGCCCAGGGAATGTCATGCCTTAGTGCAGCAGTGGCAAATCGAAGGCATGCATGCTGCAGTGGCTGTTTCTGTCATTGAAAAATCTAAATAAAGGGTTCACCATCAGTGAATTAAGGGATGAGGTGGGAGGGAAAATACACTCTTAGTAACTTTCCTGTTGCTAGGGTGCAACATCTAGCCCACAGCTTATAGTGGGAGATGTTTATTTCCGCTTTAGTCTATGCCTGGCCAGCCCTAAGGCAGAAGGGGAAAGTCAGTGAAGGACTGTGGGTAAAAGCTACTCCATAAATGTTACCCAGGAAGCACATGATCCAATCACTGCCCCCCCCCGGCAAAATAAAACCCTTCACCTCTGAGTGCCCAAGGCTTTTGAGGGACATAATAGATCTAACCCATAAAATTCTGCCCCTGGACCCCAAAAGACTCAGGTATATCTCATCATGCAAAATGCATCTAATCCACCTCTGAGAGTCACCAAAGTTTAACACTTCTAACATTTCAGAAAAGTCCAAGTCCAAAGACTCCTCTGATACTCAAGGGAAATTCTAAACTCTTAGTGCTTATAAAAATAAAAAAGAGGGGCTGGGGAGGTGGCTCAGTAGGATAAGTGCTTGCCTGGTAAACACAAGGGCCTGAGTTCAATCCCCAGTTCTGAAAAAAAAAATCAAAAAGAAACTTAAATGCCTCAAAACACAATGGCAGAAGGTAAACAGTCCCATCTTAGAAGGAAAAAATACAAGAATAGGAATCAGACCAAAGTAAGACCCAACAGAGAAAGCATTAAATCATGTAGTTTCATGTCTAGAGCACAAGGTAGGTTATAGTGTGCTGTGAGAATTTTAAAGGGCTTAGGCAATGTTTTCACTATGGTATGGCTGATTTTAGCTCACCTGGGCTCCCTCTAGATGGGTTTCATTCACTGCCTGTAGTTCTCAGAAGATGTTTCAAGTTCATACAACCTCCAACTTCCTGGTACTTCCACTACAGTTTCAGCTTTACTCTCACAGTTTTACATGCTGTCCTCTCAGTGGCTCACTGCCTAGCATCCCAAGCCTTTGTTTGAGATCTGGTTGGAAGCCTCCTTGATCTCCTATTCCTTGCATTCTGCACCCCTGTAAAACCAATACCCTGTACATGATGTCCAGGTTTACCTCTAGTTTTGAACAGCAGTCAGGCCCCCTTGGATTATGTCTGCAGAAGACCCTAAGTGCTTGGGTGGCATGGCAGTGTCAATAAATCCTTCAAAACTAAATCTGGAGCTGACCCTTGTCAAGTAGGGGCCCAGGGGCTGTTTACTTGAATAAAACCATGACATTTTTGCACTGTTGAACCTTCTAAGAGTGGTATCTTACTGATTCTTGAAATGACTCAAGTCATCTTTACTATTGTCCTGACGGAAGGTACTTCACTTCTTTTAAATGCTAACTTATTTAGCAATCATGCTTTCCATGGTCAAACTGTGATAAAACTGAAAACTTTTTTTTTTCCTGTGCTAAAAGCTACCAGGGACACCCATTCCACAGTCTGGAAGTAAACTTGCTTTGAATTTTTTTTTCCATCTGATGAATCAGTTCTCTACATCTCTGTTTCTTGCAAAGTCTCAGGCATGGGCAAAATGAAGATAAATTTGATGGCAGAGTTTAACACACTTGGTCTCCAATCCATCTGCCAATGGAGCTCTGACCAGAATCTGTAATCAATCTCAGTTTACAGCAGTTTTGGCCTTCTGTATACTTCAGCCACAAACCTTTCCAAACACTCATGAACCAGTTCCAAAGGCTTCTGAACCATGCTATCAGTTCTAGTCATAGGAATGAAATCCACTTCTAGCACTCAGAGCTGTCTTAGTCACTTTCCCATTTTGGGGATATAAAACCTGACATGCACAACTTAGAGGAGGGAAGGTTTATTTTAGGGTCACAGATTTAGTTCACGGTTGGCCACCTCCAACTTCAGAAACAGCAGAGCAGAGGGCATTATGGGTGGCACAGGGCATTGTGGGTGGCAGAGGGCATTATGGGTGAAAACCTGCTCATACAGTGTGGTGAGGTGAGCCAGTGGGAAAGGAACAACCTTTCAGGCTCCCAGTACACTGCCTCTTGGACCAGGCCTTAGCTCCTAGCAGTACATTCTGCTACAGATCATCAGAGGGTCAGTGTACCCACGCTTACAATGCACCCACTGTCCATTCACTTTCAGCTTTGAATATATGAGCCTTTTCTGAAACAGTCTAGATCTAAACAACAACATACAGTTTTATGTTTTTGTTTTGTTTTACCTCACTCAGGGATTTTGAATGCTTGCTGTATCACAAATAGCTGCAACTTTTTTTTTTCTTGTAAATCACATTCTTAAAAACCTGAGACCCAGGCTACAAAGTGACGAATTAAATTTGGAGGTGGGACATTCAGTACTAATATTTTACTTATTTTTAAAGAAAATAAATTTTTTTGTTGTTTTTTTCTTTTGGCGGAACCGGGGATTGAACTCAGGCCCTTGCGCTTGCCAGGGAAGCGCTTATTCTACTGAGCCATTTCCCTGGCCCCAATTTTTTTTTAAAAATTAGAGGCAATATGGAATTGTTCTAAACAAAATGACAGAAATTTAACAATGGTTGTTATATTGAATATTGTTGTCCTCAGGTTAGTTGTTCAGATTACTAGACATAAGTGTGCAAAACTGATCAAAAGATTAAAAGGAATAAACAAATTTAAGCATTAACTGTTCCTTTGATTAGATCAGTGGAAATCAGGAGTACCATATACATTTTTTCCTTCCCTCTTTCTTTCTTTTCTTCTTTCCCTCATCTCAGTTGTTTCCTCCCTTTGAGTGGTTCCTTTCCCTTTCAACAGTACCTATTGTACCTTTCAGATTTTATTCACTCTCTCAGCTTCTTACACTAGGGAGACAATATGATATCTATAGATGCATAATGATTTATTTCACTTATAAGTATGGTCTTTAGTTGCATCATCTATAAAATTCTCCAGTTTGTCTTTTTATAGCTGAGTAATATTCCACTGTATAATAGTCTAGATTAGAAATCACTTCTTTGGCTGTAGCTTGTTGAAGTGTGTCCAACACTCAAATATGTTGTCAACTTGGAGGGCCACATTTTAGAACCATACTTAGGTTCCTTGGAAGTTCTGTTTGAGGTTTTAGGCAACCTGTTTTTTCACTTGCTTCTGATTTTTGAATCTAGTTAGTTCATTGGCAGTTAAGTTTTGAATATTTATCTCAGCTTTGACCTGAAAACATTCCTTATGCAACATGTGATACATTTCCTCTAGGTTATTCTGCCAAGATGGGTCTAAGCCTTGTATGTTATTACTTTTCTTCAATCAAGAGCTGATAGGGGAACAGGCCAGAATATTCAGAGTGGTTGCTGGTGGGAGGAGCTTCAGCTTTCACATCTCTCCACAGGAAAAGGAGAAAATGAGTAGTTTAATAGCACTCTAGATTTGATTAAACTGAACGGTTTTCTAGAGGGCTTGCATAATTGGCTCCAGAGAATTTCTTACAACCACATTTGTAGAAATGACACTCATAGAAACAGTGCCAGTACTCTGATTGTTTATTCCTGAAATCATAGAGTACTGGAGAACATTATAAGGTTAATACAAACACTACTTTTAGTTACAACATCTTGACTTCTTATTTTTCTTGAACCTGATATATTCTTTGTATTAAAAGCAACACCAAATTCAATATGATCAAGTAAATCCAGGACTACCTTATCTAAACAAAATGTGGGTAGTTTGTTGCAGATGATAATCAACTTTTATCCTTAATATCTCTTGGTTGAATCTCATGACACTTAAACCTGCTGGACATCCAGTACTTTTTACTTAATTGTTCCATGGCCCACACTTTATTATTAAATTTGGTACAATACAGTGAATGCTGCTGCTGAGTTGAGTCTAACACAAAAGCAGGGTTGGAAAAATAGTAGTCTGTCTACATCCATCTGATTCCCTGAATCTGTTCCCATACAAATCATGTCTGTTCCCTACATCAAAATCACCAGGAAAGGTGAAAGTTGTGTACGTATTCAGGATATCCAGGTGGTTATGAAAATTCAGCAGAGACAGAAAAGAAGACTTTCAGATATGCTTCATGAAGTTGCAAGGATCATAGAATAAGTGTGTGTGAAGTGAGGGAACTGTTTTGAGAGTTGCTAATCTCAGTGTCTTTTACTGGAATAAATACTAAGCATTTATCACTCTTTGATTACAGCCTGTATGTTTTCCAATGCCACATGCCACAGACCTCATATTTTACCTTGAATCCTGAATACAAAGAAGTATTGCAAGGTATGTGGAACAAAAGACATAAATGAATTTTAAGACATGTCTCCTGAGTACTTGATATATTAGAAAGTTAGAGAATGTATATCCACATATTCTTTTCAGGAGATTGCCATTTCATGTTCTTACCAATGAATAACAGGTACGTTTAAGATTGTTTCCTCCCAAGCAAATTAAAATGTTGCTGCTTTGCCTTTACAGCTTTGTACTATTTGTATTTTTCTCCTGCTTAGTGACATAATAGTGTACCTATACTATTCTGCTTTTGCAACCAAAAATTCAACATTCAGTTTCACGTACCACTTGTAAACCTAAACATGTATTAATGTTCATATTTCTCCTTGTTAATCTTTTCCGTCACATTTTCTTTGACTCATTTGTTGTCCTCTTTATGATTTTTTGAATTAAAATTTAAATTAATTTATGTTCTTTTTTCAAAACAAATTTTTCTTCTGAGCTGCTCTAGTTGTATCTCAAAAATTACAATTCTTCTGTTATTGACACTTCTTTGAACTTATATGAAAATAAACTTTTCAAAAATGATATTATCTTAGTGTTTATAATTCTCATAAATCACAAATAGTATAGACAACATTCTGCAGTTATGATGTAATAAAGCTACAAAAATCCTAAAAACTATAGATAGACACAGGCTGAATCTTTTTTGCCTTTGTCTCTTTCATATAAACTACATTTACTACAAACAAGAACTTAAAGTAATACATGAATACTGTAAATCTTTTAGTGGTTCAAATGTAAATAATTTTAAAATGCTCTAAATACACAAGATAACATTTTAACTGAAAAAAAGGAATATTTTGTTCTATTCATTAAAACAGAAAAGCATGAGGGAAAGGCTAAGTACATAAGGATATTATTTATGTATAAATAGCAGAATGATTAAAGTGAATGATATTTCTAGAAGATGAGAAAAATATAACTTTAAAGAAAGAAAATAATGACTAACAAGTTAAAAAAACTCATTAAGTAAAACATTTAGAAATAAACTGGAATGCTGTAAACTTGTCTCAGTGGGATAGAGAATGTTAATTAGAGTATAAAATACTAGAAGAGAATTCAACTAGCAATCCAAGCGGGAATGAGAAATAGACATTTTAAAAGATCCTGGCAGTACTGCGCTTAGCTGAGTTGATGAATGTTACGGATCGCCTTCAACTGGATGAAACAGCCTTGAAGTTGCCGCGATGCACGTTGAAAACTAGGAAGAGCTGAACTGTCTCGGGTTTCCATCTACCAAAAGGTTTGAAAAACAGCACAGTGAAGATCATTCCAGACAGAGTACTGTAAGAATAAATCTCAGAAAATGAGAGAAAGAAAAATGTGAATTATGAGGAGACTCTTCTATTTATGAAACTCTAACTTAGAATTGAAAAACATTGGGCCAAGGAGATGGTTCAGTAGACTAAGTGCTTGCCTGGTAAGCGCAAGAGCCGGAGTTCAATCCCCGGTTCCGCCAAAAACAAAAAGAATTGAAACATATTTTCTTAAGTGAGCGATTACTTATTGCATACTATATTCAAAAGAAAATTAGGCAACAGAATACTTTCATTTGAAATTGTAAATGTTTGGGACAGGGGAGATAGCTCAGCGGCATAAATACCACCCTGTTAAGCACAAGGTCTGGAATTCAATCCCCAATACAAATAATAATAGTAATAATAATAATAATTATTATTGTTATAACTATTAAAAATAAAGAATTATTAAATAAAATCATCTCATCTGATTTTTATAATTTTTTAATCTTGCTATTTCTGTGCAAATTGAATGGTCTGGAAATCACGTAAAATTTCAAAGTATTTAACATTTGTAACGTCTTGAGGCTGTCAATATATTAACTAATACCATTGAATAAGATTATTACCATAGATTAGCCATAGGCTATTGGAAATAAAGCTTTTATTTATAAATGAAATGATGATTACTTTGGAAAATACATTTGTACTCAATAACAAAATTTAGCGTTGGGGATGGAGCTCAGCAGTACAGCACTTGCCTGACAAACTCAAGGTCCTGAGTTTAATTCCCCTACCAAAGAAGAAAGAAAGTGAGAGAGAGAGAGAGAGAGAGAGAGAGAGAGAGAGAGAGAGAGAGATTGGAAGAAAAGAAAGAAAGAAATTTTAGTCATTGTATTTACTGTTTACTGTTTTTAGAAAAAGCCTTTCATTCTCTTTGGTGCTCAGGGATAACTCTACTATGCCTTTGTATTTCAACTCTTCTGTTAGCTTTCCACCTCAGTCTAGTAGAAAAAGAACATGTAGGGTTACGTGGTAACTTTCATAAATAAAGCCAAAACATGCATCACATCCCTTCTGACCACATTTTTTTTTTTTTTTTTACTCAGAACTCAATCACATATTATACCTCGCTCCAGGATTGGGTGCATGTGCGTGTACCATAGCTGAGATGGGTATTCCTTTTTTGCTTATTTCAAAACTATTAGTTTTTGAGACAGGGTCCTGCTATGCAGTTCAGGCTGGCCTTAAACTCACTTTGTAGCCCAGGCTAGTCTCAAACACACCACAATTCAGCTGCCTCAGCCTTAAAATTAATTTTATTGGAACACTTTTGATATCCTTAGGCTTATGTCTTCAAGAATTTTATCTATTTCATCATCCAGTAGATTTTAAAAAATGTTTACATCTTTGATCCACTTTGCTTTTAGTTTAATACATGGTGAAATGAATGGGTTTATTAGATTAAGTCTTCTGCGTGTCTATGGTCATTTCTCATAGCGCTGCTTGTGAAAGATGCTGCCTTTACTCCAGCATGTATTTTTGACCCCTTTTCAAAAATCAAATTGTTGAATGTGCTTGAGGTTGTGTCTGAATCCTCTGTCTGTTCCATTGATCCTCACGCTCTTTTTGTGCCAGCAAGGTACAGCATTTTAACTACCTTTTGTTTAAGTATACTCTGTGAATAATGGTTACTAAACATTGTCAAGTGTTTTTTATCTAATTGCAGCATAATTAAATGATTTTATATTTTCATATGTTCATTTAATATGTTGTGTCATTACCAATGTTAATCTATAATTACATATATGCAATAAATTCTTATTTTACATTGATCTGGAAAAGTACTTGAGTATGAACGTATGGCATTTTATTTAAATTTTTATATGCAAATTGTTCAAAAATTAATTCTTTTTCATTCTAATTTGATATAGTGTGTGTATTCTTCTTTGTGTTCAGGAAGAAAATAAATTATAAACAATAGTAGGTTGAGTCATATTGTGTATAAAGATTTAAAATATACAAATTAATGATTTTATAGCTGACAAATTTTAGTATAGTTAAGAAATGTCCTAGAATACTTTGAATTTACAAAAACCACAAAAGGAAAATAATTAGAAATGTTTTAATCCCTATTTAAAAATCAAGAAATAATTAAGAATACCTAAAAATTTACATTCGTCTTATGATCTGGAGGTAACTCAACCTCAGAAAAGCTCTATTTTTATTTTAATCCCTAGCTTGGCATATTTTTTAATAATTTGGCAGTTTGAATTTGTAGTCAGCAAAATGGATTCTAAATTCACACTAAAAAAGGAAGATTTTTCAAGAAATTGAGTAAATGTAAAAAGGCAATAAAGAGATACTATTTCTGCTATGTATTAAAACTAATTTAAAGTTTGCTGAAGTAAAAATAGATTTCTCCAGTAATTTCACCCTTAAAATTTATCATACAGATAACTAGAGCATATAAGACTTCCACAGCCAGCGCTGTAATGGAACTGATCCATCAAACAGTGCACCCACTCTTTGAGAATAAATGACCACTGCAACCAGCTATTATGAATGGACTGTGATAAGCACTTGCTGTTATCCATTCTGAAAAATGTATTTATTGCAACAATGCTTATTAGACCAAGAACTCAAAAAACCTAAAATAACCAATTGTACTTAACTAATAAAAATTGATATAATATACAGACAAGAAAATAATTCAGTAGCATGGAATAAACTCCACAGCAAATTGTTAATTTTCTCTTCAGTTGTAAAGACATGGGTTCATTATGCAGCTATCCTCTTTTTGAAAGAAGTCTGTTTTGACATAATTGTAGACTCTAAAGGAATTTTCAAAACTGTATTTTGGGCAGAGAACGCTGAGATCTCCCATATCCAGCTTGATGAAGGGTAGTATTTCACGTCGTTATATGCAGCAGTGACAAACCTAGGGATCTGACACTGGTGAGATGTGTTTCTTTAGTTTTGTGTCATCCTGTTGCACAAGTACATTTGAGGTAGGCATCGTGACAATGGGAATATGGAGCTCTCCTGCCACAACAAAGGTTTCCCTCATGGCACACATTCTCCTTCTTCCCCATCTGTAACCCCCAAAGCCACTGATTTGTTTTTCCACCTCCATAATGTTGACATTGCAATGCTGTCCTCTAGGAACCCTTCACATTATTCATCACTTTCAGAGGTGGACCTTTTACTCATGTGATATCCTAAAGGTCCATCCAACTCTAAGTGTCCAGTTTTTCTTTACGTTAGTTATTAGCATTCCGTGGTACAAATGTATCACACTTACTTTACCTAATCTTTCATCTTGTCTTTTTTTTTTTTTCAATTTTTAGCTGTAATTTAGTTTTAAAAATTTCTAGGGATGATCAAAGGAAGCTTCTTTTTTATGTGTTTGGTATAGGCTCTTGCTGCGCAGCTAGGACTCATAGTGATCCTTCTATTTTCATCCTCCCCAATGCTGGGGTTACAGGCATGCATCACCATGCTGGGTCTCAGGGGCTGGCTCAATGCTCCTGGAGGTGGGTCCAGAGCAAACATGTGGTTCAGGGGATCAAACCCTGTGTTCCTGTGCTTGCCTGAGCAGGTGCTTAGTCTGTTGAGCTATCTCACTGCCCCCACAGGAAGATTCTTATAAGCGTATTTTGTTAAATATCTAGGAGTACAATTGTCAGTTGTATCCAGGATAAGCATAGCAAGACCCTCATGTTTCAGCTGCACAATTCATGACAGCTGAATCTTGGAAGTGGCCTATATGTCCATCAACAGATGATTAGATAAAGAAAATGTGGCATTTGTATGCAGTGGGATGCTACTATGCCATAAATAAAGATACACTTGAGTAATTTATAGGAATATTGATACATCTGACACCATAAGGTTAGGTGAAATAGGTCAAGCAGAAATGCTTAAATATTTCATGATTTCTGTTACATGAGAAAGCCAAATTATAAATACAGAGCAAAAAGAAAGGTAGGAATTGAAACTAGGGGGAGAGATCATTCATAAATAGGAAGGGGTGTGAGAGGTTGCAGGAGAGAAGGAGGAGAGGGAAAGGGGATGAACAGGGATTTCGGGTGTGTTATGTACACATACTGACCTCACAGAAGGGACGCGAGCACTGTGTACTGCAAATGGAAAGTAATAAAAGTAAAGACATCAACAAACTACTTTTCCAGAGTGGTTGCGCCATGCCACATTCCCAGCAGCGATGTGTAAGAGCTTCAGATTCATTATACGGTGCTCGCATTTAGTTATCACTATTTTAACACTAGTGTTATTCACTAAAATTATTTAACCAAGAATTTTAAATTAAATTGCTGTTTTCTGCTGTTCTCCTAAGTGTAGTGTAATAACTTACCTCAGTCTTAAGGGTTAGTTATACTGTACATCCCTGCACTTGTCTGTGCGCAACCCACTTACACATTTCTGTGAAATATATATTTCTCTTCAGATCTGTTGATAAGTTTTGAGTAGCTCAATGAAGTTGAAGGAGATTTTTCACTTTCTAGGTCTTGGTACTATCAAATGCTAGTCTGATTTCTTAACAGTGTCTTTGGAGTGTGTGTGTGTGTGTGTGTGTGTGTGTGTGTGAGATACAAATTTTGTAGGAGAAAATGTGAAAGAATTTTGTAATTCTTTTCCAATTTATACTTTTCCTCCTTCATTTCAATTATTTCCCTTTGTAATTGACTCACTCAATCATTTTTATACAGTAACCTTTTTTTTGTAGGGTTCTAGAAATAGATACTGTATTTGCCCTCAATATTATTAATTTTGTATATTTGTTAAGTTGTTTTGTAATTAATAAATCCTTTCAATTTTCTAAATTTGGAGTAACAATCTATTCCAGGTAATGGTAAACAGAAACATGAAATCCTGCAAAATACTATTACCAAGGGCCAGTGAGATAGCTCGGCAGACTAAGCATTTGCTCACGAGCCACCGAGTCTGACCATGGTGGCAGATGCTTGTAATCCCAGGACTGAAATGGCTGAAAGCAGAAGGATCATTCCAAGTCTGAGATGCATAGTGAGACCCTGAAACAAATACATTAAAAAAAACCCTCTCAGCCAGAGTAGGTATAATAAAAACAAAGACAGGTTTCAACAAAGATTTCCCACAAAAAGCTACAGAATTTACTGAGTGTCCCAGAACTTGTTAATAACATGTACATTGTCAGGCTGGGGAGATAGCTCAGTAGAATAAGCGCTTGCCTGACAAGTTCAAGGTCAAGAGTTCAATCCCCAGTACCACCGGGGAAAAAAAAAGAAAAAAAAATAACATGTACATTGTTTATTTATATAATATACAGAGTCTGCCAAAGATGTATACATACTTCAGGAAAAAAAAATAGTATGATACTTTTTCAATAGATAGTGTTATCCTCATATGGGGATAGTAATGGATCTCATATATTGCAGAATACCCACTATACTGCCGACCCTTAGAAAAAAAATTGAAAAATGCATGTGTAGCAATCTCAATGACCAAGGTGACCCAAGTGGTGGTGTGCTGTACTAATAAATGTCTGGAAACATATGGCCACCAGTTTCAGCATGTCTGTGATGGTAGAGACCAAAAATAACTTGTATTCATCTTGTGATGTCAAAAAATTTAGTATAAAACTATTTACACAAGTTTTTCTTTTGTTTACTTCTTTTGGTGGACTCTGTACAATGTAGACTAATTTGCATATATTCAAATATGTAACATGGGTATACATCTAAAAGTACATGTACGTAGTCATGAGTGTGTTTCCTTGGGGAAGTTAACTCATATCGTTGTCACATTCGCCAAAGCATTTGTAAGCCCCCAAAACAATTAAAAGCAATAATTTAGAGACTTGGTTATGCTTGTTTTACAACTACAAAGAGGCAGTGTGAATTCCTAGACTGTCTAGATCATGCACACATTGAGTTACAGGTATATTAGAGTAGTAAATTAGAGTACTGAGAGGGGAGGAAAGACAAAGTCAGAAAATTGGTGGCACAGGTAGGTGTGAAATGCACAAAGAAGGGACAGCACACAGGGGTGTGGTTCTGCATGAATGTTCTTGAAGACAAGTGAGAGTTTTCTCATTTATCCTTGAGTTTCTTTCATCTATCCCCCCTGAACTGTGAACATCATTACAATTTAGAGAAAGGAGAAAATATCTAATTAGGTTGAAGGGTAATTATTGATGTGTGACCAGTTTTTAAAGCTATTTAACAAAATGGAAAGGTAATATAGGCATGTTAGAAGAGTTGAACATTATCTGCCTGGTAATTTTTATGCTATCATGAGTGAAAGAAAGCTTAAACAGATGATGGATTGACTTGAGCTCCAATTTAGCCTTTAGTTATAGTTATGGGCAAAATTCACTCTCAAGCAGTGCAGGAGTGGATACAGGCCACTGAGCTGCATGATTAGATCTTGATATAAGACAGGGGTTGTCTTTTTGAAGCTGACTCTGAAAACATCAAGCAAACACTGTGCATTGATATTTTCTTTTTATTTCCATGGAGAGTAAACCAATAAATTCAGTTATCAGAAAGAAATGGATATTTTTCTATCTATATGTTTCCATCAAAAGTCAGAATTGTGCATGATTTCTTTGACTAAAAAGTATTTCCCGTACATGTATTTTCTCTTCTCAATATTGATTTTATTTTTAGAGAACTTGAGTTTAATGATAAATATCAGTTAGTACATCTAAGGTTATCTACTAGAACTAGTAAAAGCATTTTCCTACTTTTTATATCTTTATTGTATTTATTTCTGAGTACTAGATATGTGATGCTACCTAAATACTAGATTATGATTAGAAAGTAAGATAGCCACGAAGATTCTTTTTGCAGGCATAAACCCATACATAGGACAATGCTTGCTATTTTATAAAAGTGTAAGTAATATGTAAAAAAACATATTTTAATTATAGATTTAATAATTTCTGTGATATCCCTATTGTCTCAGAAGTATGTTATTTTTCTTTCCACCCACTCATGTTATATTGTCCAAAATGTGTCCCTCTTCAGGCTTTTAGCACCTTAACTTAATGTTGCTGGTTTTAGAAATATACGTACATGCAGTAACACAGTATGCCCTCCCTTTTGCTGTATCAGACACAGTACGTTCTTTTTCTCTTTTTTCTTTTCCTTTTTCTTTTCATTTTCTTTTTGCAGAACCAGGGATTCAGCTCAGGCCCTGTGCTTGCCAGGCAAGCGCTTATTCTACTGTGCCATCTCCCCGGCCCTATTGGACACAGTACTTTCCAGCGTTATCAAAGTTAGTAATTGAATAGGTATTTTTGTTTTTATATCTGGTAATGAATTATGTGAATATACCTTGGATTTTTTGGAATCTATTTTGAGTTATGGTTTATGTCAAAGAAGATGAACTGATTTTAAGAATACAATTTGATGAGTTTTGGCTAATTTATATACCCTTGGAACTTCAATCAGAGTCAAAAATTTCTCCTTTAATCATTAAAAATGTCTCTTGATCATTTTTTAAATATTTATTTATTTGGGACAAAGTCTTGCTGCCTTAGACTCGTAGTGATCTTCCTGTCTCAGCCTTCCCAGTGCTGGAATTACACCATGCCACCAGGTGCTGCTTCAGTAGTCAACATGGTGCACCCAGGGTTCCCGGGCTGGCACAGCATGGGGTACTGAGGATCAAACCTGGACTTTGCCTTTGTCAGGCAGGCACTTAGACCACTGAGTTATCTCCCCAGATTCCTTCACTTGATTCTTTTTTTTTTTTTTGTATAGGGTCTACAGGGTACAGGGTCTAGAGGGTCTCACAATGTATATTGGACTCACAGTGATTCTCCTGTTTTCAGTCTCGAAGTGCTGGGATTACAGGGGCATGCCACCACGCCCAGTCTCAGTCACCATCTCAGAGGGGCCCTGTGGTGGGCCGGCACAGAAAGCCAGGGATCAAACCCAGGCTAAGCAGGTGCTTTAGTCCACTGAGCTATTTAACTAGCCATTTCATTTGATTCTTTGTCAGTACCCAGGATCTAGACAGTCATTAAATCACCACTGTATAATTTCCTATTGTGGAGCTACATATAAATTGAATCATAAGAAATTTTGTTTCACTCAACAAAATGATGATTTTTAGCAAGTTCTTTCATAATTTTTTTATTGTATTCTACTGCTGCATGAATAATACTGAGTAATACTAGAAGAACTTTCCTATATTTTCATAGCTATTTTTCTGTTAGTGGGAATTTGTGCTGATCCTAGCTTTAAATACTTAGGAATAAAAGTGTTAGGACTTGTATTTAAATCTTTTGGTGAACATACATATTCATTGCTCTTCAATATTCAATTGCTCCCTCCAGAATACAAATGGACATGTAATTGCCATTAATAGTCTTAATAGTATTAAGACTTCCACTTCATACTTCCCCATGATCTTTACAAAGCGAGTAGCCCACTGGGTCTTCACAGGTGGCATTAGACCTGCTTTGAATATGAGAGTTTGGATTTCTTTTCCTTGGTGATACAGCAAGAAGTCTCAGCCTGTGGTGACTTCACTTCCCAGTCACCACAACCATATGGAAAGAAATTTCTGTTCTCTAGAAATCACTGAGTCTCAGGTATTTTGTTGAAGCAGCAACAACGGACTTAGACATACAGCCGATAATAGCACAGAAATACATTTAAACACATAATAGTTTGCCATGAGGTTGTATAATCTCGCCTAGCACATACAGTAATTATACTAGCGCCAAATCTTTACCAGGACTCAGTAAAAGTCAGTTGTTTTTGAGGATGTGAAGTGGTATCTCACTGTGGTTTTCACGTTTAGGCTATCGATGACTAATGACAATCGGGAAACAACCACGGGCATGTACTCCCCTAAATGCATTGTGTGTGCTTGGTATCAAAGGTAGCCCTAGCAAGCAGGTGGTGAATGCTCTCCTGACCCGAGGCAGCTGCTTTGTTTTCCAGAGTCTGCCTAAGATTGTGACGCCAGCGCCTCTTCCTTCATAAGGAACCCTTGTGCCTTTTCAAAGTTCTGGATTATTATGGTAATGTATTTTTAACCATCTGACACGGGAAAATTATGCTTCTGTTTTCATTAGACTCCCATTTGGTCACTGACCATTTTTGTGTGTATTGTGCCTCTAATTTCCGTGACTCTTAATATGTGTGGATTTAGGGTGTGGCTTTGCATACCCTGGCTATTTATAGAAATGCATAACTTACTATTGTTGACTATACTCTACATTCTTATTTTTGCTACCTTTGAAATTCTATTTTTTCTTTTTGACTTCCTTTAATTTTATTCTGATGGCTTAATTTTGCTTTTTTTCCTTTCTGTTTGAGGCTCGCTATGTATTAAAATACATAGATAGAGCTATGTTGTCAGTATTTAAGAAATTTTAATAAAAACCTCTTCAACCATTTCTTTACCGTGTTACTTTTTCTTCTCCATTTATCACTGCAATTACACCTTATTTTGCATTTTTCTATCACAATCCATGTTTCTTATTCCTTTCTTGTATTTTTTTTTTTATTTCTGTGTTTTACTTTAGAATTTTTTTATTTGCTTTTTGAGATAGGTATGTATCTTGGTATGTAGTTCAAGCTGGCTTCAAACTCACTATTTAGTCTAGGCTAACCTTGAACATATGATGATCCTCCTGCCCCAGACTCCCAAGTGCTGGGATTAAAAGTATGCACCACCATACCCAATTTAGAAGTTTTTGACCTGTATGCTTTTTCACTAATTCTCTCTTTAGCTAGGTCTACCATGTTAAATTATAAATTGTTTTCTTTTTCTATTTTAGGAAAGAGTCTACAGGGCATTCAGGGTCTCACTACTAGATTGGACTTGCAGTGATCCACCTGTTTTACAGCCTCCCAAGTGATGCGGCTACAGGCATGTGCCACCACACCCAGTCTCGGTGCGTCTCAGTGCGGGGCCAGCACGGCAGGCCTGGGGATCAAGCCCAAGCCCCTGCGCCTTCTTGCAGATGCTTTAATCTGCTGAGCTCTTTGGCCAGCCCTAATTCTTAGTATTATTCTAAGTTGTAGTTATGGTAAAAAAAAAATGCTGGCATTTATTTCATGAGTTTATTGTTTGTTTGTAATCTGCCAACTAATTTGAAGACAACCATATGCAATATAACAGTTATTGTTGAATTCCCATCATCTTGTGTTGTGAAATTCTGTATCACTTCTAACACTTTTTATTATATTTTATTCCTTTAACATGAAATTAAAAATACCCACAATTTCAATTTCTCCTGTTTCGATTGAGTTCAATCTTATTTTGGGGAATCTACTTTTTTAGTTCTTTATCTTTTTTAGATGGTAAGTCTCTGGGAATTGTGTTGTCCTGGGTCTGGGTGTTGGTTTCAGCTACTGACATATTAGACATTCAATAGTGACTCTAGCTAGGTCAGCCTTGGCGAGTGGAAGGTACTTGCCGAGCTCATGCACAGCATCAGTCTCTACCCCTGCCACAATGGTCACTTTGTTCATGAGCCCATTGACCAACAGCAGTGGCTGAAGAAAAATGCGGACTGCTATCCAGAGGGTAGGCCATCATATCCATTAGATTATTGATGTCCTTTTCTGTGTAGATCACTTTTTTGTATTTACATGGGACACAGATAGCATCACATCCTTTACTTGTATGAGAGATCTATCCACATACCTCTTCCCCAAATATATATGCCACCAATTTTTTGGATTTGTTGCTTCCCATCCCTGGCCATCTGGTCTCAACAACTGAACCAGTGTACAGTTGCACATCTGGTCATTTCTGTCTTTCAGGCAAAGTGTATGAGCAGGTGCACTGGCCAAACCTCCACCCACCATGAGGATTTCCCTTTATCGCTGTTTTTCAGAGCTGCCTGGAGAGGGTCTGTGTGGCTGCAGCCATCCAGTTGTGGAAGGAATCTAAATAATGTGTAGAGCTGCCCGTAAACCAGGCTTTGTCCTTTTCTTCCACTGCCAGTTTGTCATATGGTGCACAGGATGAGGCCATCCATGCATGCTGAGACTCAGAAGGCAATAGAGCAGGAGCAGGAGCAGGAGCCATGACCAGTAAGGCCACTTCTTCATGCAACATACTGGTGCCTTCGGGACCTACTCTGGCTCAATTACATACCTATCACTTTCATTTAATGCTGGACTGGGCTGTGGGTGTCCCACTCTGAGATTAGATGGGCTAGGCAGTGCCCAGCTCAGGATGGGCCACTTAGGGCTCATGGTGACCTGGTCAATTTCCATAAGGGGGTCCCAGTATCAGGCAAAAAGCTGCTTTTCAAAGGAGGGTCAGGGTCTGCAGATGATGGCAGAGCCTTGCTCCAAAATCCTAAAGGCCTTCTATGGGGGCCTGGTGGAGACGCCAAAAAGCATCCTTGTGTGCCACGGACATGCCAAGGACTGCTGTACCTCCTGGGCCATATGGGCCTGTGGCAGAGCAGCCCGCAGAGCAGGCTGTAGCAAACTCTTCTCTTGTTCCACTCAAAATCAGCAATGTTCTGAGTCTCTTGGTAAATGGGCCAGAGTAAAACACATAGCAAGGCATGTACCGCCTACAAAATCTAAAATAGGTCCACTGGGCAGTGTGCTTCTTTATTGGTTAGAGAAGGAGCCAGATGCAAGAAGTCATCCCTCCCCTCACCTTTAGAAACCTTCTGGGATTTTAGCCTGGTCACAGACCTAGAGGCAAATATGAGTGGTTGAGAGTGGGTCTGGAGGGAGTAAGTATTGGCTTGCTTGGAAACTGCAGCAGGTAACAAAGGATATTTCCTCAGCTAAAAGAGGAGAGGGCAATACCACAGAATATAGTTAGGAGATTATCATAATATTCTGTGAGTATATGTTGCCCTTATTTTAATAGAAAGGACAAGAGCAGAAGACCTCAAGAAACACAAATTCAAGAATATCTTTCTGCTTTCATTGAAGCTCTTCATTGAGAGAAATACACTGTATTAAAATCCTACTTATAATCATGTCTGGACATATCTGAAGAATGAAAACCTTAAAGTTCTGAGTCCTGTTCCTTCTATAAAGTCATGGGATAAGATAATTGAAGTGAGTTACAGGCACATTAACAATCAGCTGCCTTTTGAATGGAAGAACAGTGGAAATGACATTAGCTTACTATTTGTACTGAAGGGACATGTTGGGACAGCATGACTGGCATGATCATTAGGTTTAGTCCTTGAGGATAAGAAACTGGCTCTCTGCTTACTGTCTTATTTTGGGTGCACTCAGATAATTCATTAACAGATGCCACCAACTATTTCTTTTCCAGAAATGTAATGCTGATTGTTTCAGAACAAAACTTAGAGCAATTAAATAGAGAAAGGACTGCAAAAATTAGATATTTACTGGATATTTACTGTGTGTGATCAATTGTGTTTTGTGTCCTTTAGACATTTTTGTTTATGTTTTTAAAAGACATTTATTTCAAAGGCATTTTGGGATAAATCTTAATATTCATCATTCAGGATTTTAGGTGTTTTTTTTCCCATAATCTTATTGAGAAACAAATAGCAGTGAGACAGTTTCAAACCAAATTGGTAGGCCAGTTTCAATAATTAACACATTTCATACATTCTTCCTAGTGGTTAATTGCTGTACAAGATGCAGACATGATATCCTACTTACAAACACTATTAGAATAAATCCCTCTATTCATTAAGAGAATGTAACTATATATCTATCCTAAACATTTTGAATACACAGATACAAAATGGACTTTCATTTATATATCCCCTTTCTTGTTTAGTTCCGTCATTTGAATATTGCAGGTGTGTTAACTCAGCAAACTATTCTAAAAGAGTCCAGTAGTCCTTAATAGTATTGGGTCTTCTGCTTCACTGGCAATGTCAAAAATTGTTGACCTGAGTCCCCTACAGCTCAACATAACAGCATGGCTTTACTTCTTATACTTTGTTTTTATACTTTTCTGCTAGATGGTTAAGGTCAAGATAAAGCAAGACCTATGCAGCAAGAGTTGTAGCTTTTGGGTCTGATAAGGCCAGTGAAATCCCCTCAGCATTTATCCTGAGATCCTGTACCTCAGAATGTAGAACCTTTGTCAGTGTCAGCCATGTGGATGAGTCACGGCCATTGCTTGGCCAATGTGCTCTCTGTGAAAGCCTGAGAGAGTGTTTTCTCTCCATATGACTCTCCTTAGGCACACTCTACATCATCAATCACTTTCTTCTTTGGCCCCATAAACTCCTTGATCAGAAAATTTGGGACACTACTGAATTACCTGATGTTACAATACAAGTTCTCATATATCCTAAGTCCTAATTGACCTTGGAAGGCTAGGGCCAAAATGTTGGCTTTCCTTGAAGCCCTCCTTTTTCTCTAATTTTGGTCTGCAAACTTAGGTTGTTAATCCTCCAGAAGAGAAGTTTATTGTTATTACCATACAACCTAGCCTGTTAAGCTTAACCTCACTATCTGTCTGAATATCAAACATCTTAGGCATAACGTGGCCTTTAGACATTTTTGACATTTAACCTACACTACCAATTCATATTTGAATACAATGTAGAATGGCTGCCACACTGTTACCAGCTAATTTCTAAACAAACAAGTGAATATTCAGGCATATAGTTTTCCAAATATAGAATTACTAATCATATTCTTATTTATTAGCTATTTACCATTATGCTCTTGTTTTGTTTTTGAGATTTTTTTTAGCCAAGTGCACTACTTCTGAACTCCAGACCCTTGTCTGTTATCATTCTAGTCTTACAATTGCACCTGCAAAAGGAGGGAATACCTTTACCATGACGAAAGGGATCATAAAATGTTTTAAACTACTGTTACTAATTTTATAATTACTCAAGATTCAATAGTGAGTTTTAAAGTGCTCGTTAAAGAGATGTATACATCCTTTTGTTACTTCGTAAATTTTCTCTGGTGTGGTCTAAATGGAATATACTTTCTATAGAAATTTCCATAATGAAGTTACTGAGGACACTGCTTGTACACATCAACAATGGTGTTTGAAGCAACAGGCTTTTTACACAAAAAGCTATTGCAAATAGTTAATATATTTTCTTATATAGGTTAGTCTAAAGTTAAGTAGAAATCAATATTTTAAAGCAGTTTTTCAAACATATATGCAAGCTTAATTGATAGTGTCAGGAAATATTAATCTTTGATGCTTAATTGGGACCAAAGTACAATATTGGGACAAAATACTACATACACAGAAAATTATATTTTAAAACATAAGAGGAGGAAATGCCAATTAATTTGCAGGCATTTAAACATTTCTATCAAATTCTACTTGAAATTGTAATTATTTTCATGCATGTATCAAACTTCTTGAAACAAATTATTTTCTTTTTTTGCCTTCCCTGTTGTATTTCTTACATTTGAATTATTAGTTACATGATTGTTGATGAATTTATGTTGCATGTGGAGATTTTTTAGACCAAGTAAGAAGTAAGAATTCATAATTCTTACTAGTAGTAGCTAAGAGCGTAAGAATTCATAATTACGTTTTGTAGTCAAATGTTTAAACACATTTTCTTAGAACTAGTAGTAGTTTTTGGATCCTGTATAAAAATTCTTTTCACTTTGTAACATCTCCTTTAGCTTTGTTTTAAGCTTTGCAATTATATCTGTTGTGTCTGGATTTTTCACCCACCTGGGGCTTATTTTGCTATATGATGTTTGTTGGTGATAGTGATAAAATTCTGTTTTTAATAAAGTGAGTCCAGGGGCTGAGATGGCTCAGTAGAATAAATGCTTCCCTGGCAAGTGCAAGGGCCTGAGTTCAATCCCTGGTTCAGCCAAAAAACAAAAAACAAAAAACAAAAACCAAAAAGTGAGTCCAGTTTTCCAAAATAATTTATCTTATTTTTATTTGCAGTGCTGTCTATGCATAAATTCATAGTGATTGCTAGATTATGTTTTATTTTGCCTATGAGAGTTATGTATTATTTTAATTGTAAGCACTTTAGTTAACTAAATATCTATTAGAGTATGCTTTCTTTGATTTTCTTATGTGTCTAGTTTTTAATTCTTATCATGTTGTAGGTATCTATTTTCCAATGTGCATGTTTATAACCACTGATATAATTCCCTATTTTGGTTTATACTGATTTAACACTGTAAACTATTTTGAAGAGAATGCCGTCTTTACTGTACTGGTGTGCTTTATTACAGTATTAACATAATATATAATTACATTTACATAGATATTACTTAGTATTATGTAGAATTCTAAAATGCTACATAAACCTCTTAAATATTTTTGTTAGGTAAATGCATATGGTTTTGTTTTTTTATTGTATCATATTTGACTTTCTATATTAAAAAATATTAATTTATAAGTTCTTAGTTCCTACAACTTTCCTCTTTCTATTAGTATTTTAGTTGATTTCAAGTTAGCTAAAGGAATTTATACTCTTAGGCTCTGTGCATATGGGACTCTGGGTCTTATGAAGTTTGTAGAAATCTTCAGCACTCCTGGGCCTCTCATTATTATGTGCTGTGCCTTCAGTTTCTGCAAGCACCATATCAATTCTGAGCCTGTTGCTAATTTCTTCTGTGAAAATCTATTCTTGTTTAGGGTAGAGACCCTTCTACAATCGAAGATGTACAAGTTACTAAGTGACAAATGTGACTGTCTTCCACATCTCATCACTGGAGAGCAGACCCACTGTGTGGTCGCAAAGCAGTCAGGAGATTTCCTCTCCCTGGCCAGGCTTTCTTCTCCCAAAGGCTGGAGAACTTTGCTTTTGAAAAGTCACTGTCACAGGGGCCAAGGCACCTTGGCGAGTCATTAAGGGAACAAGAAGTACACCATGTAGGCTGTGGCTTCTCTTTCTCTCTACACAGCACCTATGAAAAGATTGGATGTACAGCTTCAACGGTACCAATAAGTTGCATGCATTAATACTGATTTTTGAGAAATAAGGGAAAGAGGGAACAGTTCACTAAACTTGCTAAGCTCGGACATAACAGCAAGTCTCTTACCTGTTTGAATGGTGGAAACTCAAGTATAGAACTCATGAGGGGACTCTCACCCATTAGAAAGATGAGTTTAATTGAAAGGGGAACACCTGAGTTCATACACCCTCCTCAAATCTTCCTTCAGTATGTACTAGACTGTATTCAGAAATACCAATGTGAGTTGAATTAATGTCATCTTACCCATTAAGTGTACACTTTAGAAAATATGGCAAAATAAACTGGAATTTGGTAATCTTTATTTGATAACTACTTAAATAATATCTGAATGTGTGTTTGCTGTGACATTTATGTGTGTGTGTGTACAAGCATCGATGGGGGAAAGCACATATCTTATGATTACAGTTTGGAAGTTTCAATAACTAAGTAGAAAAATATCAGCTTTATAACTGTTTTGAGGCCTTTAGTAGCTTTTAATATTTCAAAGAAATTTCAAAAATAGAAGAGTCAAAATGACAAAAATTACATGTTATAGATACTACTAAATTTGTATCTCAAAATAACATGGGTATTTTATAATTAAAAATAAATATAGGCTTTGCCTTTGAAGAGTGAGATAAGCCCTTGAGAGAAAGTCAGCTTTTGCTGAGCAATGAAAAACCCTGAATTGTTTTAGATAACAGAATGAAATAATCTAAATAATGATTACAAGTCCTTCTCTGATTTTTGAGTAGAGAATGGGCAACAAAAATGTGCAGAAAACCTACTGGCCATCTACCATGACCACCTGGTTGGGACGCTGATCTTCTAGAGAGGCCAACTGACAACCTGACACCTAGAACCCTGGTTCTTCCTGGCCCTGGGATCCCTGCTTTTCCCACTCATGTCATTCAGGAAAGCAGTGCTAGACCGAAAGAGGTCACCAAGAACGGTTCCCCCTGGAGGCTAGCATCTCTAGGGCTCCACTCCACAGGATTTCCTGTTGACAGGCCAGCCAGTAAAGGCACTGATGTTCAGGGATTAAATGCACATAAATACACAAATTGATAACTATGGACCTAATAAAATGGCAAAAACATTGTGACATTTTATATTTGTATATTTACTTAAAGATTAAAATGTACAAAAACTATGAATGTGTGTTGTTAAATTATCAAGGTATGATTTGAACAGCTTTTAAATATGTTTTAATAATTCTATGCCATTTGGCATTTATTGCAAGGACAAGCATTTAGTGGAAATTTTTATTTTAGTCATACAGAACAATATATTGTTCTCTCTTGAGGACTAAATGATCAAACTCATTAAGTGGTGCACAAGAGAAACATAAGAGTGCTAATTATGTTTATAAAAAATAACATAAATAAAATGTGTTGATGTCATATTAATGAATGACAAAAACATTGATAAGGGTCTATGCAATGCTTGTTATAGCAAGTTATGTTTATGTCAACATTTTCCACGTTTTAATTTTCACCCGTAGGCTAGTGAGGAAGACATTTTAAAAATACAAATTTAGGTAAGAGGAGAAAGGGAGTTAAGTACAGAGTTGGACAATGTTATAAATTTATATTTAGGAAAGTTATTAAGGTATTTACATATTTTAATGAAGAAAATCATTAATCAACTTAAAACAAATGGTTCAGATATTTCTCCATATTGTTATTTGATAAATAGTTCATGTTTTCCTACATTAAGCAGTTTGAAAGCTGAATTATTTTATTATTATACTACTAATGTTTCAGGAACAATCATATGCAAATAGTGCCAACACTAGATTACTAACAAAATCTGGGGAAGGCTTCACATGTGCCAGTTGAATGTTCCATGCACATGTCCTGCTTGCAATGACAGCATGTGCACTTAGCCTTTCCTGTGTGGCAGGCCATTCTTTTTATCTTTTTTGTCTGCTGTTTTGTTAGAAGCTTCCTACTATATTGTACAACATGCACTTGGAGGAAAAAAGATATGAATAAAAGAAAATATCAATATGTAATGAGTAGATAGAATAGAATTTAGCATGTTCATATCAGCTGGTTGATTTTTTTTTTTTGGTTGCAAAATCTGAAAGGTAAATCAGACTAAAAACCTACATGAACTACAATGTAAATATAACCAAGTATCTACTACAGAAATAATTTTTACTTCAACGATCAAATGAAAATTGCCCGTTCCATGCATAAGAATCACTTACATCAATAGCACATGTGTTTTGTTTTCCTATCGTTTCTCATAGGGCACAGTTGATTGTTTTTCCTGTTGATGAAGCAAGTCTTTATGATCCTGAGCCTTCCTGTCCACCTGTCACTTCGCTGATGTGGTCCACAATGTTTTGTGTAGTTCCCTGGGCAGAAACATTCTGATTTTCCTCTGTTGTAAATTATTTCTTATTAGTTCCCATGCCAATCCTCAAAGAAAAAATTCCATGGTATTTTACACTTTCTATTTTCCTTCTAAACTATCAAACTATTCATGCCACATGTATTTATGTTTGAGTAAAATACAGTTGCCCAATGTTTTATGTGTCAGGTGACATCATAGTTGCTCCATAATTCAACAACAGAATAGGCTTCACCTTTGGTTTTGTTGTAGAAAATACACACTCTGGCTTCATTTTGTCAAGATTTCTCTGTCAATATTTCCTTCGTGGAGCAAGGTTCACATTGGCCCTATCAGTTTATTTTTCCTTTGCCATATACAAGGCCAATGCTACATCTTTCTAAAGTCCTAAAGATTATACTATACAATGCTCTCTTCTGAAATCACAACATTTCATTTGGAATTTCTGCTTTGTTGGTGCATACAATCCCCTATGCTGGTCAACTTGTGCTCTTTTATCAAATCTAACATCAAATGGAAACTGGTGAACCAACTGTCAAATGTCACAATGGACCTGTTGGGTGAGTTCTAGAAAAAATATCTAATCTGAAAGAGTAAGTCTTTGCATCTGTGAGGCCACCAATTTTTATGCAATATTTTATTTTTTTGCATATACTGCTTGAAGTTATGGGGACCATGAAATGCTGCAAGTTATAAGTAGTCCTCTATTCAAATGGTGTGTAAATTATCTGACAATAATTTGAGGCACTTCCTCTGTTCTCCAGCTCTCTATACAAAACATTAAACAAATGCACTCACATGATGGTCATCATGGATTGATATTCTAAGTAGGTAGTGATCGCCTTGAAAAAGCCAAGAAGAGTCACTGGCCTACCCACCTACAGGAAAAGCTGCTGTTCTGTATTCATGTCTGCTTGCTATGTGACTCCTTTCTTTATTGGATCCCCAGTTAATCAAGCTGAACAATTATATTTGTAGTCTTATTGACTGACCATAGGTTTTTCCCACCTCATGTCCACCTTGTGATTTCCCATTTTTTTCCCCACCTTCAACCAGCCTCACCTCATGATTTTGCTCTATAAAAGACCCAGAAAAGACAGGATCCTTGGATCTCAGATCTCTCTCTCTCTCTCTCTCTCTCTCTCTCTCTCTCTCTCTCTCTCTCTCTCTCCTTTCTCTCATACAGAAACTTTATTTTCCTCAATAAACATGTGCTGGTCTTAACCTCCATTTTTCCTAAAATCCATCTGCAATTTTAGAGAACACAAATTTGTCCCAGACATCTTTCAGGTTGGAAGTTTCTTTCCCTGTACCACAATGAGCAGATAGCATTCAGATTATCAGTTGCTTTTCTTTCTTGGCACGTGGTTTCATCATCAAACCTCAGGAATTCTGAAGGAAATCAGATCTCCTGTGTCATTTTTATTCTCTGAAACTCAAGCCACACCCATGAGTACTTCATATTCCTGCAATTACCATGAGGAAGTCCAGCCAAGCACAGCAGGCACACAAATGCTTTTAGTTCAACTAGAGGGGTGTCTCTCATAATCTATTTTTCAGTATGGTTATTGGCACCTACAGCCTTGTGCAAAACTTGCAAATCTTGTTTTTTATGTGACTTTCCTGAATTGGGCTACTTCTACCAGAAAAAATCAAAAGAAAATTTAAAAAAAATTCTTTTTTGGGGGGCAGAACCAGGGATTGAACTCAGACCTTTGTTCTTGCCAGGGAAGCACTTATTCTACTGAGCCATCACTCTGGCCCTAAAAAAAAAAATTCTTAATGCAAAGAAATTCAGCAATAAGCATTTCATGGGTAAAACTCATCAGCTGCTTCAGAGCTCCTGTACACTTCTGGTCTTTCATCTGCCAAGTAGGTGAATGCACACAGGGGTCTTGGCTTTCCCCAGCTTCAGCTCATCCATATTCCACTATGGCAAAATACATGTTGACATAATAGAAGAATGGTATAGGTGTATTTTACCTGCTGTGATGCTCAGGTAAACATAAGCAGAATCTGTTAGATGGAGCATTATGTGGGTAAAAGTTCTAATCTGAGACTTCTGTGTATGTACACACACCTTTCCATTTAAAATGCCAGGAGGATTAACACAGAGATGGCTTCATGTACCATCCGGGTACAGCGACTAAGACATGTAACCAGCTACTATTATGCTGAAGTACAAAGTTACTGAAGAAAACTATGCAATGTGTTATTGTAACCCAATTAATATAATATTTAATATTCAAAGAAAATAAGATCTATAGGATTACAGTTTTCTATTCTATTATAAAACAAAGTGGAAAGAAAAAATGCTTGTAAAATGAATGTGATATTTCTGTGTGCTCACATTGTTCTGAAATAATTGTGCAATAAATCTATAGAGCAAAGCTACTTCATGAAATAATACAGGATGCAATTAAGGATGTTAGAACTCTTCTAAATGAGAAAGATGTAAGCTCCAGGTGTAATGGGTAAAATTTATGATTCAATTATAAGAAATATTCACCTTCCTTGTTGCCAACATAAACTACATTCAACTACAGTGAGTTTAATTAGGAATTTGTAAAAAAATACAAATTTATTGATGATTCATAACATATTTTATTGTTAATATTAAAATGTACTTAAAGACACTGTAGTTGAGATTAATTTCTAAAATAATATATTTTAAAGCATTATAGTTTGGTGTTTATAAATATCAAGAAACACAGGAATATATTTTATTCAGAAGGTTGCTCGCAAAAGTTTTCATATTGAGAAATGGACCAGCTATTTATTATCTAAAACTTATCTGTTCTATTTTAAAATCTAATTCTCTTAAGGAAATTAGTTAAATATTTTGATTCATTTGAAAATTCCTTTAGTGAGCAGAAAAATCCCGTGCTATTTTTTAATCTCAGCTTATTTTAAATACAAGGCACTAAAATTTTGTTTAAAAGTTGCAGGGTGAACTCTGACAGCTATTTTACAAGATTTCAACCCTAAACTAATCATAAAAATGTCTGAAACATGTTGTTCTTCAATTACTCTTTGTATTTTAATCCCTTAAAGTCTTGCAAGCCAAGAAGTAACATATATTTTTTTAAAAAAGGAAGAAAAACAGTTGGGCTATGCAATTACCAATCCCTCAAAATTTCTCACTGTGGTTATTTTATATGGTAGCACTGAATAAAGACATTCAATTGTTATATGTATCACAGATATTGTAGCTTATTATAATAATTATATTGTAATGGGTATTTAAATTATCAGGGTATATTAATATGGAAATATTATTTTAGGATTGAAACCATACTAGGAATACTTTTATGTGTATTCAGTTAATCCTTCTTTATTTATAAGTAAATGTGAGTGAATCTGTGATGCTAGTGCTATGGGTCTTTATATTGAGATGTATGCCTGACGTGAATGTCATACAAGAATTATTAATTATGGATGACAGCAGGACATGGCTAAGAATGGTCTTGATCATCTATGCTTACGTAGCTTATATGTCTCCATTTAATACTCTCTTCTGCACCTATAATTATATTTTTGACTCTATACATGGAAATAAAGGGAAGTGTGTACATTGTATCATTATCTGAAAAATTGATATCTTGGTTTAAGTCGTAGTTAACAAACGCAGTGAGAAGTTTATAATTATGTTTATTCGAGTGACTACCTGAAAATAGTTTTTTCCTCAAAATAATCTGATTTAATAGATAAGAAGTGTTTTTCAAACATTATAGATATCTGACTACATTTGAAAGTAGATATTTCAAATTGTTAAGAGGAATATACAAAATCATCAGATATAATTTAAAAGTCTTAAGCAATGTACAAAATGATTCTGTGAACATTGCTGCATCTTTAGGAAAATTTACTCATCAAACTAAAAGTTAGGGGCCAAGGATACAGCTCAGCAGCTTAAGCAGCTCCCTGGCAAGCTTAGGGTCCTGAATTTGATCCCTGATTTAAAAAAAATAATTGAGCATGATGTCAAAGTCAAAAATAAAAGTATTTAATGATAAGACACATTATTTTTATAATTAAGCACACAAATAATTGCAAGAGTTTGTTACAGTTTCTGTCAGGTTGTCCCCCAAAAGCCTCATACAGTCATGGTGAGGCTTCTGGAGTTTGTGATTGATTCTTGGTCCAATGCTGTGATTGCAGGTGTGAGTGTTATACCTGGGTCTTGGGGTGGGTAATCTACATTACAATATGAGGAGAGAAGAGAGGCTTGCAAGCTGCCTGAACTGCTGCCCCTCCCTTTGCTCTTTTGCTCTTTGCTGCCACCATGAATGGTTGCTCTATGCCATGTGCCACTCTGCCTTGGAGCCAGCTGAGTATGGACTGAAACATCCACTAACTGAGAGCTAAATAAACCTTTCCTTCCTTAATTCTGGTTTTGGATATTTTGTCCCAGCAACAAGAGAAGAGTAACTGAGAAAGTATTAAAGAAAAGTAAAATTTTGCAGTTATGAAATAAACTGAATACAAAAGAAAATACCAACAATAAGAAGGATATTTTATCAAACACAGACACTACCACTGTCTCATAACAAAATCCACAGAACAAAATCACTATATATAGTATGCAAGGTGTGTACAGATCTTCAGATGCCCACACAAATGTGTGGATGAAAGATGATTTGTCTGGAAATGAGGGTTTCTTTTTTGCTCAAACGCCATCTCCAACTCCTTTTCTAATTAGCAGACAGAGTATCATCAGAACAGCAAGATATAGAATAGGGAATAAATGACCTAAAGACTCACTCCAGGAAAGTTTTAGTCTCTTTTGGTGCAAATAGTTCATAGGTATATGGAAACCTGGCTTGGGGGAATCCCTTGTGCAGCTGAGAAAGGAAGAAGCTTCTGGTTGTGATCCTGTGGACACTTTTTGTTCAAGTAGATTTTACAGCAAAAATTTGTGCCAGAGAAACAAATAATTTTCTGTTTGCAGCAGGGCCCAGTAATAGTCCTTGTAACTCTTACTCTTCCTTTGATGCTATTTAGCACCAACTTCTTTGTCATATTTTGCATCTGATGTCTTCAGAACTTTGTTGCACCAGGCACAGGATTGCCAGTTCACTCCGAACGACTATGTCTGCTTCCTCAGGTAAAGCTGTGAAGCTGGCTGCACAGGTAAGAGGAAGATGTCTTTTATTGGCTCTTTGTTTCTTCACAGCACATAAGGAATTATTAGCTTAAAACCACCATGAACAAACTCATACTCTTCCCTATCTAATTGTTTCCCATGTGACCCAATTTTTATTTTTCTGTAGTTTAGGAAAGGGTCTACAAGGTGTTCAGGGTCTCACTACTAGATTGGAGTCGTAGTTATTCTCCTTTTTACATCCTTCCAAGAGCTGGGATTACAGGTGCGAGCCATCTAGTCTGAATAGCCGCCTCAGCACACCCCAGGGGTGGGGCCCGCACGGCAGGCTGGGGATTGAGCTCCTGGTCCCTCCCCCTGCTTGCAGGTGCTTTAATCTGCTGAGCTATTTGGCCAGCCCTCCAAATTCTAATGACTTAGTGTCTGACCGCTTTGTATTTTGAACAACAGATAACCATGGTATTAGGTTTTATCTACTGCTTTGGAACAGCAGAGAAGCAGAAATAATGCTTTATTAACTCTGAAGACACTATAGGATCAAGGGCAGGGAGATGGGGAGATCCTCCGACTTGAGACAGGGAAGATGGAACTATAGACTTTTGCGGGGGGCGGAGTTTGGAGGGCAGGTTCAGCGACAACTAAGGAACCGATTCAGGCTATGTTGTATGCAAGAGAAAAGTAAAAGGAAGTTGTATCCAGGGCTGGAGAAGGGAACAAGGAGGTAGTGGTTATTGGGGAGATAAGCTGCTGGTTTGGGGATTCAGCTGTGTTGAATTAGGGCCATGATAATTTAGCAGTTTGTACTTGAGCTGGAACCTATCACATAGGAAATACAAACACAGCATCTACAGAGGCTCAAATTGCCACCACATTCTGTGCTCTCTGACCCACAGATTCACCTAAAGGGTCATCAAATTATGATCTCATTAATGGCCTAATCCACTGATGAAGTTGAGACCTCATGATCCAATTGGCTTCTAAAAGCCAATTCTCTTAACATATGAGCTCTGTTTCATGGGCGTTTTAGATCTAAACCATAACATGAAGGCTCCACCCTAAATACCTAAACACTTTCCATTAGGTATATCTTTCAATAATGCTGCAGGGAGTACAAAGTCCCAGCCTGAGTTTGGGTGGAGACAAATCATATTCAAAACACAGCAGGCTCTACATCTCCACGGGATCATTGGCTTTTCTTTTTAAAGTTCTTGTCTCCACGATTACTTTATTGAACAGATCTATCTATCTATCTGTCTATCTATCTATCTATCTATCTATCTATCTATCTATCTATCTATCATCTATCTGTCTGTCTGTCTGTCTATCTATCTATCATCTATCTATCTATCTATCTATCTATCTATATCTATCTATCTATCTAAAACATCTCCATGTTAATAACTCTTTAGATTTTTTTAATCATTCCTTATTCTTTGCAACACTTATATGGATCTTGCATGCAAAATTTATAAAACCCTGAACTATATCTATTCAGGTTCCTACTTCTCAAAAGTGCTTTAAATAGTGACCAATGAGCATTTAGGTTATGTCCAAGACTTAACTGTTGCAAACTGTGCTGCTGTAGACATGGATGTGCATATACCACTGTATGTGGGTATGATGCTTTTATTTCCTTCAGGAAGGTACCAAAAAGAGGAATAGCTAGGTCAAATGGAACTTCTAGTTACAGTTTTTGAGGAATTTTCACACTGATTTCCATAGTAGTTGCAACAGTCTATAGTCCTATAGTAGCACAATTTGTAAAAGCTGAATCTGAGAAATAGTCCAAATGTTCATCATCAGATGAATGGATAAAGATGTGGATTTTTTTTTTTGTTCAAAAAAGTGCTACTTAGCCGTAAATTTGGCCACCCCTGTGTAAATATCACTTTGTCTCGTGCGCAAAGCCAAAAGTATGAATAAAGACCAAAATGTATAAGAAATTCTGAAATAGGGAGAAAATGTTCAAATAGGAAGAGGAACTAAAGAGATGGGGACAAAGGGAAAAGAAAAGAGAAAATGGAAGCAAAACTTTTGTAAAAAAAAAAGGAGAAGTGTTGATTGGACGGGATTGAAGAAGAAAAAAGAAAAATCAAGCTATACCATGTGCAGGTACAAATTCTCCATGATTAATGCATTACTTATGTATATCTAAAGGGTACCAATGGCTGGAGAGATAGCTCTGAGATCCAAATCCCTGCGTGGCAAGCGCAAGGTCCCAAGTTCAACCCCGGTACTACATGCCATGCTGGCCCTGGAATTCTGGGTGCACCATGCAACCCTGCAAGCAGGTGTGGTGGTGCATGCCTGAAATTCTAGTGCTGGGGAGGATGAACCAGGAGGATCATATGAGTCTGAGATGTGTAGGGAGACCCTGTACCAAATAAAAAATTAAAATTAAAATTAAAATAACCTGCTATTATTAAATGATATCGATAAGCTCAATTAATTTAAAAATTAAAAAAATAGTGGCTGAGATGGATAAGGTGCTCAATAACATTTCCTCAAGTAAATAGCATGTCTACAGAAGAAGTTGAAGCAATAGTAAGAATGTGATGTTTTATAGTAGGTGTTTTAGAGCTATGGGACACAATCACGACAAGAATTCCATGTTATGGAGAAATGTTGCTGGTTTAATGAGTTTAGAGATGGAACTTGGCCTCGAAGACTCTGACTTTAAGGAGTCCACTATTAATGATAATAGTAAAATGCAGAACATGAGAAATATCCTTTCATATTTAGAATAATCACTGTGTTCTCTTCTTTGAGATTTCTTATTTATTTATTTTTCAAACAAAAGATATAATGGAATTGTCTTCTTCTTCTTCTTTTTTTTTTTTTCAGAACTGGGGATTGAACTCAGACCCTTGTGCTTGCCAGTGAAATGCTTATTCTACTGAGCCACCTCCCTGGTCCTGGAATTGTCTTTTGTTGAGAGGCAACTTAATGCTTTGATTGCTCTGTTGATAATTAATTTTATCAAGGGTTAGAGAGGTAGCTCAGTAGAATAAGCACTTGTCTGGCAAGTGCAAGGGCCTGAGTTCAATCCCTGGTTTTGCAAAAACAAAAACAAAAAACCAAAAGAACAAAAAACAAAAACAAAAACAAACAAACAACAACGACAAAAGCCCCAGATAATTAATTTTATCAACACTATGCATGGAACAGCTGTATTCTCCCACAGTGCTATTCCAAGTTTGTTTGTTTGTTTGTTTGTTTATTTATTTATTTATTTATTTATTTGGTGCAGGGTCTCTCTCCGCAGCTCAGACTCATAGCGATCCTCCTGTTTTTATCCTCCCCAATGCTGGGATTACGGGTGTGTCACCTTTCCCGGACGCAGTGACCGGCTCAGCATGCCCTGGGGCCAGGCCCACATGCCATGTGGTACAGGGGCTCGACTGTGTTCCCTGCACTTGCTTTAGCAGGTGCTTAGTCCATTGAGTTGTGTCATTGTCCATTCCAATTTTGGTTTAGAGAAGAAAATGTAATAAACTAAAATTTTGTCATTTGGATCTCTAGCTTGTTTATCTTACGTTATGCCTTATAATTTGTACTGGCATTCTTTGTCTTTTGGATAATCCCAGTCTCTGAATTTTCTTTCTCAGTGTTTTTATGGTATACTCACATTTATTGCCTCATTAATTGTTACTTAAATATTGTAATTTCACAGAATAATTTTACTTATAATTATATTTGATATGTTTCTATTCGTTTCTATTCCATATGTAATCTTTAGTTTGTAGAAAAAATGCAAAAGAATGCATACTTCTTGGGCTTTATTCAGAAACTGACAGAAAAATTTGGTCATGAAGTTGGAACTACATTTCACTGCTCTCTCTCTCTCTGCGAGGCAGAACACCTAGACAAATAACCAGCCCACGTATAAAACAGGACTCTTGTGCTCAGCTGCCGTGGCCAGCTCGGGCAGCAGAACCACTGGCCCAGTAGCCATTGTCCAAAACAGACAAGACTTAAGAAGAACTGAGAGTTTCCTTACTTTTTGTCCCTGCTTCCAAATAAGGACCAAGTACAGAAAGACAAATGTGGCTTCATATTTGGCCATAGAGGACGCCATTCTATCTGGTTAGTCTGCCCACAGCTTCTTTAAAGCAGGGGCTTCAATGAGAGCGTAATTAATGCCTTCCATTCTTTCCATGTACAGCTTTCCTGTCTTGCGTTATTATCTCTTCACCCTCTGCCAAATGCAAAGGATGGTATCTGACGCTTTTAATTACACAGGACCCCAGATGAAAAGCCTTTGCCTTTTCTTTCAATTGTCCCTGTTTAATTCCCCAGCATTTTTTCATTAGTAAGTCAATAATTTAAATGTATTTTAGTATTAGATTATATTTCTTTTAATATACTAAAAGTAGACTTATTTAGAAATAGTATTCATGAACAGTATTTTTAAGAGTTTAAATATAAGGACAGTTTCAGTCCAGGATGCAGCCCTGACCTCTGGGCCCATCAGGGTACCTTGCATGCTTGCATTCTTAGCCTCAGGACCTCTATTCAAATACTTTCAGTCAGGAGGGGGACAGTGAATGGTGGCTGAGGCCCTTTCCTTCTTAGGTGCCTCAGCTAGAGCCTTATCAGAGTCTTTCACAAAGGTACTTTTCTCCACTGTTTCTCTGACTCCTTCCTTCATTGTTCTCAGTTTTCTCCTGGACACCAGGCAATGAAAAAGGCAAGAAATTGTTTAGGATCTTAAAGTTTGTGATGACTGCCCCACTTGTATTGCAATCATTGGTCTACTTCCTGCCCAGTGCCGTTCCGTACACATAAACGGAACAGTGAGAGCTTGTAATTTTCTTTTTCTTTGCACACATGTCGTACTGGTTCTGTTAAAGTGAAACAATTTAGCCCTTTCCTCAAAAAACTAGACAACCCAAAGCAATCAGAAAGAAGGAAATATTAAATATAAGACCAGAAATCAGTGAAATTGAACACAGAAAATAATAAAGGAAAATCAATGAAACCGAAGAAGCCACAGATTACTGAAACTAGAAATTAAATAAAGAATATCATTTCAGAGCCCACAGACCTTATTTTGACAGTTATTTTATGAAATTTTCCACTTTTCACAGTCTAGCTAACAGAAAGATTGAAATTGATTAGATATATTGCATTAGGTTGTTATCTAGCCTTCCAATATTAGTGCTAAGTGGGTCAAAAATTTCTCTTTTATTTTATGTGAGTAATAAATACATTAGTATATTAAATGAACATATATAAAATAAAATATGAGCCATCAATAGACATACAAATATAAGCTGTAAATATTTCCATAAAATACAAATAATACTAGTTGTAAGGCATCAGTATATGCATATTCGATACACATAACTGGATCTATAAATAAATGATGACTTAATCTTCAATATCCAAATATTACTGTGAAATTGTGATGACAATTTGGAAATCAGTATTTCAATATCTGATAGATGTATGATTTCTCCAGTGTACATCATTAGGAATCTCAACATTAGTATAGATCCTCAGAGATTTAGGGATTGGTAGAAAATTCAGTTCTGAGGCACTTCGGGGAACTTTAATTTTGCTATAGTCATTTAACTTACAATAGTAGACAGCTTGAAGAGAGAGTAAGAGGCAAGAAGCAAGACAATGTACGTGCGCGTAAAATGATAAGCTACATGACAGACTCATATTGGAATATGGTCTATTTGGATAACTTCTGACTATTCTTGATCATAGCAGCCTTTGAAGATCAAATATAGATTTTACTTTTTGCATCAGTCTTATTAACTTACTATTTTTCCTCCTCTCTATTACTAAGGAGGACTCTGCAATCTCTGCCCACACCGGGAAATGGAAGCTGAGTGCTCGTCATGGCAGGCAGGGCCTGCATTCTATCAGAGACCTAAGCAAAGGGAGGTAGTTTCTTGGTAGTGAAATCAAGAGGAAATTTCTTAAAAGTTTCCACTGGGATCTCAAGATGCCTTTCTCAGTAAAACACACCAAGTGTAGTAGCAGTCTAATTTCAGCGGTTCAGTTCAGTTTAGACCTACCAGCTGCTTGACTCTACAACTCCTGACATGTTTTACTTTAAATAGAGATAGTCACTTTTATAAAGAAGCAAATTGCTTTATTTATTACTAGTTTTGCTTGCCTCATTCATGGGGACATTGTCACAGCTGGAGAATGCAGCTGCTTATTTTTCCATCTTTTAAAATCAAAGATAAATCCTTGGAGAAACACATTAGAAAATAAAATAGTTTATTCAGTATTTAAAATAGGCTGTCAGCAAATTCAAAGCATGTAACTTTCACAAAATGAATGTATAACTTAAATTAAGACCTATTGATAATGATCAATTATTCTAACAATCTTGAAATATTTTGAAGCCATTAGTTTCTTGGTTATAGACTGTCCTACTAGGAATCCTTTGTGTAATCATCTATAAAAGATCATCATATTTAAACTTTGTACATGTTTAATTATATCAGATATCAGCTTGTATTAGAAATAGGAAATTTGAACACATTTCTTTCTTTATTCATGGGCCTTTAATTGGCATTTTACAGTGAAGTGCAGGGAACAAGGAGAGGGGCTTTTGCTTGTAGCTGCGTGGTAGAGTCAGTTCATGATCACAGAAGTTTTCAGGTTTTTTATTCTTATAACAACATGAAAATAGTCTTTCAGAATGCAATGCACTCTAATATTTCATAAGTGAAACCATTTAATTTGTTCTTTACTCTTCACTGGCATCACCAACCTATAATTTACTCAGAAATTTAATTTGTAGTAGAACAAAGCTCATTCAGAAATCTACAGTTTTAAAAGGATGATAGCTTTTGTGGGCCATGAGCTAAGTGCATGGACGAGGAAGTCTCTGTTATTTTGTAAATGTTGCATAAGCCAGAGAAATACAATGAAATGGAATAGGAAGGTGGTATTTTAGTTTTTATTTGGGTTGACTTACACAGAGACAGGGCTTAGAGAAATTTTCCCACTTGATTATAGATTTTAAAAATTAATTACATTAGTATATTTTAGGTATATACATCGATAACATTCATCATAGCAAAGTCGTATCTGTGTATATCATATCTTCTTTTTTTCTCAGTCCCCTTCTTTCCCTTCAACTCTTCTTCTCGTTCTTATTATATTTTTTTGTTGTCTCAAAATATTTATTTTTTCCATAATTTTATTCAGAAATAAATAGAAATGACACAGTTTCAAATCAAATTGGTAGGACAGTTCCAATAATTCACACATTGCATACTGCCTTCCTAGTGGTTGTTTGTTGTAAAAGATGCAAACATGATATCCTATTTACAAACACTATTAGAACAAATCCCTCTATTCCTTGAATTAAGAGAATGTAGCTATATATCTATCCTAACCATTTTGAATGCACAGATAAAAAATGAACATTCACCTATACCACCTTTTTTTTTTTTGTTTAGTTCCATCATTTAAATATTATAGGTGTGTGAACTCAGCAAAATATTCCAAAATAGTCCAGTAGTCCATAATAGTATTGGGTCTTCCATTTGACTAGCAATGTCAGAAGTTGTTGACCTGAGTCCCCTACAGCTCAACATAACAACATGGCTTTATTTCTTGTACTTACTTTTTATACTTTCCTGCTGGACGGTCAAGACTAAGATAAAGTAAGACCTATATAACAAGAATTGGAGCTTTTGGATCTGGTAAAGTCAGTCAAATACCCTCAGGCTTTATCCTGAGATCCGGTACCTCAGATTGTAGATCCTTTGTCACTGTCAGCCATGTGGATGAGTCACGGCCAATGTTTGGTCAATGTGCTCTCTGTAAAAGCCTGAGAGAATGTTTTCTCTCCATGTGACTCTCCTTAGGCACACTCTACATCATTGATCACTTTTCTCTTTGGCCCCATAATCTCCTTGATCAGAAAATTTGAGACACCACTGAGTTTCATGATGTTACAGTACAAGTTCTCATATATTCAGAGTCTTAAGTGACCTTGGAAGACCAGGGCCAAAATGTTGGCTTTCGTTGCATCCCTCTTTTTTCTCTAATTTTTGGTCTGCAAACTTAGGTTGTTAACCTTACAGAAGACAAGCTTTTTGTTATTACCATATAACCTAGATTGTTGAGCTTAACCTCACTATCTGTCTGAATATCAAACACCTTAGGAATAATATGGAACAGGTATTTTTCATAAAATATTGTTATGTTAAAGTCCCTACAGACAATGACAAAAAAATTAAAAAAATTAAAATATATTAGAAAAAAGGAATAAAGAATTATATATGTTAACATATAAGTCCAGAAATATAATCATATACAGCATTGTTGCAGGACAGTCCCACAACACTCCTTTTCCTGTCCCTTGCCTTCATTCACCACACCCTTCCTTTCTAAACAATGACCTACCCAAGAGAGAGCATGACAGCAACTGGCGTGTCATGACAAGAAGCACGTATTTAGAATGAGAGGCATTCCAAGCATGAATGTACTGTTATAAATTGCCATCTTCAGAGCAGTTGCTTAGTTCACAGGTGATAGTACATATAGTTAGTCAGGGTGAGAATCATTCCAATTAACTGCTAGATTTGAAAATCGTCTGAAGATTCTCAGGATCATTGCCTTACCCATCTTCTACATATAACTGTATGGCTTTCCCCTGTCTTGTTTCCTAGCTCTTCTCCTTGCTCTCTTTTCATTGTGAGTCTTCAAGCTCTTGCTTTCCTTTTAATTGCATTATACCTTTCTATTTGTATTTCTTCTTTTGAGTTCTTATACTAGGAAAACTATACAATATTTACATATGTGTGTCTGGTTCATTTCACTTATGAGTATATCATCAAGTGGCATCCACTTCAACATAGTTTATCATTCTTTATAGCTGAGTAAAGCTCCATTGTATAAAAGTACCATATTTTTTACAACCATTCCTCAGGTGATGGACATCTTGGTTGTTTCCAAGGTTTGGCTATCACAAAATGTGCTGCTATAAACATAGGCACACATATATCACTATGATATGTTTTCAGATCCTCCGGAAAAATTCCCAGTAGAGGAATAGCTGTTTTAAATGGGATTTTCAGTATTAGTTTTCTAAGATGTCTCCAAATTGATTTCCATAACGGTTTACTTTCCCACTAGTAGTGGAGAAGGGTTCCTTTTCCCCCACAGCCTCTCCAACATTTGTTGTTGGATGATTTCTTTATGATAGCCATTCTTTCTGGGGTGAGATGATATCGCAATGTTGTTTTAATTTGCATTTCATGGATGGCTGGTATGTGGAGCATTTTTTCATATATTTATTTGCTTCTTTAATTTCATCCTTTGAGAAGTGTCTGTTCATCTTGGACTCCCATTTCTGGATTGGGTCTTTAAATTTTGGGGCCCTACTGTTTTTTAGTTCTTTATAAATTCTAGAGAGCAGACCTTTATCTGAGTACTTATTTGTCAAGATTTTTTCCAAAACTGTGGGTTGCCTTTTCACTTTGTTGGTGATTTCTTTTGATGTGCAAAAAGTTCTCAATAAGAGAAGGTCCCAGTTTTTAATTCTTTCAACTATTTCCCGTGTGATTTGATTTTTGTTCATGAACTCTTTGCCTACCCCTAAGTCTTCAAGAATTCCTCCTACTTTCTCTTCCAGGAGATTTAGCATCTCTGTTTTAAGGTTTAGATCTTTAATCCATTTTGACTTTAGCTTAGTGCATGGTGATAGACCTGGGTCTTTTCAGTTTTCGACATGTAAAGAGCCAGTTTTTCTAGCACCATTTTGTCAAAGAGGCTATCTTTCTTCCAGTGAGTATGTTTGACCCCTTTGCAAAAGATAAGATGGCTGAGTGTGTTTGTAGAGGCTTCCACATCTTCCAATTTATTCCATTGATCCTCAGGTCTATTTTGTTGCCAGTACCATGCTGATTTTATCACAGTAGCCTTGAAGTACAATTTCAAGTCAGGAATTGTAGTGCCTCCTGCCTTGTCTTTAGTGCCCAGGATTGCCTTTTTTATTCTAGGTCTTTTCTGGTTCCAAATAAATTTTAGGAATGATTTCTCTAGGTCCATGAGGTATATTCATGGTAGTTTGATAGGGATTGCATTAAATCTGTACAGCAATTTCGGGAGCATGGCCACCTTCACAATGATGGTTCTCCCTATCCAGGAGCATGGAATATCTTTCCATTTTCTGAGATCCTCTATGATCTCTTTTTTAAGAGTACTGCAATTTTCCTTGAAAAGATCTTTGACTTCTTTAGTTAGGTTAATTCCAAGGTATTTCATTTTCCTCGGTGCTATTGTGAAAGGTCTTGTTTTTATAATTTCCCTCTTAGTGCGTTTGTTATTTGTGTAGAGGAATAATATTAACTTTTGGGTATTGACTGTATACTGCTATGCTACTGAATTTCTGTATTACTTCTAGGAGCTTCTTGGTGGAGTTTTTTGCATCTTCTAAGTAAAGTATCATGTCATCTGCAAACAATCATAATTTAACTTCTTTACCTATTCTTATTCCTTTTATTTCTTTCTCTTGTCTAATGGCTGTAGCTAATGATTCCAGAACTGTATTGAATAGGAGTGGTGCTAGAGGACAACCTTGTCTTGTCCCAGATCTGAGAGTAAAAAATTTCAGTTTATCCCCATTTTGAATTATGTTAGCCATTGTGTTTTCATAAATGGATTTTACCAGATTGTAGTAAAGGGCCTCTATTCCAATTTTCTGTAGGACTTTGATCATGAATGAGTGTTGGACCTTGTCAAAAGTCTTTTCTGCATCAATTGAGATGAACATGTGTTTTTCAGTTGTTGCTCTATTGATATAGTGAATTACATATGTAGATTTTTGAATATTGATCCATCCTTGCTTCCCTGGGAGGAATCCAACCTGGTCATGGTGTACAATCTTCTTGATGATTTACTGTATTCTATTTGCTATTATTCTATTGAAAATTTTTGCATCTATGTCCATGAGGGAGACTGGCCTGTAGTTCTCTTTTTTAGTTGTGTCTTTCCCTGTTTTTGGTGTCAGTATAATACTTGCCTCCAGGAATGATTATGGGAGGATTTCTTCCTTTTCATTCATTGAAAAGTTTGAGGAGTATAAGGACTCTATCTTTTGCAAATTTCTTGTAGAATTCAGCTGTGAATCCATCCAGACCTCTACTTTTCTTTGTTGGTAGGTTTTTTATTACATCTTGTACTTCATTGTCTGTTGTTGGGCTATTAAGAGTAGTTATATCCTGTCAATTTAGTTTTGGTAATTTTACCTTTCTAGGAATCTGTCCATTTCTTCAGTGTCTTCTATTCTGTGAGAGTAGAGATTCTCAAAGTAGCTATTGATAATCTTCTGAATTTCCACTGTGTCTGTGGTAATTACACCCTTTTCATTCCTTATTACTTGGATTTGAACTTTTTATTTCCTCTTTTTAATGAAGTTATCTAGGGGCTTATCAATTTTATTTAATCTTTCAAAGAACCAGCTTTTGCTTCGTTAATTCTTTTAACTGTTTTCTTCGTCGCAATTGAATTAATTTCGCTCTAATCTTTATGATTTCTTCCCATGTTTGGACTCTGGGTTTGGTTTGCTCTTCCTTTTCTGGTTGTCAAAGGTGCAGCATGAGGGTGTTTATTTGTTCTCATTCTATTTTCCTAATGTGTGAGTTCACAGCTATGAATTTCCCTCTGACAACTGCTTTCATCGTATCCCATAAATTCCAATAAGTTGTGCTTGAATTTTCATTGAATTGTAGATATTGTTGAATTTCTTGTTTAATTTCATCTGTGACCCATTGGTTGCTGAGTAGGGTGTCATTTAATTTCCATGTATTTAAAGTTTTTTTCTGGTTTCTTTTGTCATTTATTTCCAGTTTCATTGCACTGTGGTCAGATAATATGCATGGGATAATTTCTGTTTTCTTGCATATACTTAAGCATGACCTATGGACCAGTATGTGGTCTATTTTAGAAAATGACCCATGTGCAGCTGAGAAAAATGTATACTCAGCTGTGTTTGGGTTGAATACTGTATATGTCCACCAAGTGCATTTGTTTCAAGCTCTGTTTTAATTCTGTTATTTCTTTGCTAAGTTTTTGTCTGGTTAACCTATCTTTTTGGGTTAAGGGGGTGTTAAGGTCTCCTGTTAAAATTGTGGTATTGGATATTAGATTTTTCATGTCCATTAAAGACTTGCTTTATATAGTTGTGTGCTCCTGTGTTTGGTGCATACATATTTATGATTGTTACCTCTTCCTCTTGAATTTTTCCCCTAACTAGTATACAGTGGCTTTCTTTATTTCACTTGATCATTCTTGGTTTTAAGTTGAGTCTGTCTGAGAATAGGTTTGCTACCCCTGCTTTCTTCTGAGGTGCTGGGTGGTGTAGTATTGTGTTTCATCCTTTAACTTTCAGCCGATGAATGTCTTTATGAGTTAAATGTGTTTTCTTTTATACAGCATATTGTTGGATTTTCTTTCCTCATCCACTGTACTGGTCTATTTCTCTTAATTGGTGAATTGAGTCTATTTACATTGATGGTTATAATTGAGATGTATTGACTTATGATTGACATGTTATTTACTTGTTGTAGTTTACTCGTTTTTCTCCTGTGTTTAATTGCTTGCCCTATTTAGTTGGTTGCTTCTGATCTCATTTGCGGAATTCTGATCATTTTGGTCCCTCTCTAGAACATCTTTCAGGAACTTGTGTAGGGTTGGTTTTGTCACCATGAAATTCTTTCGTTGTCCTTTGTCATGGAAGTATTTCACTTCTCCATCAAACTTGAAAGAGAGTTTTGCAGTGTATAGTAGTGTGGGCTGGAATTTGTTTCCATAGAGGACTTGAAGTACTCTGCTCCATGCTCTTCTTGCCTTCCTGGTTTGTGAAGAGAAGTCAGCCATAATTCTGATGGGTTTTCCTTTGAATATGATCTGCTTTTTTTCTCTAGCGGCTTTCAGTATATTATTGTTGAGCTGGATTTCTGGGATCTTGACTATTATATGGCTTGGTGTTTTTTTAATTGGGTTGAAGTTACTTGGCATTCTGTATGCTTAAGTTAACTGAATGTCAGATTGTTTCCTCCTATTGTGGAAATTTTCTGCTCTGACTTCTGCCCATATTTTCTTAATGTCATTTGTATTGACTCCTTCTTTCTCCTTGATATCTATTAGTCTCACATTGTTCATCTTTGCATACTCTTGCAAGTTATGAATTGTTTTTTCCTGCATCCTAATTGCTTTTAAGAGATCTTTTCTTACCTTTTCAGTAACTGCACCAGCATCTTCAGATCTGAAACTCTTTTACTTTCACTGAAATGGTTTTGCAAGCTTCTGATTGAGATTTTAAGTTCTTCTGTATCTCTTTGACTCTGCTTTATGTGATCTATTTCTTTTGTGCTTTGCTCATTCAAGGAATCTGTTGTTTTTCTAATCTGTATTTTTTTATCGATGTGTCCTTTAGAAGCAGTTATTGTTTCTTTTATTGCAGAGGTTTTTTTTTTTTTTCAGATTGAGTTTCCTCCCTATTTTTCTTTATTTGACTCTTTACTTCAGATTCCATGAGTTTATTGAATTCTTTTTTTAAGAATTCAATTTTTTATTCAGAAAATAATTCCACTCTGAGTTCCTCTATAACTTTCTGCTGTTGCTTATTTACATTTGTTGGTATTAATTCATACATTTCAGCTGAGAAAGTGTCCTCTGCACCTGTTCTGGGTTTCCTCCATATGTTTCTGCATTTGATTCTTTACTGTAAATTCTATTAATTCAGGGATTTATTTTTTCATTTCCAATCTGAGTTCGTCTATAACTTTCTGCAGTTGTTTCTTTATTTCCGAAGCTGTCGATTCATTGATTTCAGCTGAATGATTCTCAATTTGTTCTATGTCAGAGTCCTCTGCACTTCTTATAGGTGGATTTAGAGTCTATGATTGCATTTTGCCCTTTCTCATTGTCATTTTGTATAACACTGTCTTCTGACCTTTGTTGTAGAGCTTTGGTGCAATTATGACCTTAGCATGTAGTGAAATTTGGGTGCAGATCTACAAAGTTTGCATTTATCCAGCTGTGCCTGGCTTGGGTCTGGCTGCTGTTCTCAGCTCAGTCCTGCTGCTGCCTGGGGAGTGAACCTGTTGTGCCCCTCTGACAAGATGTTCTGCTCCTGGAGTACCTGGGTGGCTCTGTCCCCTACTCTCTCTGCAGGGACTACAGCTGCACAGTTTCACTCCAGGCCTGTATTCCAGGCCTGAGCTGAGTCTAGACTGGACATGGTAGAGTGGTGGTGTTGGGGGGGGGGGAGGCAGATCTCCCACAGAGTCACTGGGCCTGGGCTAGGGCTGGATCTGGGTGTCCCGAGAATGCGGCAGGAATTTTCAATCACTGGGCCGGAGTGGCAGGGACTGCGGACTGGTGGAGTGTCCCAAGGGGGCGGAATAGGTTCTCACCCATGATGTGCCTGGGCTTGGACCAGACTGGTCCCACTCGCTCAGCATAACCGAAGGTCTCCCACACATTCACCTGGCCTGGGCTAGGGCTGGAACTGGGGGTCCTGAGAACTCGGCAAAAGTTCTCACTCAGCAGGCATGGGGGGAGGGGACAGTGGAGTGGGTGTGGGAGGGTCCCAAGGGGGTGGAAGTGGGTCTCACCCACGCTGCGACTGGGCTGCGACCTGACTGGTGCCACCGGCCCAGGGTAGCCTGAAGCTCTCCCACACACTCCCGGGGCCTGGACTAGGGCTGGACCTGGGGGGTCTCGAGAAAGCAGCAGAAGTTCTCATTCGCTGGGTGGGAGTGGGGGGAACTGCAGCGTGGTGGTGTTGGGGAGTCCCAAGGGGGCGGAAGAGCGCGTACAGATCTTGCTGTGTGCTGCCCACCCAAGATGCCCAGAAGTTGAGCAAGTTTGAAGAGCCAAAATCTGAATTATTTAAATCTATTGTTACATATTGTTAGCAAACTTCTATATTGTAAATTTGCTTTGGTTCTTTATTTGAACACTTCCCCCCAGTTATTTTCTGAGCTTTGGTACATTCATATTTGGTAGGTTCAAGCTCAGATAGAGCACAACACAGAATGCACAAAACTCCTTCTCTTTCCATGTGTGAGAGTAACAGATTGAGTTTAGACAAAATGAAATGAAAAGACGGACAAAAAATATAGAAAACCATTCTCTTCTATGTTAAAAACAAATTAGTGCTTAGGGAGAGTCACATGGAGAGAAAACACTCTCTCAGGCTTTCACAAAGAGCACACTGGCCAAGCAATGGCCGTGACTCATCCACATGGCTGACACTGACAAAGGTTCTACAATCTGAAGTACAGGATCTCGGGATAAATACTGAGGGGATTTCACTGACTTTATCAGACCCAAAAGCTACAACTCTTGTTGCATAGGTCCTGCTTTACCTTGGTCTTAACCATCCAGCAGAAAAGTATAAAAATGAAATATAAGAAGTAAAGCCCTGCTGTTATGTTGAGCTGTAGGGGAGTCAGGTCAATAATTTCTGACGTTGCCAGTGAAGCGGAAGACCCAATACTATTATGGGCTACTGGACTCTTTTAGAATATTTTGCTGAGTTTACACACCTATAATATTCAAATAATGGAACTTAACAAAAAAGGGGATACAGACGATTGTATCTGTGTATTCAAAATGGTTTTGATAGATATATAGTTACATTCTCTTAATGAATAGAATGATTCTTGTACAGCAATTAACCACTAGGAAGAATGTATGCAATGTGTTAATTATTGAAACTGTCCTACTGATTTGATTTGCAACTGTCTCATTGCTATTTGTTTATCAATAAAATTATGGAAAAAAATAAAAAATAAAGAAAAAAATAAAAATAAAGCCATGTGCATATGCTGAGTTGTAAAAAAAAATAAAAGAATGAATGCTGATCTTTGATACAAAAGCCAAATGTTTAATTGACTAATAGCTACAGAAGTTTTAGATTATTGGTTAAAGATAACACTACTTCTTAGAAATAGTTATGTGAGCCACACATCTCTTGGGAGCTTTTGCATGATAATGAAAATAAACAAAACACCACTTTCAAAAAAAAAAAACAAAAACAAAAACAAATTAAACATAAAATTAGTTTAAATCTGCAAACCTTCCCCAAAACAAACAAACAAACAAACAATGCAAGTACTATGTATTCGCCATATTATTACCTGGAAACTGCTGTATAACTGGAAATATCTGTGTGTAATATAAGAAATGGAGCCCAATCAAAGCTTGATGCATCACTGAACTAGAGAACAGAGCAAAGCTTTAATGCCAAAGTGTCAGAGCCCTGACCCTGCGAGAAGCTTTGTGAGGAGACACTGAAGGTCTGAAGCTTTGTGAGGAGACACTGAAGGTCTGAACAGAGATTCCCTGAAACTTTACCTTGCTACTGATCTGTGGACCCATGAAAGAAAATTCCCAAAAGGAAGACAAAGAGCTACGGGAAAGCAGTACTACAAATGTGTTCCAAATTCCATACCCAAAGATTGGCTGTGCTCAATCCACATGAGATGTGTGGTCCTTGTCATACATGAAACAATGGGGAGCATTCTCAGGAATATATTGCCCGGTAAGAGACTTGTTTTCCTTGTATTAAATCAGCTCATATGTTACAGACAGAATTTATAGCCAAGACTAAAGTGGAAAATCCTGATTGTAATTCATTGTACCAAACTAACACTACTTAAAGAATATAATAAAATCCAGCAGTCATCAACATAAAATTGATAATATCCAACATCCAATAAAAATGCCAGACAAATAACAAAACTGCTAAATATAATATACACTCAGGAGAAAAAACACTACATTTAAAAATAGCTAGGAATACCATAGGTACTTTAAAATTACTGCTATGAAATATACTTAATGTGTTGAAGAAAATAGGAAAAACAAAATTAACATGAAAAGAGTGATAAAAATGTAATGCAACAGAAGATTTTAGTGAACTTGAAAATATAAGAATAGAAATCCTTCTAATAAATCATAGAAGAAATTTAGATGATCATAGTATACTGGTGTCCTATGGAGGCTGTGAGAATATATCAAGTGGGCTAATAGAAGTATAACTGGAGCCCCTGCAGGAGAAGAAAAAGAATAGTTATAACTGAACTTACAAGAACATTATAACTGAAAGTTGTTGAAAGTGATACACAAGCTTAATAAATCCCAAAGAGAAAAAAATACAACTGAAATTATAGAAAGCAAGTAATATTCCAATTCCTGAACCCAGTGCTAAATAGAAAAACTTAAAAAACAGACAGAGTAAAATCACATATTGTGAAGAAAACTAAACTGCTTGCAGATACTTTTTTTAAAAAAGAATGTAAGGGCCAGCCAAGTAACTCAGTGGATTAAAGCACCTGCAAGCTGGCGCAAGGACCAGGGGTTCTACCCCTGGGCCTGCCATGCTGGCCCCAACCCAAGGGTGTTCTGAGAAGGTAGTTGAGACTGGGCATGGTGGAATACCTGTAATCCCAGCTCTTGGGAGATTGTAAATAGTCGAATCACTATGAGTCTGATCTAGAAGTGAGACTCTGAACACCCTGTAGACCCTGCCCTAAAATACAAAAAAACAAAACAAAACAAAAACCAACCAACCAAACAAAAGAATATGTGGAACAATATGTTAAAGTCCCGGAAGCCTTACAATTATAACCTCATGCTCATCAAATTGTTTTTTGAATATCAAGTAAATACTTCAAGAAAAGGTAATAAAAAACCATCAGTCACAGACTTGCTCAGCGAGAATTTTTAAGGATAATTTTCTGACAGCTAGAAAATAATAACAAAAGACAGTTGAATCCATGCAAATAAATAAATGGGAAACATTTAATATATTGCAATCATTTTAAATACACATGATTGTTAAAAGTCAAAAAGTTAAGTATATGTTGCTCTGTTTAATAGTTGGTGAATTGTGCTTCATAACTTCAATAGGATAAAAAGTAAAGAGAGGGAATAGAAATGTGTGAATGTCAATTTAAGAAGCAAATTGTAAATATTACATGTGAAAACCAAAGATGTGTGTCTAGTAATCAATACTGGAAAGATGTTTAAATCATGTAATCCAAATGACTGTTTAGAAGGCAGAAGTTTTCAGACTGAATAATAAAATAAGAGTCATCCTATGCTACTCTTTATCTGAAAAACAAAGATGAGTTAAAAGTTTAAAAGATAAAATATATATGGCTCATCAGAAGAAACACAAAACAGTTATATTAATATCAGAAACTACTAGATTTCAGAAAAAAGATAATCATAGCCACCAGTTTATCAGATGATGAAAAATCCTAAATATGGTGAATTTAATAACAGTTCTGTGATAGAAATCATGAAAATAACAATAGAATTGAGGGAAATGTAGATTAGACTTCTGTGCTGTCTAATGAACAGTGTCAGAGGTGAAAATGAATTAAGCAGAGAAATAGAGACATTTCTATTTCATAAATTCCACATTTTTTTCATTGTCAATGATAAATCTGATTTATATTTCTAGACATTAAAATAATATAAGATATACAGACATACGTGCAAGGAGATCATGTTCATAATTGATGGGAAGAGCAGTTATAGAAAACATTTTGATTTTTAATCTTGCCATCCACATTTTTTGAGTATTTTTGGATCCTCCCACTATCCTGATCACTTATAAAATTTCTGCTGGCTACCTCTTTTCCTGGCTGCCTCTGCATTTCTCGTGTTCCACTTCACAAAGTCTGTATTTGAGTCCTGTGAAATGTCCACTAGTTCCCCGTACAGGGCTTTTCATGTGCCATCGTGACCTTCTCTCCACTGGCCCACATTTAGCTCATGAGAGGCATGCACACATTCTTGCCTTTGTTATTTATTTATTTATTTATTTATTTATTTATTTATTTATTGTATTTTCATCTTTTATTTTATTTATCTCTCTCTCTCTCTCTTTTTTTTTTTTTTTGCTCTACGAGGGATTGAACTTGGGACTTTGTGCTTGCCAGGCAAGTGTTTATGCTGCTGAGCTACCTCTCTGGCCTTGCTCTTTGTTTGTTTGTTTGTTTTTGAAGTGCAGCCAGTTCTGAATGCAAACATGTGAGTCTCTGGAATCTTTCAGGCTACTTCAGCTTCTTTTCCCTGAGTTACTTGCAGTTGAGAAACAACAGATCTATCTATCTATCTATCTATCTATCTATCTATCTATCTATCTATCTATCTTTCTTTCTTTCTTTCTTTCTTTCTTTCTTTCTTTCTTTCTTTCTTCTTTCTTTCTTTCTTTCTTTCTTTCTTTCTTTCTTTCTTTCTTTCTTTCATGTACTTGATACAGGGTCTCACCATGTAGCTCAGACTCATAGTGATCCTTCTGTTTTCAGCCTTCCCAGCATTGGGATTACAGGTGTGCACCACCACGACTGGACTCTGTGGCTGGCACTGAATGTACTGCTGGGGATAGAACCCCAGTCCCTGTGCTTGCACTAGGAGGTGCTCAGCCCACTGAGCTATCTTGCAGCCCTTTCTTCCATTTTTAATTTTACTTACACCTATAAATCTCACAATTATTGTTTTTATTTTTTATGAATTTAGTTACTTCTTAAAGCTGCTTTAAAAGTTAAAATGTATTCTACATGCATTCATACTTTTTACCAATTCTGGAATACTCTACTTTATTGTGTAGTATATATCCAAGTTTCTAACTGGCTTCATTTTCTTCTCCTTTATGGTCCTAGTAATCCTAGTTCACTTACATTGTAGTGGAAGTCAACTGTAAATAAAGTCCTATGTGATTAAAATATACTTCTTTTATTTTTATGTTTGAAATATATCTATTTCAATAGATATAGAATGGAGCACATGTGAATCATTGCTTTTAGATATTTAAAAGTGGTGATCAATTTTCTGTTTTGTGTCAAGCTTGTTGAGCATGCTCTAGCCATTGTCTCTTCTCTTCTTCAGTATGTAAGTATACAACGTTTTTGAAACTCTTGAATATTTTTGCTCAATCACTTCTATTTTAATTTTGCAAAGTTGTGCGTGTGTGTGTGTGTGTGTGTGTGTGTGTGTGTATGCATGCACGTGGGTCCATATCCTGCTTTGGAATTAAGATCTTCAGTTTGCTTGTGGTTTATATTTTTGTCATGATTGGAAACATTTTCACCATTACTTTTTCAAGTATCTTCCTGCCATCCATTCTTCTGAGACCACAAATTCCCTTACATATAACCATTTGAAGTTACATATAACCACAGGCATCATTACGTGTTGTGTTTTCTCTCAGCTTTTCTTTGTATAATTTTTTCCTAGCTACTCTTTGTATAATTTTTGGTATTATGTAAGGTTCACCTGTCCTTTACAGTGGAGTATAATGTGTTGATAAGTGCATAGTCACTTTACATTTAAGGTATTGTACTCTCCATGGATTATTTTTATGTAATATTCACCATCTTATTTTATTGTTTTCTTTCAATACTAAATATTAATTCGAGTTGCTCTTTCAACGTCTTTGTCTTCTAATTTAACTTTTGTTGAAATTTGTAGGTTAGTTTCCACTCCTTTATATGCCTGCCAATATTTTCATCTGTTTTGTCATTGCTTTGTTTGTGGTCCACATTATATACATTTATCATAAAAATGTACAGCTTAACTCAAATACATATTTGGGCAGGATTGTGGAATTATTTCCATTGCTACTTTCTAAAGCACACCAAATTTAAAGATAAACCAAAAAATATACATCAATTCACCTATTGATGGAAATAAAGTTAAAAAGGTATCAAATTAGTAAATTAAGGTAAGTAGATAATTTGAAGACTGCAATATACAATATAACAACCATTGTTGAATTTTTATCGTTTTGTTTAGTGAAATTCTGTATCATTTCTTATGTTTCTTTTTTACTATTTTTTATTCTCTTTAAAAAATAAATTAATAAAATGTAGTAGGTAGCTTATCAATCATTGAGACTGAAGCTAAAATTCATGTTATAAAGGTAAGAAATCCTAAGCTACTCTATTGAGCTCATCTTGATAATTACAAGCTGATACCATGGTCAAAGCTGTACAAATACAAGCAAGTGTTATCAGCCAGGCTATTTACAATACACATTTTTGAAAGATCTGAGTCAGGTTAGAACTGTTCTTCCATCTTCTTTAAAGTTAGATAGAGGCCTGTGACTTCCTTAGCCTACAGCATGAGAGCATCAATTGATTTTAACATTAAGGTATGTATTATGGTTTGGACCTAAATGTTCACTCACAATCTCATGCATGTGGAAGGTAACAGGATCTTGAGGGACAATCCCCATCAGTGTGCTAATCTGCTGAGGAATCCATAGCTGAATGTGCTGTTAACATGGGCCTCTTCATTTATTTGTATTTTTTAAATAATTTTATTGAGAAACTAATAGCTATGAGATAGTTTCAAAACAAATTACTAGCACACTTTGAATAATTAATATATTGCATATTGTTGTCTTAGTGGTTATTCACTGTACAAGATGCAGTCATCATATCCTGTCAGCAAACACTATTAGAAAAAATCTTTCTATTCAGTGAATTAAGAGAATGTAGCTGTACATCTATCCTAACTATTTTGAATGTACAGATACAAAATGGTTGTTCATTTGTATCCACTTTTTTGCTTAATTTTGTCAGAAAAGGATATTCCAGGGACACAGCCGTGTCTGTGATAGCCTCACACTTAACTGATGTCTCCAGGTAAGACCTTTCTGAGTTCTAGATTCTTGTCCAACTGAGTGTGGTGTAACTCCTATTGTCTAACACATACCGGCTAGCCAAAATGTCCAAAATGAGCCCTTGCTCCATCCCTTAGGCAATCTGCCCAGTTGTACAGTCTTAAAGAAACTGGTGTCATTTACCTCAAAGCGGAGGCTTACACTTTGCATTTCCACTCTGGATTCTTGGCAGGCGTACAGATGAGGAAAAATCTGCAAACTGATCTGTCCCTTTATATCTGCTTTTTTTTTTTTTGCGGAACCGGGAATTGAACTCATGCCCTTACACTTGCCTGGCAAGCACTTATTCTACTGAGCCATCTCCCTAGCCCCTGCTTTTTGTTTTCCTTTTTGTTGTAGGTTTTTTTTCTTTTTTTTTTCTTCTTTTTTTTTCTAGTGAATAAAAACACTGAATAAAGGCACATGCATTTCTGTGAGAGACAGGCTGTCTGTTCTGTTAAAGCGTGAATGATGTTGACACTTACCGTCGTTAACAAGCAGATGGTCTGTGATAGAGATTTCAATATTAGTGCTGATTCCCTTCTGAAGGTGAAGAGCTGAACATCTGTCTTAACGTTCCTTAAGAAGGAAGCTAATGACCATAGCTCCTTTTTTATTAATAAAGCATGCACTTCATTTCCTCTGATAATGTTTTCCTTCAAATTTAAATTTTAAGAGTTTATTAAATTGAATTACATGAAATGAATGGTATTATGACAGCAACACTATTGTAACAATTTTCTTTTTTTTTTTACTCTCACTTTCAAATTTTTTTCCTTTGGCTATAAATTATGAAATTGTGATTTTGGAGGGGCTCATGTAAAATCACCATGAATACATGAAGTGAGAATGATATTTACTTCAATACTGTTTGTCTTCCACAGTTTGAATATTTGTTGCTCTCAAATTTATTTTCAATGTAGCCTCTAGGGTGGTTCTGAGAGCTGGGGATTTGGGGAGGGGATTGGTCCCAAGGACTTCCCTTCAGGAATGACATCAGCATCTTTGTAAAAGAGATTGAGAAGATTGTTAACCCCTTCTATGTATGAGGATGTGAGAAGGTTCCATCACTTGCAGACAGATTGTGAGGGACATCAGATCCTCTGACACTGTAATCCTGTCTTCCTCAGCCTCTGGAAATGAGAGCAGTACATTCAATGTTTATAAATTATCCAGTTTAGGGTGTATTACTATGGCAACCTCAATGGATTAGTATACTACTTATTTGTCAATTCAATTAAAATACATCAACAATGGAATAATGTGCTTAGTTGGTCAGAATAAATAGTAGGAAACCTGACCTTAAAGTTTATCCTGCTGTTTTGGATAAGTCTTAGTTTCCTTGTGAATGAATGACATTACTAGAAATATTAGCACTAGCTATCAACTGAAGTAACCACAATGGCTTCCTATCATCACTGATATGCATGTCAATAATTCTTTATATAACTGTTATGAAGTAATTCTCTACTTAGCTTCCTAGTGTTGTCATATTAAAATACCATGGATTGAGTGATTCACTAAAAAGTCTTTTGTTCACAGTTCTGGGATCTATATGCCCAAGACCGAGGAGGTCTTTCTTGTAGCTGCTAGGTGATGGTCATCTCAGTGTGTTCTCACAGGGGATCTGCTCTGTGGACAGAAATGCCAGGTGTCTGTTACTCCCCTTCCAAGGACACAGTGCATCTCTTTTAGCCTAATGTACATCCTGAGAGACTCTGTCTCCTAATAGAAGGGTTGTGTCTTCAGTACATGAGCATGTGCTTGGGAAGAGAAATTCAGCCCATAAGCATTTCTACTGTTTCAATAAGAGGAGGCAATTTGTCAAAAGAAAAAGAGCTAAGTGACAGAAAGAAAACATGCACCCCAATGTGTGAGCCTGCCAGCATTGTTGTTATTTATCACGTAAGAGCGCCTCAGAGTGCATTCTAGACATATATTTCAGTAAAAGTCAGGACAAACAATATCAGATGATGATCTAATAACAATGGGAAAATTATTGCTGACCTTTTTTTTTTCCAGGAATATTAATGTGGGTAGACACAAAGCCAAGGGCCAGGGAGATAGCTCAGCAGACTAAGTGACTGCTTAGGCAAGTGCAGGGACCTGGGTTCAATCCTTGGCACCACATGCTATGCCGGCCCTGCCCAGAGTGCGCTGAGCTGGCCACGGAGACCAGGCATAGTAGTGCAAGCCTGTAATCCCAGTTCTGGTGAGGCTGAAAGCAGGAGGATCACTATGAGTCCAAGCTGTGTAGTGAGACCCTGTACCAAATAAATACAAAAAGACAGAAAATAACAAAACAAAATGAACAAACAAAAAACAAGAGCCAAATTATGAAACACAAAAATTCAGATCTTATCATTTCAGCAAATAAAAGGTAACAGTTTAATAAGCTCTTTAGTTATGAGATTGTTGAGCTCAATAAGATTGTTACTTATTGAGCTTTGTGATTAAGGACAAGCCTACCAATACCTATTATAAAAATAATTCCTCTTTAGAAATTAAAAGATGCAAATTATAAAGTGCTATGCAAATGAAAATGAAGGAGTTAAAATATATTTACCTGGAATTTTTGTTTTGGGTTCCTTGAATTTAATTCTAGAAATAGGAAGTTTCTAACCTATCTTTCTGTATATAGTTTATTATATAATTAATTATGTGGATGAAATACAATTTTGGTGAGCCTCAGAAATCTTTATCCATTTTTTTCCACTGATAAAATGTGATAAAGCAAACCTTAATGGGACCTATATAATCATGGAAAGATAATGTTTATTTATTTTTTATTTTTTATATTTTAGGACAGGGTCTATAGGGTCTACAGAGTCTCACTATGTAGATTGGACTCACGGTGATCCTCCTGTGATCAGCTCCCAAGAACTGGGATTACAGGGGCACACCACCACACCCAGTCTCAATCATCATCTCAGTGTGCCCTGCAGGCAGGGCAGGCATGGGGTTAGATCCCTGGCCACTGTGCCTGCCTAAGCAGGTGCTTTAATCCATTGAGCTGAAAATATCTTAACAAAGTGAAGTATTAGAAGAAACTGCTGCATTTTCTGTCTACTGTAATAAATTTCAAAGTACATTTCTGCAATGTAATTATTCACTAAATCACAGCATGTTTAAGTATTTTTTTTTTGGTTTCTTAATTCTTAGGAGACCAATATTTATTTTATGTTTTTTAATAGT